>NC_056733.1:157531700-157674200 GCF_019279795.1 Protopterus annectens | reverse complement strand
TATTATTTTTGTTCAGTAATGAATGTTATATAGGGATTTATTAATTTTATACTTATGTTTTTGGATAGTTTTAATAATCATAGTTTGGTTATAAGACTGGGTCTGTTTTGCCTCTAATATTGTTTTCCAGTTGGCTGGTTGTAGTTTTTATTTATTTTATTTAATTCTTTTGTTAAACAAATAGCTGATTTGGTTGCCTAGACATTCTGTGTACTTAGTTTGAAGTGTATGCAGTGTGTAGTTTTTTTTTTTTGCTTAACTGATGCTGACATAGGGGTTTAGAGGAAGGGTTGTAGGTGTTTGGTGGGTTGTGATTATATGCATAAGATTTGAAGAAGTGTTTTAATGCGCATATGATCAACATAAAGGAAAATGTATATACCCTTTATCAAATACATTTAAGCAGGGGTGGTATTTCATTAAGATACATGGTTAATAAATGTTTACAACACAGACACACACACGCACACACACTTTCTCTCTCGCTCTCTTTTTCTGGTATACCTTAAAAGAAAAATAAACCCTAGGGAGCCCTTGCCACCACCTGCCTCAGCCATTGCTGGGGACTGAAGTGGCTGACCATTATTCCTCTGATCACTCACTGATTTCTCCAGGTTCCTCTGGTTTATCCCCTTCAGCCTATCATGCCTACCACGTCCTCTGTGACTTCTCCAGTGTCTGATGTAGGCATGGTAGAACCATCTTCTTTGGGTGTGGGAAATGTTCTGGGCGACTTTTCTTGTGATGTCTAGGAAAAGAGACCTCTTTCCAAGGGTGAAATGCCATCCTCTAGTCAGCCAGTCCTACAGGAAGGTCCTTGCAAAGAAAAAAGAAACTAAAGTTTAGATATTGCTTTTCTGAGAACATGGTGTCTGTAAAGGTAATTCTTTACCTTAGCCATAAAATTAGTATAGGTTGTTAATCCTGAAATAGGAAGATCCTCACCAGAGTGCAATCTCAATAAAGAAATTTCTGAGGAAAGTTTGTCAGAGGATTCTGACGTTGACAGAGATGGGGCTTCTTCTGCTGAAGATACCCAAGCCTAACACTCTGGGCCTGAGAAAAGTTGGTCCTTTCCAGTTCCCTTGGAAGAATTTTCCTTTTCAGAAGCTATTTCCAGAGTGTATTTCCAGGTGTTTTTGTGGAAACTGATGGATGTTCACACTGAACTGAGGAGATACTTTGATATGTTGCAAATGGAGGTACCTTATTCTAACACCCATTCCTCACATTTTGCTAGCCTTGGAAGATGTGTTAAATGCTTAATGTAATAACCCTGAATATCTACATTCAGTTCCCAAAAGGACTGATGGTATGTAGAGTCCCCCAGGATAAACCATTGTTTTCTCATTTTAAATCTGACCTTGCTGCCATTTCAGCTTATTCATCAGCTGGAAACAGATATTTAGTCATTACTAATCCTTTTCCGGTGGATAGAAAAGTTAAGATATTGGACAAATTTGGCAAGATAAAGTACTCTTGTAAGCTGAGCATACCATAACAGTAGATGTTTGAATGTTCACTGCTGCATCTGCTTTGGCTATATGGGTTATATCTTGCCAAAGATATAATAGCCAGCCATCTTCCAAAGCTTCAGGCTACCTTCCACATGCCCAAATGTCAAATAGCTTGAGTTGAGCTGAGCTTGACTAAAAGGTTTGGGCGCAAAGCCCATCAGAGCTTTCCAGCTAGCAGAGAGAGGGAGTCTGAACCTTGAAAGGGCAATGCTAGGTGCAAAAAAAAAAAAAAAATGTTCCCATCGTGGAATAAAAAACGCACACAAAAAAGGTATGGTTGAAGGGAGCTGCTACTGCAGCAGTAATCTTTCGAGTATCTACTCTTATGGTGAGTTCAACTTAAATAACTGTACAATATTCATCATATTAATCGCTGCTGCAGTATCATTGGCTGTATGGGTAGATTACCTTAGCTAACTACATTTGTTTTACTGATTGCTCTGACATCTACAAGACTATTGACTTTTGCAGTAAAGAAACTAAGGTATTTAAAGCAGATTTTTTCCTCACAAGAAGAAACTGCAGAAAAAAACATTCCTTATTCTTTCACAGTTTGTCAAAACAAACTTTCACATATAAGCCTGACCATTCAAAATTCTGAAAATCAGCGTTACAGAAGTATAGATTTATCTCCATACTTATCAATTTTCTGATCCTTATCAGAAAGAGTAAGATTGGAATTAACTATGTGCTATATTAGCAGTGTGGGATCAAGTAAAGCTATAGCTGCTGGGTCAGGTTTTTTGGATTAGTGTATGAAAGTTTAAAAGACCACTGAGGAACTTTATACATCCTATCTTCCATTTTAGGGGCAGCTGGCTGACCAGGTAAATTTCATGCAGTAACACACATCCTCTAAAGCAGACTGAATAAGAGGAATGGGTGTAGATTCTGGAAAATTCTTCTGTAACAGCTCATAGTGTTTTCTGAGTGACTAAAAAACCACCGTGTTCTCCCATTGGAAGTACTGGCATTATCTAACAGTAGTCACAGAAATAGAAACCTCGCCACAGGGAGACTCAAAAGTGATCCCGAGTCTGAATCAGAAATCTGAGGAGAAAACATTGCATCTATCCCTGCATCTTCCTCTTCAGATTCAAAATCTTAAATCTCTTCAGAAAAGAGGAATCCCTCTCTCATTTACTAGAAACTTCTTTACAAGATAGCCTGAATTAAACCCTGAGCCAGACCAAGTAAACTACTGTTATCCAAAGAAATTTGAGGAGTAGATACATGTTTGTTTTCTGTTTCTTTTTGACAGGATAAATTGGACCAAGCGTGTTACTAATGGCATCAGCTGCTTCCCAGTGATGGGCACAGCATTCTGATACAACAGGGAAGCCTTCCCTGTTACCTCTCCCAGGACTGACAAGAATGGGCTCTCACTTGCCCACTGAGCTGATCCAAACAGCCACAGAGGACATGGCTAACCCTCACTTCTTAGTTGCTGTGGGTGCTACACCAGAGAGTTCAGGGTTAAATATCAGTATTCTGAGGTACAATAAATGGCCTTGGCAGAGTCACTTACCTGTGGCCGAGGCAAAGTGCTAGCCAGCTGTGGTAGCATTGGCTGTTTGTTTGTTTTTTTCCCTTTCTTTTTTGTGGTTGGGAGAAGGACTGACCATGTGGGCCAGTCATCTGTTCCATGGTCAAGCCAGAAATGGTGCTTTTCTTCCCAGATAAGACAAGCAGCAGTTGCCAGTAAACACAACCACTCCACAAAAGTTACTTTTATTGACAGAAAAACACAGTAAAAAGCACTTTAGAACATTATGTTAACCCCACAAAAGAAAAAGAAAAACAATTTCTCCACAGAAAAAAATGTTTTCATTTTACTTTATACTACTTTCAGACTGACGGGAAAATAAAAGTGCTCAGTTTAAAAGTATGTTATAGTTTTGGGACAGTCGAGACAGTCCATTCAGCAAAACACTCCTAACTTTAAAATAACTTTCCTGAAGAAGAAAGTAATAACATATCAATAAAACTAAGAAAATGGAAGACCCCCCCTCCCACAAAGGGAACTTAGCTGCCCAAAAAAAGATATCGCAATCCAACCGTTGATCCTTGAAAACATCAGAGGAATGTACTGTTCGGCGGCAGTAAAACTCTGAAGGGCTTTGTGACCAAACTTGTCTCTTAGTTAGCTCAGTTTGAGCTGCTTAACAGTTTGTGTGTGGTATGTAGCCTGAAGCTTTGGAAGCTGTTGGTCTGTTATATCCTTGGGAGGATATAACCCATATAGCTAAGGCTACTATAGCAGTTATCAATATGATGATCGTTTTTTTCTTCTACTTTAGTAGGCAGAATTCTTAATTGCCAGGCACATATATAGCAGTTTATTCTTTGCTGTGTAGATAGTTTGAGGGAAGACTCTGCCACACTTACTTCAAAAGGTAATTCGTATCTAAATTCTATTATTTCTTATCTTCCTCAAGTATCTAAACATGCTTTGCAGAGCATGTATAATTGTGCTGATACTGTGTCTCGGGCCACTGCTATTGCTGTAGTTTTAGAGGAAGTATGTCTGGGTATGTTAACAAAAGTTTGCTGATGAAGTAAAGACCAAAATTTCAAACTGTACTTTAGATGAGCAGAATTTGTTTGGCCCTTCTGCTACTTTGGGTCCTCAAATAGTTTGATGAAATAGAGAAATTAATTCATTAAGTTTATACGATTTTTCATGTCTCAGATTACAAATCTTCTACTCCCTTTAAAAGACAAAATAAACTATCCCTGCCACCTCCTGGCAAGTGGTGAACAGCAAAACATGAGATGGTAGGAGGTGAACAGCAGAAAAAAATGTAATCCTTTTAGAAAAATGGACAGTCTAATTCTGTCAGCAGACTTTTAAAGAAAGTAGATTCAGCATTGTCATCCTCTGGTATTTCAGATTTCTGTTTTAAGCTTTTTCAAAAAGAAACTGCAGTAATGAAGATAGCAAATAGCTCAAAATGCATGTCTCCCCTTTTCTCATACTGTCCCAAGTCAGTCTGTAACTACAGATGCCTCAGAGTTTGCTTGGCAAGCAGTGTTTATGGGAGTAACGATGCAAGACATGTGGAACTCTTCAGCCAGACCAAAACACACAAATGTCATAGATGCTGGCTGTGATCCATGCCATAAAATTTCTTCATCTGTGGTTCTTGGGAGCTGTACATGTGTTTAAAAAAACACCACAATGATGTATGAAAAGGGGTGGGGTACCAGGTCTTACCCTTCATGCAGGCTGGATATGATGACATGGGAGGTAGCTCTTTGGCATGATGTAACCCTCCAAGCATCTTACATTCCATCAGAGCAAAATGTAATGGCAGAAAAGCTGAACAGGACCAAGACAGACCCTTGTGAATGGAAACTGAACAAAAGGGTCTTCCAGGAATTGATGCAGTTGTGAGGAACATATTGTTTTTTTTTTGCCTCTTTTCAAGATGTACAATTAAACAAATGCACCAGTACTATTTGCAGGCATGCTTGGAAACCAGATGCATTCTCATTCCTGTATTTGGGGGATGTTCCTTTGCACAGATTTTCATGGTAATTCTGAAGATTTAGGACTCTGAAAATATCATTGGGGTGACTCTGTTTTGGCCCAAGTAGTATTGGTCCTCCCTTCTTTATAGAATTGTCTGAATACAATTACCATAAACCTCCTCTCAGACCCTATCTAATTACACAAAACAGGGGAGTTTGATTCACCTCAGTCACCAATAATGTTAGCTAACTGCCTGGATGATTCAATTTTGATACCTGTTGGGGCACATCTTTTATGAGGCTGTGGAGCAGGTACTAAAGGAGGCAGAAAGTCTGCTTTTAGGAAATTTTATAATGACTATTGGAAAAGATTTTCTAGTTGGTGCCTAGCCAATAACCAGGGCCCTTTCAAGGATTTATGTACCACTAGTTCTTAAGTATTTGTGAGTTACTATTTTCTGGCTTTTCCTATTCCTCTATTGAGGGTCATGTGGCGTCCCTTTCAACATATCTGCCCATGAGTCCTCCTCATCATGTCTGGTTTTGCTAAAACCATTTCTGAAGGGTATTTTATGAAAGCAGGTGGCTCCTTCTTGAGATCTTTACTTTGTGCTGGATGAGATAATTATGTCTGTGTTTGAACCAACTCATTGGACTGATTTAAGGTTCATCACATGGAAGACTAGTACTTATTGCTTTGATCTCTGCAAGAAGATTATTGGAGTTGCAAGCTCTTATGGTGAGTGAACCTTTGTCTGGTTTTCCTTAAAGAGAGGGTCACATTAAAATCAATCTCCATTTCATAGTTTCCTTTGAATTAAGCCATCAGTCTCTTAGTGTTCTATCGTTATCCTCAAAAATTGGGCAAAAGGTTCTCCATACTCTGGCCATGCATCGGCAGCTCAGGTACTATCCTGACAGAACTAATTCCTTTAGAAAAGCAGATTAGCTGTTTTCTTATGATGCGACTAAGAAAGGGCAGTCAGTGTTAAGAGTATTTAAAGATGGTCTTCTTCAGCTAATGTTTTTTATTACTCCCACAATGGCAAACGTGTTCCAGGCAGTATCAAGGCACATTCTGCTAGAGCTTTTTCTTAGATGGCATACTGGAAAAGGGTGGACCCTAAAAGCATTCTAGAGGCATCAACATGGTCCTCTCTACATACTTCTGTAAAGCATTACAACTGGTTTACTTTTCCAGGTTCAGGCCTGGCTTTGGTAGGACCATTCACCAAGAGCACTTGAATCCTTGCCCTTGTCTTTATCCTTCCTCTTTCCAGGTAAGATAGGCTTTGGTAATCAACCCATATAACCAAAGGCTACTGCATTATTTATTTAGTTAGTTAGTTATTTTTTTTATTTGTTAACATTTGTTAACCAGGTAGCGTCTGACTGGGCCTTGGGCCCATTTTCAGTGGAGACCCGGGGAGAAAAGCGCCACAGTATTGCAAAACCAACAGTATTTCAAAACATATTTTAAAGAATACAATCCAGGCAATAGTACAGTACAATGTAACAACATGCAGTCTTGATAGTACAGTTCATTCTAAAGAGTAATACAGGAAATAGTACAGAAACAAGCAATAGGACAATACTAGTACTGGAGTAATTTCTATACTAAGAAAAATTGATATCAGAAGAATAGGGGTTATGGTGAGAACTGTAATAGAAGTGGGTTAATAATTATCCAGGTGCGTGGGAAGAGCACAGCCAGTGGTTAGTCAGGTATCCCTTTAGGAGTGATTTGAAGTGGTCATGGTTGGGGTTTTTTGCTATTGACTCTGAAAGAGAGTTCCAGAGTTTGGCAGTTGTGTGTGAATAGAGGGAATCACCATGACAGTTGTGGGAGTTGGAAACCTTGAGTAGAAGTTTTAGAGGATCTGAGAGTTCTACGTTTCTTACTGGGTTGGACTAAATAGGAGATTCCTGGGCAGTCATTGGGGTGATAAATTATTTTGTGGTTAAGGTTAGTTGATTAAGTGATAACAGGTTGGGTAGTTCTAGCCAGTTTAGCTGTGAAGGGGCTGCACAGTGGTGGGATCTGTGTGGATGATTAGTGGCATATTTAGCAATCTTATTGTAGCATGCTTCAAGGTTGTTGAGGTCCGATTTTTGAAGGTTTGTGAATAAGTGAACCATACAGGAGGGTGGATAGCAAGTGTGTATGAGCAGTGGCTAACCTGGCATTTGGAGTTAGGTATGGTTTGGCCCTGTATAGGTGCCTAGTTTGATGTGTACTTTTTTGATAGCTTGTGCAATATGTATATCAAATTTGAGGTTATCATCTCTGGTAATGCCCAAAAGCTTAGTGTTGTTAGTGGGGACTATCCTGGTTCCATTTGTGGCAGTGATTGAGAGAGGGGGCAGGGAAGATTTGTGTTTTCTGTTACTAAAAACTATGATTTTGGTTTTGTTAGGATTTAAAATGAGTTGGTGCTGAAAGAGGTACGTTTCAATGTCCCGAAAAGATGATTGCATTTTTAGTTGGAGTTCATGGGGTGAGGAGGCAGAGCAGATAAGGGTAGCATCATCGGCATACTGTAGTATGGAAGCTAGTTGAGTTGCAAAACTAAGATTGTTTGTGAATATGATAGAGAAGAGGACTGAGTATAGAACCCTTGGGTACACCCACAGAAATAGGGAGTGGGGGGAAAGAGTTTTCCCATTTTGTGGCCTGTCATTGATTGGAAAGATGGCTGTGGACCCAAGTTAGTGTTGAAGGACTGAGGCCATAGGAGGACAGTTTATTTAATAGTAGCTGGTGGGATACAATGTCAAAGGCTTTGGACATATATCGAGAAAGATGGAAGAAACAAGCTGGCCTTCATTCATGAGGTGGTGGATGGTGTTAGTGAAAGTTATTAGGGTGGTGCTGGTACTATGTTTGGGTCTAAAGCTGTGCTGAGTACTTGAAAGGAGTTTACTGTTTAGGAAGTAGTTACTGAGTTGGTTGTGGATACATTTTTTCTAGGATTTTTGCAAGGGGGGTAAGGATGGCTATGGGGTGATAGTTAGTTGTTACGATTGACTACTGCCTTTGTGGAGGGGTATAATATGAGATGTTTTCCATTAGTGAGAAAGGTGAACATTTGTGCAAGTTGCCCTTAGCATAACAGATGTTTGAATGCCGCACTACTGCAGCAGCTGCACCCACCCTTCTCCCCCTTCTGTATATAAAGCTAGTTAGATGTAAACTGCAACAAATAAATGTATATACGGTCACAGGTTCAGGATGAGTAAGCTCTTCTCTTTGTATGGGCAAGAAATTCCTGAAATTGTTTACACTCTGCTGATTTCCCTCCAAAGGGGATAGCCCATCAAAAGTCAGACTGTGGTGTGGGAGGGAGCTAGAACTTTGTGAAACCAGATGATTGCTGTATCTTAGGCAGGAGCGGACCCATGTAGCCAAAAGCTGCTGCAGCAGTAAGAAAGTGTAACTTACAGTATTGTTCATATGTAGGATAGTACAGTTGTGTATCAATGTTGTTTTCCTTAATTAGGTTTGAGAATAGTCTTTGTGCAGTGCAGATCTTGCAAATCATGCCTGAAAATTAGCCGCAGGCAGAAGTAATCTCATCTAGAGTAACTTTCAGAGTTCTTGAAATTCCCATGGCACAGTTAGCCTCTTTTCTGCACCAAGGATATCAGTAGGATGCTCAGGAGTAGAGTAATAGCAGTCTGTATCATTTTTATTTTTTTCCTTGCATATATCAGTTGGTGATATGTAAACTGTTTTGTGCAGACTTCGAGAACTACACAGTTCCATGTTTAACTTTCTCCTTTCTTGCTAATCCCTTCTTGTTCTGCAGAATATTGTAGTGTAGTGTAGCTTTTGAAGGTCTATTCTTCTGTGATTTTGGAGAGCTTTCTGAAGACAGTGATGTCCCTGAAAATATCACCCAGTGAATGAAACTGTAGACAGATCCAACTGTGTAAGACTCTCGTCTTCATTAGCTTTTTTTGCTTAGGTGAGAACCATTAGGTTCCATCCTGCAAACACTGTGTTGTTTAAGTAAGAAGACTTTACTTAATCTCCAGGCTGTCCTTGAGTATAAGAAGCTTTTTTGCTTTGGCCAAATGATCTCAGCCCCTTCCCTCATAGAAGAGCCCTTCTGGGTGCCAGGCAAAAGTGTATTGCAGTAGTAGTAGAGATCAGCACTTGACGAGAACTCACCTTTTTTCAGGCTATAGCAGTCTTGGAGTTAGACTAGGCAAGCAGCAAGGGTGAAAATACTTCTAAATTGATTTTTGTGTTTGTGTTCATTTAAGAGATTTCATTTTTGTGATAATTTAGTGTGTTGATCACTGCAGTGACCTTGTGTCTGGAATGTAATCTTCCTTCTCTGGTTAAGGAAAGCATAAAGCCAAAGTGTTGTTGAAAGGATGGATAAAACTGAGAAATTAGTTCTGAATGATTTGGTGGGAATTAAGTCCTTTGTGAAACTATCGGCTGGGGGAGGAGTTTGTTGTAATGGTTAAGGTGTGTGCCTCGTAGGTACAAGTTACAGGGATTGATTCTGATCTTGTGTTATGCTAGGCTTAAAATGGCCATTCAGGGCAGTTAGCCTGGTATTTTCCCATGAACATATGAACAAGGGCACATGTTCTGTCATGGTGAAGCCTTGCCCACTCTAAAATCCTTCTCTTCTGCTTACCTGACAGTGTTTTTTCAAAATCAAAAGTGGAGTGTAATGCTAACCAGACCCTAGTAGATATTCTTGTTGCATTATAGCCAGATGCCACTTCCCAGGCATCTGCAGGAGGCCAGGTCAATATGAGCAGCAAAAGGGGCATGCTCTCCTACTCTTGATAACCCTACCCTTTTAGGCAGGAGCCAGATGCTCAAGAAAATGTGCTTGACAGTTGCATCACTTTATAGCTGGCAATGGCATCTGTTTTTAGAAAGTCATAGGTTCATAGGTGTGTACAAGGCCAACGACCCTGGAGCCTTTACAAGCCTAGCTCATAGAAGTGCCCTGGCATCATGAGTCCAAGATCACTGAGCCATAAATGTTTTCTGTTATCTTTGATTGAAAGAGAGTCACTGGGGATATGTAATCTAGTGGCATGGCAGAGGGTACACAATATTTTCCCTTTCACCAGAGTTGCATCAACTTTGGGATGCCTTCTCCAGAGAAGTTGTTTTACTGGAAGGTGAAGGTGAGGCAGACCTTTGTTTTCCCTTGGGGTATGACTCGGGCAATCAGGTTGACTCCTTTTTATGTGGTTCTTCCTCAGAGAAATTCCCTTTGGAGAGCACCATAGCTGATGTATGTTTGGATGGTTTTTTAGTAGTCTGAGAATGATTTTGATAAAGCTTTGCTGCAAGTGGATGTACAGTCACTTACACCCAGGAAGCCAGATTTGTAGGGCTGAAGGAGAAATATACCTCTATAAAAGCAGTGTAGCAGATACTGTAGTGATATCAGTGGATGTCACTAGAAGGTTCAAGTCTGTGTCCACTATTAATACCCTTCCCGGTGACAAGGAGCTTGGGCAGGTTTGGGAAAAATTCTATACATCCTCCACTTTTGAATAAAGGGCTTAAATTGCTGAACCCATATGCTTCAGTGTTTGGAAGATATGCTTAGGCTTAGAATAGAACCTTAAAACAAAGACTTTGACTGCCCAAGACTTCTGTCATGTTCTGTTGCCTGCAGTTAAATGTGATTGTTCATACTGATCACAGCTGCAGTGGCTTTGGCAGTATGGGGTTGTATCCTGACGAGGATATAACAGCCAGACAGCTTCCAAAGTGTCAGGGCACTTTCTATGTGCCCAAACTGTCAAGCAGCTTTGGGCTAAGCTGACTAAAAGACAAGTTTGGGCACAAAGCCCTTAGGAGCTTTACTGCCTCCAAAAGAGTATACTCCTCTGAGGCTTTCCAGGATCAACTGTCAGCTTGTGCTGTTTTATTACTTTCCTCTTCAGGAAAGTTATTTTAAAGCTATGCCGTGTGTTCTAATGGACTATCTCTAGAATGTAACATACTTTTAAACAGAGCACTCATTGTTTCTTTCAGTTTAAAAGTAGTGTAAAGTAACTGAAAACATTTTTCCATGGTGAAATTGTGTTTTTGTGGGACTGTCCTGGTGTTTTAAAGCACTTTTTACTGTGTATTTTCTGTCAAAAAAGTAACTGTTGTGGACTGGTATTATTTTTATTTATTTATTTTATTTTACATTTGTTTACCGAGATAGTCCAACTGAAGACAGGTCCATTTACAGAGGAGGCCCGGGGAGAAAAGCTCCAAACAAGTTACAAATAATAAACATGTAGTACAAGTTACGTATAGGAAATATTAGCCATAAGCACTTTTATACAAAAAAGCAGGAAATGTAAAGTCAAAAATATTAGAAAAGTTAAATTTTCAGGTTATGCATACCAGCAGAATTTTTATGTCAGTAGCTAGAAGATTGATGTTATATGAGGTAGGGGTTTTATGTGATGCATGGGCATAGCCAAGAATTCACTAGGTGTACTTGGATTTTTTAAACAGAGTAGTTGAAGGAGCAGAAGTTAGAGTAGGGGGAAGGTTCTTCCAGTTTCTGGCTATATTGTGGGAGAACAGAGCTTTACCTGTAGAGTTACTGGCTGAGGAGATGAAGAGGAGAGTTTTTTTTCAGAAGAGCAGAGAGGCGATTTGACATGTACCGGGTTAGGAGTTATTTTAGGGATGCGGTTTTGTTAGGATAATTCACAATATTGTAGGCTAGTACTAATTGGTGATAGTTAAGTAGTTGAGGAAGTTGTAACCATTTCAGCTCATGTAATGCTTGACAGTGATGAGTTTTGAAGATGAAGTTACTAGCAACTCTGGCAATTTTATTGTAGTATGATTCAAGCCTTTCATGGTCTTGTTTTCTTGTGTGGGTAAGAATTGGAGCAGCATACATAAGGGTGGACAGTAGGTGTGTTTGGGCTAGTGTAATACGTGCCTGATCAAATAAAGGAATTTTCTATGTCTGTATAGTGTACCCATGTTTTTGTGAACCTTTTTGATTGTTTGTGTTATGTGGACATCAAATAGTAGTTTGTCAATTTCTACGCCTAGGAGTTTGGTGTGGTCAGTAGGGGAGATGTTAGTACCATTTTTGGATGTGATAGTGAAAGGTTGATGGGTGGATTTAGTTCTGTTGGGAGTGAGTATAAGTAATTTGGTCTTGTTGGGATTGAGGATGAGTTGGTTCTTGGTAATCCAGTTTTCCACTGAGGAGAAGGATTCCTGAGTGAGTTTTTGTAGGGTAGTCATTGATGGTGTGGAGCAGATCTGAGCTGAGTCATCTGCATATTGTATAAGTGTGGCATGTTTGGTGGCGGTATGAAGGTTGTTTGAAAATATGGAGAAGAGTAGTGGCCTAATATTGAACCTTGTGGGACTCCTATAGTGGTTGGGAGTAGTAGAGATAGTTTGTTAAGCCATTGGACAGATTGTGCTGCCTGATAGGTAGCTTTTAAACCGAGCTGTAGTAGAAGTGGCAAAGGACAGGGAGGCCATGGAGTCTAGTAGTATGGTGTGTGACACCATATCAAATGCCTTAGATAGCTCTAAGAATATTGCTGATATGAAGTTATTATTTCTATGATGGTTAACTGTATTTGTGAAAGAGAGGAGAGCAGTAGTTGTGCTATGGTTATTGTCTGAAGCTGTGTTGAGTGGGAGAGAGGAGATTGTTAGAACTTAGGAATTTCATAACTTGAGAGTAGATGCACCTTTCTAGTATTTTAGATGAGGGGTAGGATAGCTATGGGTCGGTAATTAGTGATATCATCGGAGTTTCCGCCTTTATTAAGAGGGATGATATATGATACATTCCATAGCTGTGGGGGATGCAGGATTCCTGAATGGAGTGGTTAATAAGGATGGAAATAGGGTAAGCTAGGGAGTCAGCTGCTAAATTTAGGAAGTTTGCTTGTATGTCATCTGTGGCAAGGGTGATAGGTTTAAGTTTTTGTAGCAGTATTTTAATTGTAGTGGTAGGGTCAGGTGAGAAAGTGAAGGAGGGGATCTTGTTGAGGGGTTGGTTAGGGGCATAAGAGAGCTCGTTTTGGTGAGTTGATAAGAATAGGATGGTTTCAGTAAAGTGGTTGAATTGGGAGGCAATGTCTTTAGTGTCATTGTTGGTGGTGGGAATAGGGGTGGATGTTTTACCTGGGTTAAGTAGGGAGTTAATGGAATGCCAGAATTTTTGGGGGTTGAGGGTGTGTTTGTTTTGGATGTTAAGAAAGTAGTTTTGTTTATCCAATTTGGTTTGTTTTTTTTTTGCTTGATTTCTTAGTTTTTGGTAGTTTTGTTTGGATAGGTTTGTGTTCTCTCTTTTCCATGCTTTCCATGACTTATCTCTAGTTTTTAGTAGGGCACGTGTGTCCCTACTTAGCTATGGTGCGTAGTTCAATTTCACTTTGATTTATTGGTGCGTTTGAATTTAGGACTGTAATGAAAGTGTTGTTAAAGTGGTCCATGGCTTGGTCTAAACTTTGTTAGTAGTGGGTCCCATTTACAGGGTTTTAAAATGTGATTAAATTCTTGTATATTCAGTTTACTGTCATCTCTAACAAGTCTAAAAATTGTAAGATTATTAAGGCTGGTGTGTTTGCGTAGCATGAATGTGGGGAAGTGGTCACTTAGGCTGTCTGGTAGACATCCGGTGTGATATTTTTGTTTGGAACAGTTCACTAGTGTCCAATTTAAGATTGTTTTTTGTGGGATTTTTTTGTCTACTCTACTGAGTTCCTGGATGAGTTGGGTAAAGCCGTAGAGACTGATGTGATTTGTGGAGTTGTTGGAGTTACAAGCTAACCAGTCTGTGTTTAGGTCACCTAAAAGAATGGTTTCCTGGGGTAGTTTATTTGAGATCCGTTGTAAGATCTCCTCTATGGTGGGGGTGTTATTGCCTGGGGGGATGTAACAGCAGATGATATTGATTTTTATGGCGTTATTTATAAATAGAGTTGAGATAATGGTTTCAGCTTTTTGAAATGTAGGTATAGGGATTTTGCGGAATTTTATGTTGAGTGTAATTTTAAATAGTATGGTGACTCCTACGCCTTTCCTGCCTGTTCTATCCTGCCTTAGTATGTTATACCCTGATGGGAGAATTTCTTCATTCTGGATGTTTGGTTTTAACCAAGTTTCAGTTATAGTTACTATGTCTGGAGAGTAATGGGTTATAAATGCATGTATATCTGGAAGTTTGTTAGTCATACTCCTGGAGTTGATGTTAATGATTAGTTGGTCTGATATTTGTTTAGGTGGGAGTGGGGTATTGGTTGGCTCTGGGTTTGGGTGTATGTCTCCTGAGATGAGAAATTTCTTTGTATTTGTAATTATGTGTTTTATTCTATATGTCATTTCTTTGTAGTACATATATGATGGTTTTGTGGTGGTGTTAGTTGTTAATTAGATTCTGTATATGTGTAATACTGAGGTATCTTTAAATGGTGAGGCAGTAATTGGAAAGTGTATATGTGTGTTTGGTTTAATGTAGGTATGTGTTGTATGGTACATTGTGTTTTGTAGTGAGGTGGTAGGCTGGGTGGATGTGAGCTTTGTTGGTATTGTGAGGGTGAGGAGGAGACATCCTAATGAGTTTCATTTTCTTTTAAGTAATGGACAGAAATGTGTATAGGGTGGAGGTAGGGAAGTGGTGTTTGTGTCTGGTTTGTAGAATGGTTGGGGGGGGTATTAGATGCTAGGGGAGTGGCAGTTTGTGTGAGAGTGTGGGATTAGGTGGGATGGGCTGATTTGTTGGTTGGTGTGGTTTAGTAGGTATAAATGTAGAGGTACTGGGTGTGGGTGGGGAATGGGGAACAGGGTATGGGAGTGGAGTATGCCTGAAGGGTGAACGGAGCGGATTGGAGCCATGGAGTGGAGGAACAAGGAAAACCAGTCAATTTTACAGTGAAGTTGTGCACTGAAAAGCTTTAGCTTTTAGTAGGTATGTAGCACCCTCTGTGCAAATGTATGCCTAAAATAGTACAAATAGCACTTTCTGCTTTATTTCTTTGGTTTGTCTGTTTTTGTTTTTCTTTTATGTGGAAGGGACTACTCTGTTATGATGTTTGGGAATTGTACTAGGTCTGAACTGGGGTAGCTGGATTTATTTCGACTGGTGATGATGGACTCTACAACTATAGCCATCAATTTAATAAGGAGATAATTATGTCATATGATCTGCTGCCATCTAGTGGTAAAGGGGGGGGGGTCCAGATAGGTTTGTTTTAAAACTAAGGCTGCAGGAAAAAAAATCTGGGTGGACGGCCTCAGAGTAGGTCCGCAGATGTGCTGGCCCTCTTGCAGTTAAATATAGAAAAAAGCACAGTTGTAATAAAATATGAATTAGCCAGATTGTAGGCTATCACCTACACTGTGAGGCTGAGAGAAGGTGTGTTTAGGTGGCCCAACTTTAGGGTTCTGCTTGAGGATTCCCTTTGATTTGGCTTGTTAGTTTCAGGTGGGGGGACAGCCCGTGTATCAATGCTAGGCTTCCAGGCTAAACATAGAGAGGAGAGAAAAAAGTTATGACTGCTAGGTTTAAGGTTTGGAAGAGAGAGAGAGAGATGGAGGGGTAGAGTACAAGTGAGGAAATGTGTCAAGAGAGCCATGCAGTTTAACACAGTATCCCAAAACATATGCTGTACTATTCTGCTAGCACACCAGGATAACCGCATGCAGTTTTGCCTTCTAGTGCTGTTTTAAAGGACATTTACGTATAAAAGTTCATTACAACTGCATTGTCTTCTACTTTTTTAAAAAGAAAACATTCACTTTCAAAAGATCGCTAAAACAGCGTTGCCATAAAACTCGGCATCTACAATACAGTAATGATAAAGTGCAATGATTGGCTGTCTTATTTCAGCTGCCAATTATGCAGTTAATGTGGCTAAATACAGTTTTATAGCATTAAATGAAACTCTGTTTATATTTAGCTGAATCCATTTAAGGGAAACTACTGTGGTTTTTAATCATTCTGCTCATTCAATATTCTATTAAACATTTACTTTCAGACTTTCAGTATTAACTGGCAGCAACTATTCGTCTTCCCTGGCATGACCGTGGAACCAGACTACTGGTTACACAGTCTATTCTTCTTCCAACCACAAAAAGAAAAAAAGTTAAGCAAACAGCCATTGCCACCACATCAAGCTAGCAGTATGCTTCAGCTGGGTGATTGTGCTGTGGCCATTTGTTGTACCTCAGACCCCTCATCTACCCGAGATCCCTCTAGTGTAGCACATGCACCCACTGTGGACCCAGCGTTAGCCATGTCCTCTGCAGCTCTTGGGGTCCCCTCAGTGGGCAAGTGAGAGACACTCTTGTCAGTCCTGGGAGAGGGAACAGGAGAGGTTTCCCTCTCTTTAGAAAGCTGCACCTATTCCTCAGGAAGCAGCTGCTGCCACTAGTAACACAATTGTCCCCATTATTCCTTTGAAAAGTAACAAAAAACCAAGCTTGTATCTACTCCTCCTCAAATTTCTTTGGAAGGAGTAGTTTACTGGGTCTGGCTCAAGGTTTAGTTCAGGTTATTGATACTTCTTGTAAAGTAGTTTCTGGTAAAAGAAAGAGGGATTCCCTTTTTCCTGCAGAAATTTAAGATACTGAATCTGAACAAGAAGATGCAGGGACAGATAGTTTTTTTTCTCTCAGATTTCTCAGAGTAGAGTTCAGTATCTGATTCTCCCTGTCGGGGATTCTCTCTCTCTCTGAGACTGTTGCTAAAATGTGCCAGTGTTTTTAGTGGGAGAAGTGGTAGAATACTGAGGTTTATCAATCAGAAAATACTATTAGCTGTTACAGAAGGATGTTTTCAGAACCCACACCCATTCCTCCTGGTTCCTCTACTTTAGTGGATGACTGTGGAAACTGCCTGCAGTTTTCCTGATAGTCAGTTACGCTAAAAAAGCAGTTATGATATATAATGTTCCTCAGTTTTTTTAATTTTTATACATTCTTCCCATACCTGACCCACCAGCTGTAGCTTTAATTGATCCCACTGCTGCTAAGCACTTAATTCCTGTCCTACTCTTTTAAATAAGTATGGAAAATTATTGATGGGTATAGGAAGCTAGTGTATACAGCTCTGATTTTTGGAATTTTGAGTTGTCAGACCCTTATGATGAAGTCTTTTCTGACAAATTGTAAAAGTATGAGGAATGTTTTATTTGCAGTTTCTTCTTGTGAGGAATAATCTGCTTTAAATAACTTGTCTGATTTTTGTCCATTTTCATCTGATTCAACTGATGGAACTCAGACTCTGATCCATTCTTAGCACCATCAAACACGTGGATCCAGGGCTCTGTTTCCTCCCCTACCCATAATCCCTGTCTGCCTTCCTCTGAAAGACTCAGATCTCGTTTGCCACCCAAACCAATCAGTTGTGCTTCAAGAGCTCTGATCTCCTGTATTGCATCAATGGTAACTCAACAAATGTTTTCTCTTTATACAATTTTAGCTTAGTGCTTACCATTTTACCTTTCCTACCCTTTATTAGGATAGTTGTATTTAAAGAAAAAGTATCTTGTCAAACTTCATTATTTTAACATGTAGATATTTTTCTTTATATGTATATAAATATAAAAATACTGTTATAGATAAGGGATACCATTTTGACATTTTGTAGTGGGCTTTTTGTGATTAAGTACTGTTAGTTTTTTTCTAGCTAAGCTATTGTTAGTGCTGTTATCTATTGTGTGAAGTTGTGTTTTGTTTTTCAGTAATATAAACTATGATTTTGTACACCTTTTAAAGCTTTCATAAAACAAAGTGTGGCCACAAAATTCCTCCACAGAATTCCCACTCGCTCTATGTATATTGTCTGAGTGCAGTCCATGTTGACACCAACTGCAAGGCCTGTGCTTCTTTCTGTCACAAGGCTCTACAAAGTCACCGGGACAAACTAGTCCTTTAAGGGCTTGTATGGTCTCAGCTAGGTTTGTCACATTCCTCTGCATCTCCTTCCAAAGTCATAAACAAGTGTAAACAAAAGGAGAAAGAAAGGTAAGGACAAAAGTCTCAGGGAAAACAAGATTCCTAAGAAGAGAACAGAGAATCTGAAAAAAATGGTTCCCTGACTCAACAGCTCTCTCAGGTCTGGCACCAAAAATTGTGAAGCCGCCTGATCCAAAGTCTGGTTGAAGCTGATCTCTCTCAACTTGGCTACGTTTTTCACCAGAGCCCATCAGTCCCAGGTTGCATTCCCCATTCTTAGAAGAACTGCAATCTAGGGCTTCTTTGCTAGCCTGTTCGAGATCTGCCTGTTCTTCAAGGAGCCTTACTGAAGTTGATGTCAACGGGATGATGCAGAGATTTCTTCAAGAGCAGATTCATTTGGGGGTTCTCGGCTTTGTCTCCACAGTTCAACCTGAGAACAGGCCCCATGATAACTTTACTCAGGTTTCTGATGGCTATCTGATCCATGGATTCACAACTCATGGATCTTGAACATATCGGGAGCATCCTCCTTGACACCAGTAGTGCTCTCCACTGTTAGATCAGGAAGAAAATCTGAGCAGAAGTGTCTGAGCTGGATCCCCAGAAGACTGATCGATTCTAAAGCTTTTGGATCCTTTTCTTCCTTTCAGGGCATTCACTCACAACAGCTCAACTCCAATGTCCACTTCGGATCCTAGACGGATCAGTGTCGCAGTTCTCATAACTTCTTGAGTCTTCCTTGATTCTGATTTCTGGCTCAGTGTTCAAAGCCTTTCAGCGGATTCTTGAAGCAAGAGAGGAGGTGCCTCCATCGTGTTTGGATGCATCCCAACCTCTCCCTCTCATCGCTATAGCAATCGGTGACAGTCTGCTCCGGAAAGTCTTGGAAGTGCTCTGTCTGGGCTCCCACTTTGATTTGGACCTGTCTTCTGAGGCTTTTCAACACCAGGTCCATAGGAAACAGACTTGTAAATGGAAACATATTTAGATTCATCACCAGAATTTTGTCATGGAAGGCACTGATTTGGATGAAGGGGAGGCTTCGCTTGATTCTCCTTTGGTGATGTCACCTTTGGTGAAATCCTAGAATTAATAAAGTAGAATGGGGGTTGGTCAAACACAACTTCCCAGGAAGAATCCATGTTCCTGGAGGCTTTTGGAGCTAGCTCTTCTACAGGCAGGGTAGTTCCTCATCCTGATGCTGTCATTGATTGGGTGCCTCAGAGTGCTTGGAAGGACTGACAAAACCTGACAAAAGTTTGGCAGCCTGTAAGGATAGGGCACACTAGAGTAAAGGTTCCCTGATAGATGGTATGGTTGTGACGGCTGCCACCAAGAAAGAACACTGTGATGGCTGCCACCAAGAAAGAACACTGTAAAGAGAAGTACATCTGTTCATCCCCCAAACATAGAAATGAGGGCTCTGAATAGATTTGGGTAAACTGACTTCTGCGTCAGTGACATTTTCCAGTAGGCATCTGAACAATCTGGTTTGTGTTGCACTCTTCCAGAGAGAATTGACCAGGGAGCTTATCAGTTTTCTCTAGGGTAATTTGCTAGCAGGTATAAATAAAAAATGGAATCCCAGCTGTCCACCCTTAATTTCACTTTCTAGTATCTTCATGCATCTGATGCCCAGTGAAGCTGATGGAATAACTAGCTCAGCAAGTACCGGCATAGCCATACACCATCATTCCTGGATGCAGTTGTGTGATGCTGCGGAAGGCTTCAAAACATCCTTCCTTAATGCCCCTTATGATGGCTCCACTCTGTTTTTAGACCTGAGGTTAAGGACTCTCTCCAGGAGTGAACAGGATGATAAGGCCTTGTCTGCTGTGGGAATTTGCTTCTCAGCTACTCAGTCGACCTTTTCCAGGAATCAAGAAAGAGAGGCGATGATGTAGTTCAGAAAATTACAGGGCTTTAACCAATAAGCTTCCTTGGATAAATCCTCCTGTGGCAGGGGGGTTTCAGTGAATGTCACCCTTGGAGCAGAGGTGGTCTGCAGAACCAAGGATTTTGTGGACCATTTTCAACAGTGCTCCTGAGCAACTGCATGACTGCTGCACTATGGAGCCAGCCTTGGGGCACTTATCCCTGCACTTCGGACGCTTGGGTGTTGTGTAAAATCACCAGTGGTTATGGTTCCCTTTCTTTACTCCCCCCCCCCCCCCCCCCAACCAAGAAATCTCATCAAATGGAATCTGCCACAGCAGAAGTCAGAAAGCTGTTAGGAAAAAAGAGCCATCCAACAGGTTCAGTCAAACCAACTAGGATCTTGCGTCTACAGGGACCTAAGGCCAGTTTTGAACCTCAGTCATTTAAACCAGTTTGTAAAACAGACCTGTTTTTAGATGGTCACAGTTCAGTGCATTTTACTTCTACCTGTACTCAGGAAGAATGACTGGATGTGCTCAGTAGATCTCCAGGACACGTTTTTATTATCATGTGAGGATGAGCTTTTGAGGGGATTTCTCCATTTCAGGCTGGTAGACGATCATCAATTCAGAGATCTGCCCTTTGGTCTCATCACAGCGCCGTAGATGTTTACCAAATGGATGGCAGTAGTGATGGCCTATTTCAGGCTGCAAGGCTTCCAGGTGCTCCCGTACTTGGACACTTGCTCCGACAAAGAATCTACTGATGCAGTAGAGGAACACTTTACTCTAGTTGCTTCATAACTGTGGGATTACAGTCAGCATTCTCAAGAGCCACCTAAATCTCACTCAGTCTTTGGAATTCATTGGGTGCCATGTAAATAAATTAAACCAGATGGCGCTTATACCACACCCAGGATTCTCTCACTTTGAGAGGTAGTGAATAATGTCTTGGCTCATCCTTCACTCTCAGCTAGGCCGATCCTAAAACTACTAGGTCTAATGATTACATTTGTTTCTCTTTCACATTTCTACATGGGAGTTCTTCAGTAGACTCTCTCAGTCCAGTGGTCACAACTGCATCATTCACAGATTACACCCATCAGATTAACTCCAGTTTGTAGGGATTATATCAGCTGGTGGGGCCTTTACCTAGATCTGTACAAAGGCTGTCCATTCTGTCCTCCTCCTCCAATAGGTGTGATTATCACAGATACTTCTCTTTTTGTGTGGGGGGGGTGGCATAACAAAGGGAAGACTGTTCAAGATACTTTGACTCCATTAGAGGCGGATCTTCACATCGGTGTTCTAGAGATAAGATCAGTCCTGTTTACACTGCAGACATCTCAAGACCTTGTCCTTTGTGTTGGGAGGTCATGAGGATGTGAGAGTGGGTGATGTCTTCCCACTGCTTTCTTGTAGCAACACATATCCCAGGGACTTCCAGTGTTATAGCAGACAAGTTAAGCAGGAACATTCTTTTGCTTTTGAGTGGTCCCTCAGTCAGTGACGAACAAAATATTCTACTACTGGGGCCAACCTTGCTGTGATTGGTTTGTATGTTACCTAATCAACAAGTGCAGCAGTTAATTTGCCTTAATCCCTCCTCAGGGTCACACACCAAGGGTCTCTCTGGTCCACAATCTTCTGTACACCCCCCCATTCCTTCCAATCACAGCATTTGTTCAAAAAGCCAGATGGTGCAAGGCAAAAGTAATCCTCATTACCCCTTATTGACCCCAACAAGTCTGGTTGCTTTTTCTTTGGGCTCATATGTGGTATTCTCCATGGATGCTTGCATACAGCCCAGATCTTCTATCCCATCCATCTAGGTATCCTCTCCCAGACCCAGGCACCTTAAAACTAACCACTTGGTTACTCCCATTTTAATGATGGTCAGAGATGCCAAGTTTTTCAGTAGTAGTAGTACACATTCTAATAGCCTCTCAAAAATCCAGCAAAAGAAAGTTATACCAAAGTAAATGGAAAAGATTCTCAGTTTGGGCTGTAGAAAAGGATTAGATCCTTTTTCTGCTTCTCTTCCGTCAATATTGAATGTAATTTTCATTCAGAATTATTCCATAAAGGATCCAAATTCTCCACCATAAAGTAACAATTGATAGCCATTTCAAATTTTCACATTGGCTGTAATCAGACACCTATAGCATCTTTAAAAGTTTCTAAAGCCATTTTTAGGGGAACCCTCCTTCTTAGACCTCCCATAAGAGACCCTGCTCCCCCCGGGACATTACAGTGATGTTTCAGGCCCTTAAACAATCCCCCTCTGAGTCAGCAGCCTCAGTAGATATCAAGTACTTAACTTGAAAAACTGTCTTTTTAGTAGCAGTCACTTCAGCCAATAGAATTTCAGAATTGCAGGCTCTTTCTTACAAGCCACCGTATTTGACTTTCCTTAAGGACAGAATTTTCTGAAAGACTAATCCTTCCATTATTCCTAACGTGGCATCTGAATCAAATGTCAAGCAGTTAGTAAATCTTCTTCCCAAAATTCTCAAAGAATATGAGTTACATCTGTTTGAGGTTCATAGACCACTACCTCCACAGAACAAAAGGCTTCACAAAATCATGTTGGTTGGTTGTTGTCTTTTTCAAAGTCATATTAGGGTGTGGTGTTTCTAAGGTTACCTTTCTAGATGGCTGTCAAACTGCATTTTATTTGTTCATGACAAGCTGGGATTGCCATTATTTAAAAGACCAACATCTCATTCAGCAAGATTAGTGGCTACTTCTACATTTTTTCAACAGAATCTGCCTATTGATGAGATTTGTGTTGCTGCAACATGGTCAGGTTGTTCATATCTTTGTGTCTCATTGTAAACTGGATGTACAATCCAGATCACACTCCTTTTGGCTCAACTCTTCTCAGGAATATCCTTCTTTAATGCCATTTAGGGAATCTGTTCCATTAGTTGAGTCAGAAGAAAATGGACAACATCAGATACAAAATATATGTCCTCCCCGTAATGATAAACCCTTGTCCTTTCTTGGTGTGGTTCAACACCCACCCCCCCTTCCAAATTGTCACCTCGGTGTCTTGAAAGAATTGGTGGTACTCCAAAACGTCTTGCAGATGTTAACCTCAGCTGGATGATGCTTTTCCCTACACTTAACTACCATTATACTAGGTTTGTTTCAAGCATAGGTCTCAGTAAGATACCAATATACTTTTATTTGGCAAACTTGATCTGAAGTATTCAGAGGAAGGCAGAGAGGGATAATGGGTAGGGAAGGAGTTGAGGCCCAGGATTCATGCATTTGAAGGTGCCAAGACCTGATCAGAGTCTGATCCAAGACTCATCAGTTGAACCAGATGAAAATGGGTCTATGTTCAGCCATCGAAGGTTACGCTCATCTAACCTCCGATGATCGAACACTAGACATCCAACATTCATTCACTGAACTTTCACGAATGTGTGAGATGGGTAAAATAACTAGTTGATCAACATTTCCTTATCACACACCACACTATTTCAAACCCACACCCCCAGTGTGGAGGAGCTTCGCCCCCCACACCCCCATAACTATATATACTAAGTATGAGATTGAGTGGGGGAAGGGGCAAATTTCCTGATGTTGGTCAGCTACTTCCATGCTCTTTTCCCCCACTGTAGTGTAGTCTCAGTGTTAGTATATATAGTTGGGGAGGTGAGGGGTGCAGCCCCCACCAGGGTGGGTTTGAAATAGTGAGGTATGTGTGATAGGGTAATGCTGGCCAATTAGTTACTTTTCTCTGCCTCACACATTCACTGAAGTGCATGTTCAGTGAATGAACGTTTACTGATTTGTGTTTGATCATCGAAGGTTCGATGTACGTAACCTTAAATGGCTGAGCATAGACCCATGAAAATAGGACAGCACTGATTTATCATTATGGTGAGTACATAACTTTCATTTCTTCTGTTGCACAGATCACAACAATATGTATGATGCTCTTTGATAATTATTCCAGGGTTATGTCTACTGGTATTGTTTTAAGGAGGTTTGCTTAGCTGCATTCTCAGGACTTCTCAGATGATGATTAAATTCTCTCTTGGATGGACGTTTAGTGTTGGGACTGTTTGCTGCAGAGGTGATCAAAAAGTGTGAAAGGGGCAAGCTGTCCCAGGGAATCCCTAAGATTTTTCAGCCTTCCTTTGCCAAATTGTCCATGGGATTTTCCATCTCCTTGTCCAATTTTGACAAAAAACAGAATAAACAGTCTCAACAAAATTCAGGTAAGCAAACTTTTAAGAAGAAATGGCAAGGAGGTTCCAACCAAGGACAGTCCAATGAGTCAGAATGACTATTCAAAAGATCTTGTGACCCCTTCTTCTCCCACGCTGGTCCCCGTTTTTCTTCCAGAAAGTTTGAATCTCTGTTTTTTTCTCTTTGGGAACATTTTGTTTCAGACAAATGGTTTGAAAATCATTTATCAAGGTCTCATGGCATGATTAAACCTCTCCTTCCCAGGTGGAAAGGGATTTTATTTAAGGATGTTCCTAGCTCCAAAGAAAGAAAATGCTTAGAGACCAGTTTTGGATCGATCTTTCGTATTCTGTTTGTGATGGTGCCTGAATTAAAAATTGTCACTTCACGATTGTTTACCTCTTCTTCCTGTTTCAAATTTCCTGGTAACACTAAACTTAAACAATGTTATCACACCCCTATTCATCCAGACTTCAGGTGTTTCCTAACGTTTTGTGTGTATGGATCACATTTGTCAGTTCTCTGCCTTACCTTTTGGACTCTCCACTGCACCAAGAATGTTCACAGTCTCTAGCTTCAGTTATACCACATAGAAAGCTATAGAGTATCCACATTTTTATATATTTAGATGACTTGTTTATCTTTGCAGAATCTTTCTCAGTGTTAAGAATCTCCCTTTTTGATGAGAGGTCTCTTTTGTACAAGCTGGGATTCCAAGAAAACAGTCAAAAGACTTTACTTGACTCCCTCACACAGGATTGTATTCCTGCTACGTGTGACACCTCTGTTGAAAGTCCTTTACTTCCACAGGAAAAATAGATCTTTTATTTAGATTTATTTCTAAAATTTTCCACTCAGACTTCAGTCACCGTGAGAGAATACTTAGGATTTTGGGTCTCATGGCATTTATAATTCTCATGATGCCCCTGGCAAGAATCCACATGAGAAAGATTAAATGATACCTGAACTCTCTCTCTCTGGTCCCCGTATCAACACCCTCTATCTTTTTACATCCCAGTGCTGGGGTTTGTCAGAAGTGAACGCTTTTGGTGGAGACAACAGATATCCAGGTGTTCCATTCTCCCTCCCCATCCATCCGAAGCTGCCCAAGGCTTTTTTTCAGGGAGAAGTTTCATGAGGGCTAAAAATGGGGTGTGCAGGACACCAAGGACAGGCGCAAGCACAATAGTATCAAGGCGATGCATGCCCTGATCAAGGTAGTCAACTCTGTGAACCATATTTTGTCCTTGGGACCTCTTCAAGTGGTTACAGACAATACCTTGGTCCTGTGGTGCATCGACAAGCAAGGGAAAAACAGGTCATAACCCCCTCTTTTGCAGACTAGCCATATTAGCTTGGGATATAGCTTCACAACACATTGGCAGTCTACAGGCATCCTACACTCCATCTGAGCAAAATTGTGTGGCAGACAAGCTGAAGAGTACCACCGTAGAACCTCATGAATGGAAACTAGATCTTCCAAGATCTTGATCCATCTGTTGGGAATTCCTTAAATAGACCCTTTGCCTCCTCTCTGATCAATCAACTTGCAAGATTCTGCTCCAGGACTCTGTGCAAGAAGATCTGGAAGACAGATGCATTTTCTTTTCTTTTCCTTGGACAGGAAATGTTCCTATATGCTTTTCCACCCTTTCCACTAATATCCATGGTACTTCTGAAGATTCAGAAGGAATCCCCCCAAGATAATTGTGCGAGTCCCTTCTGGTCCAGGCAGCCATGCTTCTTCCTTCTTTTAGATATAACCAGGAGCAATTAGCTCAAGCTTCCTCACTCACTGGATGTATTCACACAAGAACAGGGGTGTTTGATGCACCCCAACATCAGTAGTCTTCCATTGACTGCCAAGATGATAGAGTCTTAATTCCTATTTAGACACCTGTTTACTGAGGACATGTAGCAGGTACTAATGGAGGCAAGAAAACATGTTACTTAAAAATTGTGAATTAGGAAATAGAAAAGGTTTTCTTGTTGGTGCCAACAATGTAAACTGCACCTATTCAGGGAAAATTGTTCTCTGGTTTCACAATATTTGTTTACGTTACCATCCTATGTCCTTCCTTATTCCTCTGTCTAGATACATTTATTGGCCATTTCATCATGTTTGCCTATGGATCCTCCTCTTTCAATGCAGTCTTCCGTCAAAAGGTTCTTTGAAAGGGGTTTTGCATAGGATCTTAATTTTGTATTAGAGACTTTAACACATGCTCTATTTGAATCAGCTAATCTGTCTAATATGAGGTTCTTAACATGGGAAACTGTTTTACTGATTATTCTAACCTCTCTTCGAAGGGTATCCGAGTTGCAAGCTCTTACGTTGAGTCAACCATATCTCATTTTCCTTAGGGACAGGGTTTCTTTGAGAACCAAGCCTTCTTTTATGCCTGAAGTGGTGTCTGGGCTTACTTTAAGCCAACCTATCAATCTCCCTGTTTTCTTTCCTGAGCATAAAAATAAGGGAGAAAGAATACTACATATCTTGGAAGTCCACAGTCAGCTCAGGTGCTATCTTGATAGAGCTAAATCTTGCATATCATCAAAACTGTTAATTTCTTGTGAATGTAAAAGAAGGGACAACCTATGTCAAATGTGACTATTTCCAAATGTCTATCAAAGGCTTTTACCTTTTGTTATACTCACCATAATATATCTATTCAAGGCAGGGTCAAGGCCCACTTTAACGAGCCTTGGCTTCATCTGTGGCTTTTTGGAAAGGGTTGGATTCTACAAGGTGCTGTTTGGTCCTCTATACATTCTTACAAAGAACTATAAGCTTGATTCCTTCTGTAGGTCCAGATCAAGCTGTGATAGGACCATTCTACAGGTGTTCCTGGACTCTTCTACCTGTTAAATGTAGTTAGCTGAGGTAATCTGCTTACATAGCTGCTGCAGCAGTGATCTGTATGATGAACATAGTGCATTTGTGCAAGTTGAATGTACCATAACAGTATATGTTTGAATGATCACTGCTGCAGTAGCCACTCCCTCCATCACCCTTTATTGGTGTGTTTTTCTACTGCAGGGTGTGGACATTTATGTATTTATTTTGTGCCTAGCATTGTCCTTTCAGGGCTTAGCCTCCCTCTCTCTGCTGGCAGGAAAACTTTGATGTGCTTCATGTCCAAACATGTCTTTTAGTCACCTCCTTTTGTGCTGCATGTCAGTTTTGGCATGTAGATGTTGCCCTGAAGCTTTGGAAGCTGGTTGACTGTTATATCCTTGTAGGGTATAGACCCCATACAGATAAGGTTACTACAGCAGTGATCATTCAAACATCTACTGTATTAGCAAGTTCAACTTACACAACTGTACTTTGACTCTTTAGATGCCTGTACTAGGGCTTCTGCTTCAGGCACAGCAATTAGAAGGCACACACGACTGGGGATCCGCTTCTTTTTTAGATGATATGAACGGACAGTTCCTCATTACTTCAAACAAGGACCTTTGGTGTGGACTCCCCTATCAGGTGGTATTTAAAAGAATGAAGTAAAAGGGAAATGTGCTTATCAATAGTGAAACATTTATTTCAGTTGTATATCCTATAAGTACTGGTGGAGTTTTCTTACAAAGTGTGGCTGTCTACAGCAGTCTAGACAGATAGAAGGCCTTTGAAAAATACTAGTGGAAGGATAGCAGAGGTCTAGGCATATGCAACAAGGCAGGGGAAATTGTCCTCCTCCAAGCCATGTTATTTTTTCCCAGTTTTGAGTTTTACCACAGCACCTTCTCATATGTCTACTCTGTTCACCTCCTTTGAATAAGAATGGGTCTCTTCATAAAGAAATGGTACTACCTAATGTCAAGTCCTATAGGTGAGAGAATTAATTGCATTAAAATACAGAATTAAGTTTGATATTTCTCCTCATTGTGAATAACTCCATTGTCACCAGCCCAGGTGGCCTTAACAGTCTCCAATCTTTTGGAAGTCATATTTCCATCAAACTAACTACTGCTAGTTCATTACAGTTAGAAATGAATGCAAAATCATTAGCAGTAGTGTCAGAAAAAAAAATTTTCTTGCAAACGGGGATGTGGTTCTTTTCATAATTCATAAGAAAGACTGGCCTTGACAAACACATTCTTTATTAAAAAAAAATCAGGATGTTAATGCTACTGTTTCTTTTTCTCCTGCTCTTTCAAGATATACTCATGGTCATTTTGAACAAAGGACTTCTACCTTTATAGCCTCATTTACAGAGAACGCAAGAGGTTGTAGAGGATTGTGGCAGATGCAGAGCATTTCCGCTTTACCTCGCTGCCCATTAGGCTACTTTCTGCTCCTAGTGAGTTTAGCAGATGCTTAGCTCTGTTCTTCAGGTTGAAGTGCTATCATGTCATACTTGAATGACTGCTTTGTATAGGCCCATTCCCAAGAAGAACCGACAAGGGCACAAAGCTATATCAACACATACCTGAATAATCTTGGCATTTCAGTCTCTTGCCTGAGTTTGTCTTGCCCCTTTTGTCACTAATACCCTTTTATTTTGGGGAAGAGGGGCAGTACAGACCGTCCCTTCCAGTAGAAGAGATCTCACTAATGCAGGCAGCCCTGCAGCCATTAGAGAAGACCTGTATGACAGTGAAATTTATCCTCAAAGCATTCAGGTATATCAGGCTTTGTTATTACAGTCTACTTAGCACAGCTGCATGAGAAAGATTTAGTTGTACCTGAAGAAGTTGTAAGAGCAGCACCTGCACCACTGGGTTAGGGCACTGCTAAGCCTGCCTTTATTTCACACAGAGTTCAGATAATGGTTGATGAGATGCAGCCCAGCCTAGGCATGCAAGTCATTTGCAGGATCTTCGGAGTTCCAAACTCTCATCACAGTTACTTAAAACATCTCTTGGAAATCTCATAAATGAACCATGAAAGCTTGTGGAAGGTGGAACAATCGAAACAAAAACCAGGCACATCAGTGCAATGAAGATGCTAGCTGTGCTGAATACTTTCCAAATATTAATGGTGATTTGGAAAACAAGAATTGTCGACAACAAATAGCACTACAGCCATGAAATGCATCAGCAAACATGAGAAAATTGGCTCTTAACAGCCATGCATGCTGGCCATATTAGCCTGAAATCTAACCACCCAGCAGAATTTACACGTACGGACTTCACCTTCCAGGCATATCAATGGAAGAAGTCCACTCCCCAGTCTCAAAATGGAAGTTCGACTCCAATCAGAATCTTTCACAACCTTGCATTCTTCACCCTGAGTCATCAATTCTTCATATTCTGCATCATGTACCATGCAGGCTAGCCTAGTGAATGCCATTTCACTTCAGTGGAACAGTAGGCTGTTGATTGTTTTATCTCCCTTTCTGCTACTCCCAAGCTACTTTTTAAAAGCAAGAGAGGACAGAATAAACCTTATCCTGATAGCTTGTTTTTGGCCAAGGCAATCCTGGTCTCCCATCTGGTGCAGTAAAACAAAGTGGAATGACCTATTCTGCCAACTCTGTTTGCCCTTTAAACTCAATACAGGGGAACTGTATGGCACCCATGCCTTAATATCCTCAACTGGGTCACTGTGAGAGATTATTCCTGAGTCACTGAGAGATTATTCCTTCATGTGAATAATATTTTTCATAATCTTAAAACTAATATACAGGATCCACTATAATTTGAGGTTGACAATCTCACTGCCAGACTACATTCCCCTGACTGTGTACCTCCTCCACCAAGAAAACAACTCTAACAAATCCCTAGGTATATTTAGTAACACCCTTCAAATTCTCAATTAAATATTTCCACTAGAAAACAAAAAAGAGTGAGGGGGGACAATTCTCCTAGAATAATGACAATCATTACACAAGGCTTTAAAAAACTTGAGACTTCCTGGAAAAAAAAATTGAAACATTCCTCCTGTCAGACTGACTTCCTCCATTTCATAACACTTAAATGTGAAGCCCTTATCAAAGAATCCAAATTGAGCAATGTCCAAAATGAACAAGATTTAATGTCATCAGAACCTTTACTCTTCTGGCAAGCTATTAAAGATTCCACCAATGGTGACCTCCCATAAATGCTAGGGAAAAAAAAATAAAAAATTGAAAGCAACATTCGCATCAACCCCTCCTCTGCAAACACTTTTTATTGCACCCATCCCTGCTCTGCCATAATTTTGCACATTCACTGCTGACTTTGGGCAGCCTACATTTTCCTTGCAGTGCAGATCTAATTTCCAGTGCATAGTTACAAAGCAGTAAGCAGACTATTTGACAAGGTGACAAATACAGTCCTGGCCAAGTCCCTTCATTCTTACTTAAATCTTAATGTCTAAGAAAATAACCATGCTCCATACCCAGATATTCAGTCTGTCGCTAACCACAGGAATTGTTCTGTCGGAATTCACACGCACTTTGTGTTCTTCTTTACACCTGTCTCTCTGCTCCATCACAAATTTTTTTGTAAAAATGCTATATAAGCAAATATTGGATCATATCAACAGATACGAGCTACTTATGGGAGATGGTCACAATATCAGCAAGTATGAACTACTTACGGATCCACGACATGTGTTCAAAGATGGTCACAATATCAACAAGTATGAGCTACTTACAGATTCACAACATGGGTTCAAAGCTGGTCACAATACCCTTATAGCACTGTATGTTTCATTCAACCGACCAACTACTCACAAACATGGAAACAGGACACCTCATGGGGGCATATTCATCATTAGAAAATTTGAAGGTTTAGACCGCCACCTCCTTTTAGACAAATTACACAAAATTAAGTTTTGGACAAAATGTCCTCCACATTTTTTGAATGTCTCTTGTGAATATCCCTTCTCAGTACTAAATGGTGACCAGTTCTTTTCAATCAGGACACTCACTGCTGCTGTTCCACAAGAATCTGGATTTGAATCCTATACTTTTTTTTATATTTTTATTAATAACTACACAATGATTATATCCTTCTTCAAGCACTCTGCCCCTATCCTGAAAGCAGTAGAGGGAAAAACTACGGAATGAGTTCAGTTTAATTGGTGAATACTTTTTTGCAAACTGACATCTGACCATATCAACACTACAAAATTACAGTAGTGTGTTTGGCACTCCTCGGATGCTTAAAGACAATATAAACATCAGCTGCACTCATACTAGTACCATGTCTTGTTCATTGACCCCTCTCATCTTCCCAAACATAGACACTTATTAACCAGAAAGGTCCATGTGCACCTAAAGGCCTGCTGCTGTTCATATCTATCCATATAACCCCTGCCTCTAGATCACCCTTATGCAAAGTAGTACTTTCCACCTAGGTTAGAGTATGGATTTCCATAACTGCCTTAAACACATCCTATAACATTAAATTGCTGCAAACCACTATTATGCTTTTTCATGAACCGATATGTTCACCAAGTGTTATATGGTAAAAGTCTAAAAAGTGTCAGCTGGCTCCCTGTGTAAGCTAGAGCCATGCTACTACTTTCACCTTTCAAATTTAAACTAATCCACTGCAGATGGGGCTCCTCACTCTCCATTAAATTATTTATAAAATTCTCCCCATATGATTTCCAGGACAAGACAGATGCTACACTGTTACTATAAAGACCACAATTTGTTTAAAAAAAAAAAAAAAAAAAAAAAAAAAAAAGGGGCATAAAGAGATTCTATAAAATTGTTGCTGCAGACTACAACTGGCTACCAAAGGATCTTGGAACAGACCTATACTATATTAATCTCTGGAACAAACTTGGTGTACTTTTACATAAATGAATGTAACTGATTTATGAAGACCAATTAATCATCGCAGTGTAGTAAAACTGCCTAGCGTGCTACCATTCTAGGTCGAGCAAACAGTTAACCGCCTCTTGGATAATATTACAATCGGTAGATAAACAAGATAATACAGATACTGTAATATGTCCTTCCATATCACTGTTGCAGTATTTTTTAATAAGGGATCTCCTGCTAGCCCCATATCAGACCAGTATACCAAAGCCTTTAGGTCTTATAGGTGTCGTATGTCACACATATGCACCCTGTGTAAGGCATAAAGGTGACTTACAGATGCAGAAACTCTGAACTACGTCGCTGCCAGTCAGAATGTCATTATCGAGTGTAAGTTTGAATGCCTTTCTGCTGTGTTGGTTACCAAACCATTTTCAGAAAAGTAACCCATTGGGGTTTCTTCTCTCCTTTTTTTTTTTTTTTTTTTTGTGTGTGTGTATGGTAATTGTGTTCATGTTGTCCAGGAAGGGAAATGTCATTGTGAGAGGCAGATTCCCCATAAAGACCATCATAACCATTTTTTTCATGGGTGCTTCCCATGACCATACACTTGTATCTGCCATGCATTGTGCCTAAGACTCTACATAGTAGTCTTTCCTCCTTGTCCATATAGCTTGAGAACCAACAACTTAAACTTTTGGCTTAGGGTGCTATGGCAGAATCCTTCCATCCCAAGGGCCAGTTATCTGCCAAGAAGAAAGACAAAAAGATTAGGCCTGATCTGTTTGCTGTTCAGCTTTTCCCAAATGTCTCTCTAGAGGCTAGTAAAAGCCCTGAAGACCATCCAGTGCATGCCTTGGATTCCTGTCCTGCAATCCTGTTGGAGGCCAGCATGGATCTGAATTCTCACTTGTCCCCTGAGGCTTTTCCAACATCTGTGCCTGCTGTTGATGGAGAACCTTGGCTGCTGATAACCGTGAGACCAAGGGGGATTCTTCAGATTTTAGTAAGGGAAATACCTTTGACCATTATTGAATCTCAAGAGTTTGAATCTCCAAGGGTTTTTAAGGCAGATGTCCTGCCGAAAAAGAAAGCTAAACATATACCACCCCCTACAGATCGCCAGCGTGAATGTCAGGATTTTACTGTGGGTAAGCTTAAGCCTCCTCAAAGTGTGTCTGTTAGTGACCCCCCCCCCCCCCCAGTCTTCCACTCCTGTTAAGAGGCCTAGGAAATTGGATTCCTTGGATGAATACTTAGATTCTGGAGAAGACTCCCTGGCTTATTCTTTCTAGATTCCTTCCCCCATAGACTACGTTTTTGAAGAATAGGATTCTTTCAGTCCAGATTCACCCTTGGAAGAGTTGCACTTTGGATATACTTTTGCTCACATGACTGAGTATTTTTGGTGGGACTGTTCACAGGTCTCTGACATTTAAAAGAGGTACTATGAGCTCCTACAAATGGATTCTCCCAAACCATCAAATTTCCCTTCTATTTTGGCTGACCTTTTGGGCGCATTTTCTGCTGCTTCTGTAGCTTCTGATGCTCAGTCTCCAGCACCAAAGAAACCTGATAGGTTCATGAGTTGATTGAGGATTTCAGGTTTCTGTGTAAGTGCCCTTCTGCTGATCCGTCAGTGGTCTCACTTTCTTCTGACGGCCCTTCATAGTTTTTACCATCTACTAAGCTCCTTTCTTCTGATGAGGATAGTTGGGCCATGGAAATGTTGGGCAAGAAAGTTTATACTGCTGCCACCCTGTCTTTTAGGGCCATTAATTGCCATACTCATATGACCGGGTATATTTTGGCACTCCATTCCCAGGCATCTATCTAAGGTTGTGTCTGACCTTCCTGATTCTGATGGGAAGGCTTTTGCTGTTTCTCTGCTGGGGTCATCTACTCAGGCTGCCCGTCACTCGATAAAATGCAGCTATGATGCAGCTGATGCCTCTTCCAAGGCTGTTGCTTTTGGTTCAGTAATGAGGTGTTATTCTTGGCTATGTCTTCTGGCTTTATGTGATGATATTAAGGCCAAGCTTTTGGATACACCTCTGGATGATAAAAATCTTTGCAGGACTGCTGCTGCTGACTTTAAGCTCCTCCAAACTTAAACACATTTTTGTCTCCCCTATCCTCAAATTTCACAGGAATTATTTTTCTAAGTCTGCTTTTGTTCAGAGACAGACTCGCTCCCTTCTTAAAGATAAGATGGGTTCTAGGAGTATTCCTCCAGATAAGTCTACTCAAACTCCTCCTTTCCAAAAACTCTCTTTTCAGGATATGCCTATTTCTGTTTGACATTTGGACATCCCTTGCCCTCTGTCAGGTCCCCTTGTCTCTTCACTTTTCTTTATCTCTTCCAAATTGGCATCGGATCACCTCAGATTCTTGGGTGCTGTATATTGTCCATTAAGGATATTTCATGGTTTGAAGGTCCTTTCCTCCCTTTTCAGGCATTCCTGAACCTCCTAGAGAGCACCTTCCTCATTTTCCACAGGTTTTGCAGTCCCTTTTGGATCAGGGCACCATTCATCTTGCTCCACCCACCCAGGTGGGGAAGGGGTTCTACTCCAGAATGTTTTTGGTTGCCCAGAAGGAGTACATGGAAAGCAATTCTGGATCTTTCTCTGCTCAACACCTTTCTCAAGGTACCTTCTTTTCAGATGGTCTCTCTTTAGACTTTGTTTTCTCTTCTTCCCCAAGCTTTTATGGTTTCTCTAGACCTCAAGGATGCATACCTTCACATCCCCATTCACCCTTTTTTCAGGAACTTTTTACATTTCTTTGTTTCTTCCTTGCATTTTCTGTTCTCAGACTTTGGGGGGATACAGATTTTTCCCCTGTCTAGATTACCTCATTCAAGCTCCTTCTGTTAGTAGTCTGTTGCAGGATCTCCAGTTTATGATTTGTCTTTTACACAGTATGGGGGGGGGTCACTATAAACCTCTAAAAATAGGTCCTGATGCCTTTCCAGCATAACGTTTTCCTTGGATGTAGGCTTCAGACTGTTCCCATGCTGGCATCTCTCCCTGCTTCCAAGGTAATGTCTGTCAACCTTTTTCCATTCTCCTTCTTTTGTCCCAGTCAGGGAATTTCTCAGGGTTATGGAATTTATAACCTTCACTATTCCCATACTCCATTTTCCCAGACTCCATATGAGGAAATTTCAGGTGTTTCTCAAGTCGGTCTGGCCAAGTCGGTCTGGCTGCAACATTGTTAACCCCTGGAGTTCACTGTTACTATTCTTCTTTGTACCAAACATGAGCTTCAGTGGTGGGTTCATTAACTCTTTCTCGATCCAGGGCTTCCCTTTCAAGCTCTGATTTCCTCTCAGGAGCTATTCACGGACACCACAAGTGTGGAGTGGAGAGCTTCTTGTGGCCCCCTAAATGTCCAGGGTCTTTGGCCTCCTTATCAGAGGTCAGATCATATCAACATAAAAGAAATGAGGGCTCTGCTTCTGGCTCTGCATACTTTTAATTCCCTCTTTCATCCTGGGCCCTTCAAAGTCTACACAGAAAATACCACTGTGATGTGGTATGTCAACAAGCAATGGGGCAAGAGGTCCTGTCTCCTTTGCCGACTAGCTCTTTATGTCTGGGATCTAGCTATCCAGTATCGAATGACTCTTCAGACAGTTTACATTCCCTTAGAGTACAATCTCATAGCAGACTCCATGAGCAGGTCCAGAACACAAGCTTATGAATGGATGCTTCACACTGCGGTGTTCTTGGACATTTTCCATCAAGTGGGGTATTCTGCAGGTAGATCTTTTCGTCTCCCCTCTGAACATACACCTTCCTCTATTCTCATCCATAGTCCCAAGTCATCTGACTTTTAAAGTGGATGCCCTGTCTTTTCCTTGGAAGAAAATGTTTTTGTATGCACCTTCCCCTTCCTCTTCTCCCAGGAGTTCTTCACAAGATCAGGTAGGACTCTCCCAAGGTGTTTTTCTCTTCATCCCAGGATTTTGGATTTGGCTGTTTCTAAGCAAACCATCTCCTCCTGGATTTCTAAGGCCCTTTCCTTTTGTTATTCTTTTCATGGTGAATGTTTTTCCTCACTTATAAAGGCTCATTCTTTTAGGGCAGTTGTCTCCTCTGTTGCTTTTCTCAAGGGTTTGGATACCAGTTCATCCTTGAGGCTGCTTCTTGGTCCTCTGTTCATACTTACACTAAACATTACAAGTTGGATATTATTTCTAGGGCTAGGGCAGGCTTTGACAGGGCTGTCTAGCATGGGGTTGTAGACCGCTCTTCTATGCCTTCCTCCTCCCAGGCTTCCTCTTAGCACTTGTACTCTCCCTTGTGTAAAGAATACTATATCAGTGATGTAGAAGGACATAGTGCAGTTGTGTAAAATCTTACCATAACAGTATATGTCCTTCTCTTCACTGTTGCAGTGTTTGGTCCCTCTTTCCTTCCCCCTCTGTTCTAGCTCTTCTCCTGTGTTTTTCTTATCCTCCTGGCTGAGGGGTCCTTCTTTCCTTCTGCCTTTTTTTCCTTCTCAATGTACATGTTCTCCTGTGACCCTGGGAGTATTTGGTTCCTCCTGGGGCTTTTCATTTCTGAGTGTTTGCATCCGTACATCATCTTTATGCCCCATGCCTTGCACAGGGAGCATAAGTGTGATGTACGGCACTTATAAGACCTAAAGCCTTGGGTGTACTGGCTGGAAGTTGGGTGTACTGGCCGGATGTTGGGCTATCCTTGGCAGGAGACTCCTTATATGAAGAATACTGCTATAGTGAAGAGAAGGACATCCACTGTTATGGTAAGATTTTAGACAGCTGTTCTATACTGTCTATTACTTGCAGAATAGCTTAGTTTATATATATATATATATATATATATATATATATATACATACATACATATATATATATATATATATATATATATATATATATATATATATATATATATCTATATCTATATATATATATATCTATATATATATATAGATATATATAGATATATATATATATATATATGTCTATTTTTTGCTACAGGTCTTAACCAAATTATGATTCACACTTTCATGTTATTACGAACATGTTACTAATAATACAATTTCTGTTATCCTTCACTTTCTTTTTCTTAATAATTTACACAGCTATTAATAGTAAGGGAGTTTGTTCCTCTTTATCTGTCAGAAAATACTTTAAACTTTTCTGGTGTTCTCTGGTACAGAATAATTGGCTTGTTTTATTTCTAGCAACTAGTGAGTATGGAATGTTTCACTAAAATGTCTGTTAAATTTTGTACTGCATGTTCGTTACCTCTTAAAGCACAAAGCAGTTGACGCCGAATAAGACGTAGCTGACTGCAGTGTATAATTTCACACACTTTATCTGTAAGTGCAAACTGCAAAATTTCAAGCCTAATACATTTTGCTCTCGTACTAAAATGTCCATGTCTAGTAGGAAATACAGGTCTTGTACTGGACTTGTTTAAAATGTGTTTTTAGTGATTTGTCTGACTGTATAATTAGTACAGTTGTTGGTTTTGTGTCTGTGTTCCGGGTCATGAGTGGAAAAGGACTCCTGGACTAGCCCACTTACATAGTTAGCAAATTTAAAATAAAACAAAAAGCAGCTTGGAAAATAGAAGCCTGAAATTGTTTTGTTAGTATTAGAAGAATATATGAAGCCAGCATAAATGTAACAGATTCTCTATATGGTGTGATGTCCATGGCATACTGCCTACATTATTTTAAATCCTGGTTGTGTTGCTGTGTTTTGCATGTTTACTTGATAAGGGCCTTGCACTTCAAGTCCATTTCTCAGCTATTTCATCTTGTTTGCTCTTGGAACCTCATGTGACATTTGTTTTGAAGTCAGGCAGTTTTTAAAGGGAGTTCTACATCTTAGGCAGTCATGGAGACAGTACCCACATGGGAATGTTTTATCTTGTATTAGAATAAATGACTACCACTTTTTGAACCTGCAGAAACATATTTAGTTAAGTTCATATACTAAAATGTCTTGCTTTTGGTGATCTTTACCTCGAGAAGAAGAATTTGAGGTGCAGGCCTTTTAGTATATGAACCTTGTACAGTCTTCCTGAAGAGCAAGGTGGCACATAGTGGCAAGCACTCTTTATTGTCCATGATGCTCACTGAATTGGCTTTGAAACAAACCATGCAGTTACCAGTTTTCTACCCAGGACCAAAAAATAAATGTGAATGGCACAAACATCTAATGGACGTGCACAGACAGTTGATGTTTTGTGTTGAAAAGACTAAATATTTCAGGTAATCAGATCACCTGTTTCTTTTTCATGGCAGGGAATCGGAACAGTCTACCCTTCTCAAGCAAACTCTCAAAATAATTGGCTTACTGCATTGTCTTTTGTTATGACCTCCATGACAGAAAACCTTGCAGCGGCAGACTGAAAGATGTCCTACTGGCCAAAGAGACTTCCTTTTCCAGATATGTCGGCACAAAACATTTATATGGTAGCTATCTATCTGCACTTCACCTGAGGTCTGTGCCTCAAATACATACTGCTTTACTATTCTTCCGGAGCATATTGAATGTTAATGCAACAGTGCTTCATTTAATGAATATACAGTGAATATAAAAAGTGTACATATCCCTGTTAAAATGCCAGGTTTTTGTGATATAAAAAAATGAGACCACAATAAATTGTTTCAAAATTTTTCCCACCTTTAATGTGAACTATAACTTGTACAATTCATTCAATTGAAAAACAAACCAATCTGTTATGGAAAAAAAATGTAAAAAAAAAAAAAAAAAAATGTACAATAAGCTGGTTGCACAAGTGTGCACACCCTTAAACTAATATTTTGAATGCTGTAATTAAATCAAAAGGTGCTTCAACAAAGTATTAGTTTAAGGGTGTGCACATTTATGCAACCAGCTTATTGTACGTTTTTTTTTTTTTTTTTTAATATTTTTCCCCTAAAGATTTGTTTGTTTTTCAGTTGAATTGTACAGGTTATAGGTCACATTAAAGGTGGGAAAAGGTTTGAAATGATTTATTGTGGTCTCATTTTTTTATATGACAAAAACATGGTGTTTTAACAGGGGTCTGCGGACACTTTTTTTATCCACTGTTGTGCAGTTATGTAAGCATATCCATATAGCCAAGAGTTAAATGTTCACTGCTGCAGTATATTCCAGTCTTCCACATCCTAAATTTGGTCCCTGAGTTTAGAAATCTGTAAAGTCTAGTCTTTCACACAGTTTATTACTTCTTGACTCAAATTCTGATCACAATGTGAAGAGTTTTTTCAGAAGGATAATCTGCCTTATTGGCTCAGTCACCCAAAGACAACCCAAAGATTGCATAGACAGCTTTCCTTTTTATACCTTATGTTCTAGTAGCATCCACAAGATGGGAATTGTTTGACTCTGTACTGGAAATATCCAAATCTGTGAAGGAAGGTCAAATGTTCAAGTACAAGGCTCACAGATTTTTCCATAGACCTCCCTCCCACCCATCTTCAAGGATCGCTCCTCTCACATTTTAGTGAATGGTCTGAATTCTGAAGTATGGGATGCAGTAGCACCGTATAACTCTATCCAGGGCTCCCATTTCTTGCAGAGGGGGTACTACTACTCAAGAAATCCTCTCCTTACCCGACTGGATGGTCATACTGGTTGACCTCTGTAGACAGGAAAGCAAACAAAATTCTGCTGACTGCACTGCCTTTTTTATTGAGGGTCTTACCAATGTCTTCTGTTTGGAGAGGACACATCTTCTGCTTTTGGTACAGCTGGAGCTTTGGAAGTCAGGATGGATGAACAGATACCTGCCTTTACCTAATTTATGAGTAACACTACAACAGCGATGCTTGCATTTTAACACCACCTGTTACGGTTAGTGTGCTTGTACAGCTAAACTCTTTATTTTCAACATGATCTAGTCTAGGATTATATTTCATGGGAATCATTTTAATAAGTTGATTTGCCAAAGTACTTGAAACATTTATTAAAATTCTTACATTGAACTAAATGAAGATCTGAAGTAGTTAACTTCATTTATCTGCAACCTGTGGGTATTCGGATCCATATCGGATCCGAGCCGGCAACTTTTTACAAGTATCTGCTCCAAGCTCCTCCCTTACCCATAATCCCTTACATCTCCTACCTTCCCTCAGATCTCATTTGCCACTTCATGCATAAACATCATGATCTCTTTAGCTCCTGGTTGGGTATAGTAAGTAATAGTTTTCTTGTACTTTTAGTGAGTGTGTGTGGTCGTTAGTTTAACCCTTTCCTCCCCTTTGCTGTTTGTCATTTTTTTTGTGTAAAAAAAAAAAAAAAAAAAAAAAAAAAGTTATTTGTAGTAAGGTAGTATAGTAGGCCTTCCTGACCTTAGTGTGTGTGTGTGGTAGTGTTGGATTAAGTTTTGGCTGAGTGGGTTTTTAGTATGGCTGAGCAGACAAAACCTACTTTTAAAAAATGCACAGTGTGTGGCCACAAGCTTTCACCGGCTGATGGCCAAACTCTGTGTTATTTGTCTGGGCGTTCCCCATCTTTCATTGCAGTGTAGTGTGTGTGTGCGGTGTTCAACCCTATGGCCCTAAAAGAAAGGAAGGCAAAGCTGATAGCTAAGGGCCTTCTACCAGTTTCTGCCTTAGACACGGCGACCTCTACCTTGGCCCTTCCAGTAACTAATCAAACTCTCCCCCCCCCCAGGCTGGGACTCAACCTCCCACTAAGCCTGTTGAAGGGGGACTAAAGGAAAGGAAAAGAAAGACAGAGAAGAGAGGGGATAGGCACCGCAAGCAGGCTGCAGAGCGGGAGCCCTTCCCTAGCCCACCTTCTAAAGTAACTAGGATGACTTCTCCTCTGCTCCACTCCCAGAGGTTCTCTCCAGAGCTGACGGAGCCCTTGGATCCGAGGCCTTCAAGGTCGTCGCTCTGACCAGCCAGATCCAAGTCAGTTGCCTCCTCGCGCTCGACTCTTGAGTCTGTCAGAGTTGGATATGGACAGAATGATGAGGAGGTTCATTTGGACCCAAATCCAAATGGGCATCTTGCCTGGCTCCAGCCAGAGAGGGGACCTCCATGCCCTTCTTCCATCCAATTTCTCTTTCCCCGATCCGGCTTGCGGTTTTGGGGTTTATGGATCCGAGAATCCTCGGAGCTGGGGGTTTGGCGCCGACGGTTCCTCCATCCTCTATGCCGGCAATTACCTTGGGTTCCTCGGATCAGACCTGTTCGGATCCTTGGACTCCACCAAGGTGCCCATGGATTTGGTCACGACTCCCTTCAGCTTGTCCCAGGGACAGCCCGTGCTAGAGGACCCCCAGGTGGATCACATAGTGGAACCCCCTCATGACTCACGATCCCTCTTCAGAGAGTCCCCGTAAGCACTCGTGTAAAAGGAGGCACATGGACTCCCCTGAGTCCCTGACAGAAGATACTGACTTAGATGAAGGTGAAGGTTCCCCCAGGTCACCTCCCGAGGATGTCTCCTTTGGAGACATCATGGAGATCCTCCGCCAGAGGGGAGGTTGGTCAGCCCTAAAACCCTCTACGGATGAGTCAGTATTCCTGGAGGCCTTTGGCATGGATCCATCTACATCCTGGGTGTCTCCTCCTGCGGATTCCTTAGTGGATCTTATTACCACGTGGGCATGGAAGGAGTCTGACACCATAGAGCCAATAACAAAGCACCCGGACAGGATCCTCTCTCCTCCCTCAGACAGACAGGCCTGGTACAAGGGATCCCTGGAGGATGCTATGGTGGTTGCAGCTGCCACCAAGAGACAACTGGCACAGGAAAGTTCCTCAGTCCACCCTCCGGACAAGGAGTCTAGGGCGATGGATCGGTTTGGGAAATTAGTTTTTTCTTCAGTGACGTTTTCTATTCGAGAGCTAAATTATTTGGCATACGTCATATGACTTCAGCGAAACCTAGTCACAGAGTTCACTGTGTCACCCCCAGAGTCTGTCACCGGAGGACAAGCGATTATTCTCCATGAAAATGGCTACTGTCAAATCTGTATCGAACATGTCCATGCGTCTTCTTTCCCATGCCACGTAAGGAGCAGCTAGGGCGGCTGGGATCGGCGTAGCTATGAGGCGACATGCTTGGCTAAGACTGTGTCAATTCGCAGAACCCTTCAAGGCATCATTCACAAATGCTCTTTTCAATGGTTCTTCCCTGTTAGGGAAGACAGTACGTGACACTCTGGTCCAGAGCGAGGAGGACGGGAAGACTCTGTCTGCTGTTGAGTCCGCTTCTCTAGCCCTCAAAGAACCTTTTCTAGGAATCAGGGCAAAAGAAGATGGGGTTCCGAAAATCTCAGTTTTCCTGGGACTCTCAGGGCAACTCATCCCCTAGAGGCAGAGGGGGACAAGACAGATGCCCCAGAGGCAGAAGAGGCTGAGGAATTTTGAGTCTAGGGAGACCTTCTCGGATAGACCCACACAGCAGCCCTGAGGGGTTGCCAGACTGTCGTACTCTGGAGATAGTCTGGAGAAGATTATCATTGCACCTAACAGCTTAGGAGTCCATTATGGCAGACCGTTGGGTGCTTCGAATAATATCCAGAGGCTACTCCATCCCGGTTGTTACCCTCCCCCCCCGTCCAACCAAACCGCCTCCTGGATGTTCCAACTACTCAAAGGGAGGCGGCAGGGCAAGATATTTCAAAGCTGCTTTGCAAACTTGCCATCGAACCGGTCCCCCCAGATCAGTCTGGATTAGGCGTTTACTCCATGTTCTTTTTAGTGCCAAAAATGATGGGGAACCTCAGGCCCATATTGGACCTGTCAACCCTGAAACTGACTGTAGCCAATCAGAAATTCCAGATGGTCACCCTGCAGTCCATTCTACCTTCTCTCCAAGATTGCGACCGGATGTGCTTGATAGACCTTCAGGATGCTTACTACTATATCAAAATTCGCAGAAGCTCCAAGAGATTCCTTCACTTCTGGCTGGGAGCTAATCATTTCCAGTTCAGAGCCCTACCTTTCGGTCACACCACAGCCCCCAGGGTGTTTACCAAGGTTATGGCAATTGTAGTGGCTCACCTGAGGCTTCAGAGAATTCAGGTGTTTCCTTACTAGATGATTGGCTCCTCTCTGCTGCCACCAAGCGTCTTCCTTGCATGGCCAGAGACTCCTTCCTGGATCTTGCAGTCTACCTAGGGATTACCATCAATGTCTCCAAGTCCCTCTTGAACCCAGTACAGATCTTGGAATTTATAGGGGCACGGCTGGACACCCTACAATTGAAAGTCTTTTTAATTCGAGACAGGGTCCAGAGCCTACGGGTCCTTGGCCCCAGGCTGCCAATGGTGGGCGATGTTCTCCGAGCCCTAGGCTCCATGGCCACAGCAGTCTCAATCCTTCCTTGTGCGCGCCTTCACATGCAGGTGCTTTAGTGGACCCTTGCAGTACAGTGGTTTTGGATAGACCTCCCCATGGACTATCCAATTCAAATCAGCAGAGCCTGCAAGATGTCTCTTCTCTGGTGGCTCCAATCGCCGGAAATCTTTGCAGGGCGACCCTTCATAGCACCCACAGCCCAAGCCACAGTGACCACGGATGCTTCCCAGCTCGGGTGGGGGGGCACTATTTGGGGAGGACAGTCCAAGGCACGTGGTCCCAGACTGAGACCAGGTGGCATATCAGTGTTCTGGAGATGAAGGCATTGCTTTTAGCATTGCAAGCCTTTCACACTGTTCTTCCCGCGGGGACGATTGCAGTTCACTCAGACAACATGTCTGTTGTCTGGTACATCAACAAACCGGGGGGAACCAGATCTTACCCTCTCTGTCGCGAGGGTATGAGAGTGTGGGAGTGGGTGATGCACATCCTGGGACATTCTAACATTTTAGTGGACAGATTGAGTCGGGCTTTTCTAATGCCATACGAGTGGTCTCTGAAGCAATCGATAGCGGAGGAGATCTTCCTTGCGTGGGGTTAGCCTTGCTGTGATCTCTTCGCATCTCCTTCCAACGCGAAGTGCAGCGAGTTCTTTGCTCTGATCCCCTCACCAGAGGACACCCCTAGAGATGCTGTTGTCCATGTTTAGCCTCCCGGGTTACTGTATGCTTACCCCCCCGTTACCTGTCATTCCGAAGTTTCTTCAGAAAGCTTGCCGACTGGGGTGCAAAGTGATCCTCATTGCCCCGTTCTGGCCTCGTCAGGTGTGGTTCCCCTTCCTCTGGTCTCATGTTCTAACTCCTCCTCGGATTCTGGATCCTTGCCCAGATCTCATCTCTCATCCCTCTGGCATCTGTCCGCCCGACCTGGACAGCCTCAAGCTGACGGCTTGGTTGCTCCAGTTCCCCTGATTGCTAGGACTCCTGGGCTGTCATCTTCAGTAAAGACTATTCTGGTGGCATCCCATAGGTCTTCCACTAGGAAGATTTACAACAGCAAATGGAAACGCTTCTCTATTTGGGCTTCTCAGAGGAACCTAGATCCCTTTACAGCCCTAGTTCCTGCAGCGTTGGAGTTTTTGGCCAATATTTTCCAACAAGGGGCTAGTTCCTCCATGGTAAATGTGCAACTGGCGGCCATCTCTAATTTTCATGTCGGCGAAAATATGAATGCTCTGGCCTCTTTGACAATGTGTAAAGCTTTTCTGAAAGGCACCTTTCTTTTATGCCCTCCGGTTAAGGACTCATTCCCTCCTTGGGACCTTACCCTAGTTCTGCAGGCATTCGTTGCTCCTCCCTTTGAACCTGCAGCGTCAGTAGATTTGAAGTTCTTATCCTGGAAGACAGCTTTCCTAGTGGCCATTACTTCGGCCAGGAGAGTTTCTGAGATTCAAGCTTTGTCTGCCATGCCCCCTTACTTGATCTTTCATAAAGACAGGGTCTCGCACCGCACGAACCCTTCCTTCTTACTGAAAATTGTTTCTGAATCAAACGTTAATCAGACGATTAACCTGCCTGTTTTCTTTCCAAATTTTCAGAACAAGGTTGAATATAAACTGCATTGCTAGATGCTCATAGACACCTTCATTTCTATTTACACAGAACGAAACCCTTTCGTAAGTCTGACCAGTTATTCGTGTCCTTTTCTAGACCCTTTTTGGGCAAAGCCATATCCAAGGTCTCCTTAGTTAGATGGATTACACAATGTATACTGCAAGTCTGTAAGGACAAAGATTTGCCCCCGCCTGGTCCTGTTAAAGCTTATTCTACCAGATCTATGGCTACTTCTGCTGCTTTTTGGTCTGGAGTTTCACTGGATTTCTGTGCAGCAGCGACCTGGGCAAAGTCACATACATTCATTTCTCATTATAAGTTGGATTTGATCTCTAGAGGGTGAGCATCCTTTGGCTCTGCAGTGCTCAGGAATATCCTTCCATGAGGGCCTCCCAGGAGTTTTGGTAGCTGGGGACTCTGTCCGACAGGTTGCAAATAAATGAAGTTAACTACTTCAGATAAAGAAGTTATGTACTCACCATAACCTTCCATCTGAGTAGTTATACTTCATTTTCTGCAACTGTCCCGCCTCCTTCTGCCGAACCTGTTCTAGGTTAGTGATGTTATTGAGTTGCTGATGGTTTGGATAGTGGCAAACTTGATCTGAGGGAAGGTAAGAGATGTGAGGGATTATGGGTAAGGGGAGGAGCTTGGAGCAGATGCTTGGAAAAAGTTGCTGGCTCTGATCCATTATGGATCCGAATACCCTCAGGTTGCAGAAAATGAAGTATAACTACTCAGACGGAACGTTATGGTGAGTACATAACTTTTTTCTTGTGTTTTAGTAATAAGAATTACATGGATAAAATAGTCCAAGAGCCCACAAGATATCAAAATGTTCTTGACCTTCCACCCACCAATATATGCATGTAACAGCTATTTAGACTGTTTGGCAATAATTACTACTACACCCCATACTTCTGAATTCAGACATTCAGATAAAAAAGTGAGAGTACTGACAATAGTATGCACTCTTTCATGGGTATACCCTTTCGGAGTCGAGACAGATCACAAGTTGGTAACTACCTCTTTCAAAATCCCTAAACCAGATGAGGCAAATATCACAGTATGTAAATACTTCAAATGTGTAAACTTCCTACAATTCTATGATGAAGTTTCTAAGTATCCACAAAAATGTAGACATGACAAATTCACCACTCACCTAGAAAATTATGTATAAACCTGTCAATCCCTAGCAAACCTAAACAAAAAAGAGCAAACCAGCCTGGTGGTCCACAAGCATAAATAAACATTGCAGTAAGACAGAAAAGAAAGCCATTAGAATATATGTTAAAACTAAAGATCCACAAATCAAGGTTAACATAACAATGCTGTCCAAGGTACTGAAAAAAAATCATCAGGAAAATGGAGGCTTCCCATGAACTCGAGATAGCAAAGGAAGCTCAGGATCATTACAAATCCTTTCTTCATCTGTTTAAGAAGTTATGTAATAGCACCCAGTGTTACTGTGAACTCGTTCCAAATGACACTACCAATGCTGATCAAGTGTATATTGCAAATATACTGTTAAACAAAACAGTGATATTTTCAGCCCAGAAAATTCTGTGCTCAACTCACCTATATCTAAAGACCTAAAATCATTTTTCATAACAGAATAATGGCTGATTTAAAGTACTTTTCCAAACAAAAAAAATACATCCTGTGTGGGACCTGATAGCATACCAGGCTGTCTGTTTCACAGCACTAAACATGTTTATTTGACCCCTTCCTAAAACTATTCATCCTGATTTTTTGCACTGGCTATGTCCCTCAGGTTTGGTGCACAGCAGTTGTGATGCCTCTTGACAAGGGTAGAACCACCATGGACCCTGGGAATTAGAGACCAACTAACCTGATGAGCCTCATCTTCAAAGCCATAGAATGGGTCCTAACAGTCCTAATAAACTGTGACAAAAAAAAAAAAAAAAAAAAAAAAAACTTAAGACTAGACCCCTAGCAGCTTGGAATCTGTTAAATTTTATGAGATGGTAACGTAAACCATGGACAGTGGTGTGTCTGTCCATACAGTTTACTTTGACCATGCCAAAACATTTTGATACTACATACCAGATACACTCCAAAGCTTTCCCTATGTAGTTGAATGGTAAATTGGCTGAGGGCAGAACTCCCACTTTGAATGTGGCAAGGGAAACCATTGGTGTACCACAGAGTCCCATGCTGGGACCTTTGCTGTTCTGAATATAAAAATTAGGAACTCTGGTTAACAAAGTTTCTCAACAATTGTAAACCGGGTGTTGTACATGAATTCCCTTCTGATATGCAGAAGTTACAATCAGAACGTACACATTAATAGCTGATGCACTGAAATTGGCTCAGATTAAATGCTAAAAAAATGCAGTGCTATTTGCATTTGGCAGACAAACTCTCCACCCAGCTTATAGTGTAAAAAACGCCACTCTCCAAAATGAAAATGTTATGAGAGACCTCAGAACATGGTTAGACAACTCTCAGTCCTTTGCATCAGTGGTCAGCAAATCCTTCTGTCTGGCACAGCTGATTTACAAAATATATTTCTTCTGTGTCCAAAGAAGACATAACCCTTCTATATTCTGCACAGATGAGGCCCATTGTAGTATACAGTGTCCCCCTTGGGATGTATCTTGCTAAATATATCAAGTGCTTAGAGAGACCTCAAAGGTTTCTGACAAAAAAGATCATGGGACTAATGGGCCTGATCTGCCAAGATAGGCTAGATGCTTTGTTCCTGCATTCCGATCAGGACAGCTGTTCCCATTGGCCATGTCTCTAGCAGACGTGAGCATTGTAGTCTCCAGTGTCGCTTGTCCGGTCAGGATAAAACAGACTAACAGTTGTGGGTTCAGTTCAAGCCACTTCATTATATACAAACACATCAGGATTGAGGCTTAGTAACTTTAACTTAAATAAACTTTTAAACAGACTACTCGTACATGTTAACAACTCTGGCTGTTCTCTCAAAATGGCGCTGCTGCCTACGCGTGCTCTCTCTTTGTATGCATGTGCCCTCATTTGGAAATGCTTCTGAAAGTTATAGCACACGCTCTGTTCTGTATCCTCCCTTTTTGAGAAATGAGTCATACACTGAAAAATGACAACATTAATTGACATGATACAGGATACAAAAAACTCCCTTACCAGCCTCAGTAAGAAGCTGAGATCCCTCATAAAATCCTCCAAAGCTAGTTACGAAAATAAAATTGCCAAAGATTCTAAGGAACAACCACAAGGCTTTCTGTAGTTATGTCAAGAATCTAAATGGCAATGCTCAGATCTGCTCTGAGCTACAACAGAATGGCACTAAATTTACTGATCCCAAGGATATTGCCAATATCCTGGCAAATCGATTCAGTGCCAGCTTCACCCCCTAAACTGCCCACCTCAATACCAAAAGATTGCCAAATTCTGGTAATCACGGCCACACAGGTAAAAAACGCACTTTCCAAAGCTAAGAATACAGCATCCATGGGACCAGATAATATCCCGGGCTGTGTACTATATGAACTACAAAATGAACTGGCACCTCACCCAAGTGTCATGTTTAATCATAGACTCACCTCAGGCTTCGTGCCCAATGAGTGGCGCACAGCTACAGTTCTTCCACTCCACAAGGGGGGGATCCACCTTGGATCCCAGGAACTATCGTCCCATCAGTCTGATGAGCCTGATCTGCAAAGCCGTGGAGCGCATCGTCATGGAACTTATAAACAAAGAGATTGGCAACCTTCAAACATTGGACCCCACCCAGTTTGGTTTTGTGAAGGGCTGATCTTGTCTTCTCAACCTGATTGACTTCAAATCAGTTTCCAGAGCCATGGACAAGGGTAAGGCAGTCCACACAGCCTATCTGGACCTCGACACCATCCCCCACTCTGGAATCCTAGATAAACTTACTAAGCTGGGCATTAAACCCCTATGTCACTCGATGGGTTGCCAACTGGCTTACTGACAGAACTCACACTGTAAAAGTAGACTCCATATCCAGTTCCAGACAAGTGAGAAGTGGAGTACCTCCGAGTTCAGTCCTGGGACCACTCTTGTTTGGCATCTACTTCTCTGAAGTACAGGCCAACACTAAGGGACTCTAACAAAGTTTGCAGATGACTGCAAACTGGGAGCCATTATCGAATCCCCAAATGATGTGGATATTCTACAAAAGGGTCTTACAGAGACAGATGCTTGGTGCCAGAGCCATGGGCTCAAGCTCAGTGCCAAGAAATGTATAGTTATCCCCTTTAGGAAAAAACATGTACCCATGAATTACCACGAGTGGCAGTACAGTAAACACCGAAAGTGTCATAAGGGACTTGGGGACACAGGTAGAAAGTGGTCTCACCTTCGATAACCACATCGCCACAACAGTCAGGAAATCCTTCTTTGTGGCACATCTCATCACTAATGGCTTTTCATCCAGAAAAAGGCGATCATTGTCCCACTGTACTCATCCCTCATTAGACCCATTATAGAGTACAACGCCCCATTTGGTATGTACCTCACAAGACATCTGCAACATGTGGAAAGGCAGCAGAAATACCTTATTAAAAGAATTACAGGCCTAAAGCAGATGCCCTATGCTGACAGTCTAAAAAAAAACTCCAGCTATATCTGTCGCATATCGTCTACTCAGAGGCAATCTCTGCTTAACACACAAGGCCATGTCAAACCCAGAGCTGTTGGACATGCTACACTTAAAGAAATCCCAATCCCTCATAGCCACACGCTCCAGGGATCTAAACCTGGTCATCACAATGAACAAAACATGCTGGAGGGATAGGTTCCTGTCCCAAAGACTCCCCATACTCTGAAATAGACTGTCCATACATGTCAAGCAGAGCACCTCTTTGGCCCTCTTCAGAAGGAACCTTGACCACTGGATGGGAGATAGGAAATTCACCCCAGGGGATCACGTCAGTCGCCCTGCTAGACAGGAGACCAGGGAAGTAAATATTCTGGGAAGAAATAGCCAGGGAATTGTTATGGCTAGGCTTGTATAGGCCCTAGAGCCGATAGCCTAGTACCAACCTATGACATGCAAATGTACAGAAATGATCCTTTGACATGGAATCGCACAGAACTAATTACAAATGAAACAATCATATCCAGGTTGCTCTGTATTTTACACTAGGTCTAGTGATACGACCTGATCATGTGACATAAAAATTACAACTAGGTCTATCAACAGGGGCGGTCTTCAATGAATGTTCAACTTCAAGGACATCATCAGGAGTGGGAATAGGTACCGAGACATGTCCTTCAACAGGAACATAGTCTGGGTTGCTCTTAGATCTAGAGTCTGTATCACAGGTATGATGCTGTGATATTGATTCAGACACCAGAAGAAGATGCCTGCAATTTCTTCTGTATTTTATACCCTCAGATTCTACTAAGTAAGATCTCAGCTTGGTACATACACCTCTCACTTGACCATTTTGATCAAAACCTTTCGCCGTTTGCATCCTCACCATCTCTCCTCCTTTCAGTGGATGAAGAAAAACAGCTTGTTTTATCATAGTTGAACTTCTGAAATGAACGCTTGTTGAATAGCTGGGCTTTGATTGCTCTGGTGTTTTTAGCATTAGGTACCAAAAAAACTGGAACTGATAGGCAAGGTTGTTCTGGTTTTCCTAGATGGAAATTGCTGAGCAGGTGAGCCAAGTAAATTATCAAAGGGCATATTGCTGAGATTAAGCAAATTCAAAAAAATATCGGTGTTGTCACACTTTGACCTTTCTAATAATTGCTTTGCACTTTGTACTTCATGCTCAACTAGGCCATTTGACTGTTGGTATTCAGGACTACTAGTAATATGGATAAAAGTCCCACTCTTTTGCAAATTTCTGAAATAGCTGACTGGTAAACTGGGCACCGTTGTCAGAAGTAACTTTATGTGGACTACCATGGACTGAGAAGTGATGTTTCAACTTGGTAATGACAGAACTAGACATTAGGTTAGGTAGCAGATCGATCTCAAACCAGTTTGAATAACAGTCTGCCAACACTAAGTAATTCTGATTATCCCACTCAAATATGTCAGTGGCTACTGTTGACTAAGGTAGTTCAGAAATCTGGCTTAGCTGAAGTGGTTCTTTTTGCAAATGCAGTTTAGTACTATTGCATAATGAACAAGATGAAAGTACTTTATCAATGTCTTTCGACAGAGAATGCCAAAATACTAGTCCTGTTGCCCTTCTTTTGGTAGCTTCGGAACCTGGGTGGCCACGATGCAAAATCTGGAATGTACTCATGTTGTAAGGAAGTAGGAACAATAACTTTAGGACCTTTGAAAATGATACCATCTTCTATCAACATCTCATCTCTGTAAGGAAAATAAGGTTGCACTTCTGTTGGTACACAAGATTGCTTTGACGGCCATCCAGCATTGATGAAGTGTTTGAGCTTTTGCAAAACTGGATCAGTCTTTGTACGCTCCCTTAACTGATCAAGTCTTGTGGTACAAAAATTATGCACCTCACATGACAATCGAAGTCAAAATTCTTTGCATCAAGCTTTTATGTGGTATTTGGGTGATCTGGATAAGGTATCAGCCAGATAAAGAAGTCTGACTTTTGTATAGACCATTTTGAAGTTGTACTTTTGTAATCATCCTTTGTAGTCTTGCTGGAGATGTATGCATAGGTTTCTTTAAAATGGTGACTAGAGGTTGATAGGTCTCGATCTGGATACCTCGGCCATAAATATAATCATGGAACTTTGAATATGCGAACACAATTGCCAAAAGTTTCTTCTCAATCTGAGCATGCTGCATCTCAGTTTGGGTAAGAGTTCTAGATGCACAGGCTACTGGTCTGCCCTCTTGAAGATTTACTGCACCACGACTGAACTTTGAAGCATCACAGGAAAGAATTACTGGTTTGTGGACATCATAGTATCTTAACGTAGGTGGACTGGCAATTTTCTGTTTCAGGTCATCAAATGCTCTTTGGTGGTGTTCCAACCATGACTAGACAACATTTTTGCGTGTAACTTCTCTTTAAGGTGCTGATAATTCACTGAAGTCTGATATAAACTTGCCCAAATAGTTAACCATATCAAGAAAACGCTGTAAGGCTTGGACATTGTCTGGAACTGGCATATCAAGAATGGCTGTTTGTTTGGAAGGGTCTGGTCATAAGCCTGTACTGGTAAACAAATTACCTATACAAGTAACTTCTGGTAGTCTGAATTTACATTTCAGAGGATTGTGCTTTAGATTCACTTCATGCGCTCTATCCAGAACTTTCCTGAGGTTTCTGTCATGCTCTGCTACACCATTACTTCCAACTAGTAAAACATCTACTTTTATAGCGCACGGGCAGTCTGGAAAAAATTTGCTCCATTACATGCTGAAAGACTTCACTGGTAGAATTTATTCCAAAAGGCATTCAGAGAAATCTGTATTTACCAAATGGGATGCTGAATGTAGTCAGTAGTGAAAATTTATGATCAAGCATTACTTGCCAAAATGAACCATCTGCCTGTAAGAGGGGAAAAACAGTGACATTTGGCATGAGGGTAGAAACTTCCTCGACTGTATGCACAGGATGGTGGGGCCCCTTTAATGCTTCAAGTCTCTTGGGTCAATACATATTCTGATTTTATCTGAGATTTCCTTATGAGCAACTACCATGGAAGATGCCCATTCATTTGGTTCTGTAACTGGACAAATCACACCTTGCTGCACCATTTTATCTAACTTGACCTTGACTTTGTCCGGTATAGCCATCAAAACTTTTCTTACTGGTCTGACCACTGGACTGACCTCTGGGACTAATTTCATGGAGTACACAACTGGAAGTTTACCTAGCTTGTCTTTGTAAACATCAGGAAACTATGTGAAAATAGCATTGGTGAAACTGGAACTAGGACATGTGCTTACATGATGGACTTCTTTAGTAAAATAAAGCGGTTTCATTCTTAAACTGTCTGAGACCTAATAATGACTGCACAGGTCTTCTGACTACATAAAATTTGCCAGCTGTAACTGTTCCCAGCTGAATAACATGAAAACACTACTGAGCCTTTGGTTTGAATCTCTTCACCTCCATAAGCAACAAGCTTTGCACAATTGGCCAAATTAAGATGTTCACCAGCTCTTACTCTAGCAATGTTTCTGTTGACAACATTGCATTTTGAACCAGTGTCTACTTTGAGCTCCGTGGGTTTACTATTAGTCAAGGCAGTACAAAACACTTTGTTCTTTGCCAACAAATCTACTGCATTAACCTTTTCATGAACCACAGATGCACCATCTACATAGAAAGTAGAGTTGCAGCTTTCTATATGATCAACTTGCTTTTTTGAGTGACCTTTCTTAATAAATGATTAAGGATTGCTTGATTTACAAAACTTTTTGAAAGTGGTTCCATTTTTCACTCTTGCGGCATTGCTGACCAAATGCTAAGCACTTCTCTTTTAGACTCATGATTGGCACCACAATTATGACAGTTAATAATAAGACTTGACTTGGTTTTTCCTGACTCACCCTTGTGCTGCACTGAGCATGTCTGTTTTACTGAGTTAGTGTTGCAACTTTCTGGAAAGGTACGGGCTGTCCCTGGAAATGCCGTTCGGGCTGCAGATGCCATGTGCTTAGGGCCTGCTTTTGTTAGTCACGTGCTGCATACCATCTATGTTTGCTCTGGAAGCTCCTGAAACCATGCTCTTATCACTTGTGAGCTTATTTGAGTGCCTTTCTGTAAGCTTGTGTATTTAATAAGTTTCTGTGGCTCAACATTAAATCACTGTCTCAATGCAAAATCCTTCTCACTGCAGCCTTATTAACACCACATCCAAGCCTGTCCTTTATCAGATTGTCTTTCAAATAACCAAATCTGCATGTTTTAGCCTTGTTGCTCAAGTCAGTAATATAACATGCAAAAGTTTCTCTTGGCATTTGGTCTCTTGTTTAAAATAAGTGCCTCTCCAATGTAACATTTGTCTGGGGGTTACAAATGTCTCTAAATTTATGTTTCAAGCACTCTGGGTCCTCCCTTGATTCAGGTTGTACAACAATATAATGCTTCTCCCCTTCTTCTCCATATACTGCTGGCACAACCACAAATGACTGCTCTCTTTCAGTGACGTCTGACCCCGCTAAGTTAAGAAAAATAAATGCCTTCGTAAGTGCATCTTTGTCAGAAAAAGCTGCTTGTATGGAAATATATTCCTGCTTGAATACTCTCCAATTCTCTGCAATATTATGATCAAACACAAGTGGACTGGGTCTTCAAAATGCCTTTGCCATGCCAACACACAGTAATAAAAATCCTTGGAATTACATACAGATATACACACACATATATATATGCCAGAAACTTATGCCAAAAACGTTGCCCAGTAGCACAACAGACTCTTTGAAATAACTGTACTTTGTGAAATAAGTCTCTGTAGCACAAGAACATTTTGAATTCAGTGTACACCCTTATCATTGTGAGAATGAAGTGTACACAGCACAAACTTCTCGAAATTACTTCTTGGCGAAATAGCTGTGTACAGTGCAAGAATCACTTTGAAATGACTCCACTTTGCCAAATAACTACTTTGCACACAGTAAACTCTTTGAAATAATTGTACTATGATGAAGCATGCTGCAAATACTTTGCACACACTGAGATACTTCGAACAACTGTAGGTATACTCTGAATAGCTTTAGTCAATGCGAAATAGCTCATATAAAAAAAATGGCTGTTCTCTAAAAAAAATATGCAATCGTTTTGCTTATCATGCTCATTTTGCCCCTTTATTTTACTTGTTATGCTCATTTGACCTTTTATCATGCTAGTTATACCTTTATTGTGCTTGTTTTACTTTTAACATGCTCGTTATGCAAATCAGAAATAATTCTAAACATACTCATAAGTATTTTGAATAATTCTATCATGTCATGGTTTTGAACATTTCGTTTAATCATTAATGCATTTTGTGCTTTTTGTTTGATTAGTAATGCGTTTTATGCTACTCGTTTGATTAATAATGCTTTTTGTGCCTTTGCAAATGCTTTGTTTCATTTTCTTTACAAAATAAATCATTTATGTGAGTTTTGGTTACCTGAAGTACGTTTCTGTCCTTTTTTTAATCGTTTGAGCACTGTATCACCCGACCTGCTTGATATACCTCTATTTTTGTTCAGGCACACTGCTTCCGGTACCATGTCATTCAGGAATCCCGGTTCTGACACCTTGTCGCTTGTCCAGTGAGGATAAAACAGACAAACAGTTGTGGGTTTGGTTCAAGCAGCTTTATTATATACAAACAAATCAGGATTGAGGCTTAGTAACTTAAACTTAAATAAACTTATAAACAGATGGACTACTGCACTCATACACGTTAACACTTTAGTTCTCAAAATGGCACTGCTGCCTGCACATGCTCTCTGTTTATATGCATGTGCCCTCACTTTGAAATGCTTCTTAAAGTTACAACACACACACTGTTCTACATCCAGTACTGTCACACAGTCAGTCAGTGGTATCCCATCAAGCACTGCACCTGTGGTGACCAAGAAGGCTAAATACTTGTCATTGTTAGGGTGACACAGTAACACAGCGAATAGTGTTGTCATCTCACAGCAAGAGGTTCACTGGTTTGATTCTCTGCTGTTTCGCCTTCTGTGCGGAGTCTGCATGTCCTCCCTGCATTCACTTGCCTTTCCTCCATGTGCTCCAATTTCTTCTCACATTCCAAAGACATGCAGTAGGTGGAATGGACACTCTAAATTGTCCATAGGTGTGAGTATGCATGCAAATATGTAGTGTGGAAGAAGTACTGTGGCAGGGCTAGCTAGATAATTGTCACTGGTGAAGTCATAACTCATTTGTGTATGTTACTTTCTGAAAAGAATAGTGAGATATGCCCATTTGCTGTATGTAATCGGTGACATTTTAAACCTTAACCCTAACGCTGTAACCATATCCCTAAAATTAAAATCTTAAACTTAAAACTATAATCCTAACTCAAAAACTTTGTTTTTACCTCTAACTGTAGAAATCTAGCTCTATCTCTAAAGCTGTAACTGTAATTCTTACCTGTCCTTTAAACTTTAAATTTTAATGTGCGTGTTTTATTTCACTGCTGACGTGGCACACACTCTTCATTCTTCTGAATAATTTGCAGTTAGAGTACTCCTACACAGCTATAAGCAGCCATTGCTAAATATTCTAAATAGCTGTTAGTTGCATATGCCCAGAGTTTGCCTTTCTGCAGCTTGCAGTCACATTGATATTGATCCTTTCCTCTACTGACACAAACTCCATTGATATTGATCCTTTCCTCTACTGACACAAACTCCATTGATATTGATCCTTTCCTCTACTGACACAAACTCCATTGATATTGATCCTTTCCTCTACTGACACAAACTCCATTGATACTGATCCTTTCCTCTACTGACACAAACTCCATTGATATTGATCCTTTCCTCTACTGACACAAACTCCATTGATATTGATCCTTTCCTCTACTGACAGAAACTCCATTGATATTGATCCTTTCCTCTACTGACACAAACTCCATTGATATTGATCCTTTCCTCTACTGACACAAACTCCATTGATATTGATCCTTTCCTCTACTGACACAAACTCCATTGATACTGATCCTTTCCTCTACTGACACAAACTCCATTGATATTGATCCTTTCCTCTACTGACACAAACTCCATTGATATTGATCCTTTCCTCTACTGACACAAACTCCATCTGTATGGCACCAGTAAGAGTTTCTTGCATCTCCCCACCTGCCTTGGATCTCTCCTTTGGGCATTTATAGCATAGCAGGTAGACCTGCCCAGATCACAAGGTTTGATTCCAGAACCATTAATGTGTGTGGAGATGGGACCAACTGCAGATAGCTTCATCCTCTCATTCAAGTGCTGGCTTCTTCCACATTAGTGAAGTGACATATCTATGCTCTTGTTGTCATCCCAGCAATGTAAGCATTTTCATTTTATGACCTTACCCTAGACATAGTGATCTGAGCACTTGCATCACTGCAAGGGCTTCCCATCCAATCTTGTCTGTGCATGTGTACACCACCACATTTGCCAAAAGGAACTACTGTAACCAGCTTGGCCAGCCGCATGCACATCTTCCTGACATCAGCTCCCTGCTTGATGAATGGCCTCCATGCTTCGGCTGATGCCCCATCATCAAAGCAGGTGTGCGAGAGAGATGGAAACGACCATTCCTTTCCCACCCCCCAGTATGGGCATGCCCAATTCTTCCTGCCTGTTTCTGCAAGAGCCTGAGCTGCTTGTTGACCTCTGGTCACATGGGCTGAAGTCAGTGCTTTATCCATCTATGCCCTGGCACATGCCTGGATGGTCTGACTTTGATGATGTCTGAAGGCTGAAATAAGCCTAGATGGAGAGATACATTGCTGTGGAGTTAGTGAATGAAATGCATCTGCTGGACTCATCTCCTTGATTCATTACATTGTTCAGAATTTATTTGCACAGAAGAAGGGGACAGCTATCTTTCCAACCCAGGAATTGCATTTAGTCTGGACACCTTTTGGGTGGAAGGGATGATTGAGTACAACAGCCGCATTTGACACACAGCTATTGATCTCTTGGTCTTTTGTCTTGTGAGTGACCAACCCCCTAAAGTATTGTGGGGGGACTGCTACAGTACTGTGCTGCACTAATGCTTTGTTCTACCAGTGCTTGTGAGCTTAGGGATATACGAGGCTGTACAGCTTTTGATGTCAACTGTTATTTGTAACAAAAGTGCACCCTCTGCCATCATGAAATTGTATGCCCATATGCTGCAGTATCCATAAAATGAGGGAGTCTGCCACCGGCTGTCTCTTATATCCGGCCAGAATACATTAGTCTAAAGCTACTGTGAGGTACGTGTGATGCCACACATCAGCAAATGTACATCTGCCATGAAGAGACATCTGGTATAAAGTGGATGTTGGCACCTATCAACCTCAGAACTTTTCTGCTGTCTGTTCGATTGCTTTTTCCGGCTGTCGCTTGTCAGTGAAGTTGGGAACTTTGGTTCAGATAAGTACCCCATTAGTTTTTTTTTCTTTAATATTTTGGCTACTGTATTTGGCTGTGCTTACATGTTAACTAGGAAGGGCAAGTGTCGGTGTGGAAGGCAGATTACACATAAGGATGCCCACCACCTTTGGTTGTTTTGCTTAGACCCAGACAACAACCATACTGCCTGTGCTATCTGTAAGGCCTTCATACCCAAAACCCTTTGCAGCCATTTAACTTCCCTGAAATTATATCTTGAGAATCAATGCCTTAAGTGTCTCATATGTGATATGGAGGTGGCGTTGGGCCCTTCAGATGAGCCGCAATGAGAAAAGGCCAAGAAGTCATGGCCTGTTGTACCTGCTGCTCCCTGGGATCCAGACATCTCTCCTGAAGCCGATGTGGGCCCAGAGACCATCCTGGTATCAGTAGCTCTTCCTTTGACGGGTACCATAGTGGAGGCCATGAAAGACACTGCCAGCACATCCATGAGGGAATCCCAGGAGTCCCACTCGGGCATGGGGGGGGGGTCATGACTTATTACTGAAGGCCCACGTGGCCTTACCCAGATCATCGTGTGGGAGGATGTTCCTACCGACATGAGGAGTGTAGGCCAACATTTGGCCCTTCCACCACATGGAGGCTCCAAAAAAGAAAAAGCTTAAGACTAAACATGTTTCTCTCATTTGCCAAGAGAAAAACACTGGAGTGGCAGGCCTTCTCCCAAGGCCTTTTCAGTGCTTTTATAGCCTTACAACAGACCTCAGCTCCCTCGCTCCCTTCCCCTGCCTTTCCTCCCTCTACTCCCTTAAAGGGGGACCTCTGATGAGATTTCCTTAGATGAGGATGAATCATCAGGAGATGAATCCTTGACTTATTCAGTCCAAATCTCTTCCCACTTGGGTTATGCCTCACCAGAAGAGGAATCTAATGGCATGGATTTCCCTGGGAAGGATATCTTCTTTGGGGAAACTATTCTGAAGATGAGAGAGCTTTTCAAGTGGGACTGTTATCAAGTTTCTGACATCCAAAAATGGTACTACGACCTCTTACAGATGGATTTCTCCTCTCCATTTGCCATCTCCCCTCTTCTGCCAGCCTTCTTTGATCCCTTTGCAGGTGCCTCAAAGTGCCCTGATTCCTAGCTTCCAGGCGCCCAGATAGATTTTATAAAGTGCCTGAAGACTCGAGATTCCTCTTAGAGTGCTTATTTGCAGACCCTGCTACCATTTCAGTGTCTGCAGACAAGACATCCAAATTGCTGCCTTTTACCTCCTTGCTTCCCTCAGATAAGGAGAGCAAAGTCATGGAGAGGTTAGGGAAAGAGGTGTATACCTCTGCTACTCTGCCCTTCAAGGCAATTGGTTATCAAACTCATATGGCCAATATTCCTTAGCCCTTTATCAGATGCCGGAAAAGTTCTAGCTGAGCACCCTGATTTTCCCACCAATGCTAAGCTATTATGTATTCTTAATTCCTCAGCTAAGGTTACCAGCCACTCCATTAAGTGCAGTAATGATGCCGTGAAGGCCTCAACAATGGCAGCTGCATCTGGATCTGTCCTGAAGAGGTATTCATGGCTCAGGCTCCAACTTTTGCCTGATGATATTAAAGCAATAATCATGGCTACCCCTCTGGACAACAAGGCCTTGTTTGCCACCTCAGCTGCAGAACTTTTTAAATCTTTACAAGAAAAGGGCAAGGAGCTCCAAGACCTAAAACATATTTGTATGTCCTTCTATTCAGTGTTGCAGTATTCTTTACATATCGGTTGTATTCTACCTAGTGACCTGACATCCGGGCTGTATACAAAAACTTACACTGCCTGTACATGGGACATCGCACGTAGGCACAGACGACGTCAGTCATAAAAGCGACGTCCACACGTACCATCGTCAGAACTTTTTCACAACCATTCAGAAAGGTTGACTCATACATTCGGTTGGCTGTTGGATCCCATTGGTTCATTTCACAGCTTCAGATAAGTACCCCATAGGGAATTTGATATATTGCTACTGCCTTTTGTTTTGTTAATGTCATCCAGGAAGGGCAAGTGCAGGTGTGGAAGGCAAATTCCACATAACGATAGCCATGAGCTGTGCTTGTTTTGCTTATGGCCTACTCACGACCACCAGTCCTGTTCTATTTGTCAGGCCTTTGTTCCCAAAACTTTGCAGTCATCTAGCAGCTTTGAACTTGTATTTAGAAAACCAGTTACTCAAACATCTGGCTAGGGACGCTATGGAGAGTTCCACGAGTACTTCCAAGCCATCTGTTAAGATGAAGGTTAGCAAGGTTAGACCTGAATCCTCTTTAGCTGCACCTGCTCCCTCTGATGTACCCCTTGAGGGTGATGAAATCCTGGCAGTATGATCAGAGGTAGGATAGACTCCCTCAGTGAGTACCGGAATGGAAGCCGTCAGGGGTGTGGATCCTAGCATATCTGAGGCTATGCAGACGTCCGGTTCGGATGACTTGCCGAACCGCGGCTGGTAATAATGGAAGACACTAGAACTACTCCAGCTTCTTTGTCCAAAGAACTACCAGGGGTTAGGCCTATGACTGCCATTTCTCCACAACAGGATAGGCCTGTGAAAAATAAGCAAAAGAGTAGGCATGTCCCAGCTCCCTCTACCCCAGTGTTGGATTGGGATGCTTTTCCCCAGGGCCTTATTAAGGCACTGATGGCCTTTTGAGGCCTGTGACTTCACCTTCACCCATAGCGAGCCCAGCCTTTGCCTCTTCTCTAGTGCAGCTGTCCAGGTCCCAAGGCCTTATTCCAGGACAGCCTGCAGAACTTCAAATTCAGGACTCAGAATCTGAGGAGTCTTCATCTGATGACTCTCTAGCATATTCCACTCAATATTACCCTTTAGACACTAAGAGAGTAAAGACCAACCATGCCAGTTGGCTAACAAGATCCACTAAGGATCTCATGAAATGCAGGGACAAATCATGGAAAATCAGGCAAAAAAACAAAAACCCGTCTGACCTTGCCCAGTACAAACAGCTCCAAAACCAGGTTAAGCGTCTAGTACTACAAAACAAAAAAGAACACTACCTTACATTACAAAATTAACACAAGCAAAACCCAAGTAAATTCTGAATCTCTCTCAACTCTTTATTAATCCCAGGCTGTAGTAATAATCCTTGCCCAGACACAAATAAAACACCCATTGAAATTGCTGCAACCTTCAACTCCTATTTCTTAAGTACTATAGCCAATCTAACTGCCACCTTTCCCAAGACCAACTTGTCCATCACAGACCTCTCCACAGCTAACACCTGTATACCCCCTATTCCCAATTTTACTCTGTCACCTATACCCACCTCTACTATTAAAAAATTGCTTCTAAAACTCAAACCATGCACAAATTCTCATGACAATATACCCGCCAAATACCTGCAAATCTCAGCCAACTCAATCACTTACCCTGTCCGTACACTTACCAGCAGATGTGTCCAAGAATCGTATATGCCCATCATCTGGAAAAAAAGCTTATATGCTTTCACTACACAAGGGGGGCCCCAACGTAGACCCCACCAACTTCTGCCCCATTGTTGTACTATCACCCATCTCTAAGATTCTGGAAAAATGTATTCATTCTCAACTTCTTCACCATCTGACTCACAACCACATCCTCTCCCCCACCCAACACAGATTTTGGCCATGACATAATACCGCCATTGCCCTCATATCCTTTATGGACACTATCAACCGAGCCCGTGATGCTGGTAAAATCGTATCTTCACTATTTCTTCATCTTTCTAAAGCTTTTGATACTATATCCCACACTCTCCTTCAAACAAAACTCTCTAACTTAAGTACCTCACATCATACTCTAAACTTGTTCACTAATTACCTCACTAGCAGGCAACAATCAACTAAATGGCAGAACTCTTACTCACCTTTCCTAAACACCACCACTGGTGTTCCTCAAGACTCCATTATAGGCCCACTTCTGTTCAGCATATTTATCAGTAACTTCCACACCGCATTCTCTCAAGGCTCAGTCATCCCATACGCAGATGACTCCACTGTCATCTGCACTGCAAACAACTCCTCAGAACTACACCAACTCAAAAGCTTCACACTCTCTACCAACACAAACATCTACTCAGTGCATCAGTCCAACTTTCCCTTGCCTCTTTTTTCTATTACCCTCTCTTATATACTTGGCCCCCTCCTCACCAACATTCAGTCCTATCTGAAGTCCAAACTAGACTCACGCTACAACAAAATTTCTAGGTTTGTAACTAGAGCCTCCTACTCATCTCACCACTGCTCATCATTACACAACCTAAAATGGCTGGACTCCCCTACTATCTCACCTTTATCCAGCTAACTACAGCTCACAAACTCATTCATAATCCATTCATTTGCCCTGCTCTATCTTCTATACTTACGTTATACCATCCTAACAGACCACTCCGATCCAACAACCAACTGCTCGTAAATGTAGAAAAACCCAAACTTTCAGCTGGCCAGATGCTTTACTCCTTTACCATTGCAAAACTTTGAAACTCCCTCCCCTCAGCACTTAGAGCCACCTGCTCAGTAACCTTCTTCAAGTCATCTCTGAAACAACACACCTCCTCATCTTGGATTTGCACATGTGCTAGTACCACATCTCGTATAACCTAACTTCAACCATCACAATTATTCTCACCCCCACTCCACTACTCTGGCATTCTCCTTTCACATTCACCTGTATTTTTACTTTCTCTGCCTGTCCATCCTGTCCACTTCCCCCTTCTACCAACCCTGCCATTGATCCCTCTTGTCTACTTCCTTCTCTTCCTAACCCTTATAGACCTACCGTTGAACCAGGCGAGACATTCAGGTACTCTCGCAGCCTACCTTAATATCATACCACCGCTTATATATGGACTTGTATAGCCTATCTCTCCGCTATTACACCTCCTAATCGTGTAAAAAGTTTAAGTACCTAGTCTCTAATTAATTCCTATCTGCTTTGCACCCACTTCTTGGTGTCCAGTATAAATTTTGCTAGCTGAAAACTACTCATATGGAATGTATTTATTGTATAATATATTTGATTTTAGAATGATTACTTATGTACTGTTTTTTTTTCACCAATTGTATAAGCTGAAAATATGTATATAAATGTCTTTATTAATGTAAATTCTGTATTAATGTAAATTCTGTATTGTATGTGAAGTGTCTTATATGCGGGTGTTTTCTCCCTGGACTCCATTGAAAGTGGGCACTTCTGGCCCAGCTGGACCATCCCATTAAACAAATGCAAAATGAAATAAAAATAAATAAAATTCCCTCTCCTCTGAAATATGCTTCCCCAGAGGAGGAGTCAAATGGGGGGGGGGGGGCTTTCCTGTGGAAGAGCTTTCCCTTGGGGAAACAATAAAATGTGGGGTTCCTCACAGATCTTAGAAGAAAATGAGAGATGTTATGAGCTTATACAGGTGGAGGCCCCTGCACCTTCAGCAGTCCCTCCAGTGCTGCCAGCCTTTTTGCATGTGTTCAAGGCTGCTTCTAAGACCTCTGACTCCTAAGCCCCTACCTCAAAGAGAACAGACTGTTTCTGTAAGGTTGTGAGGATACCAAAGTTCTTTTCAAATGCTCTTCAGCTGACCCTGCTGTAGTTTCCATTACCTCAGATAAGTCCTCACGGTTATCTACTTCTACCAAGTTGCTCCCTTTTAACAAGGCAAGCAAAATTTTGGATAGGTTGGGCAAGAAGGTATATACATCTTCCGCCTTGGCTATCAGGGTTAAACAAGTGAGAAGGTCACTAAAAAGCCTTGGCTGTCAGGGCAATTAATTATCAGATACACATGTCCAGATATGCTCTGGCCTTACTAACTCAGGCAACCCAGGCTCTTTCCCCATTGCCATATTCAGAGGTGAAATCTCTAGTCCTTTCTCTCCTCTCATCCTCCTCTGAGATAGCTAGACACACTATCAAGTGTAGCTATGATGCAGTGGAGGCCTCTGCCAAGGCAGCAGCTTCTGCTTCTTTTCTGAGAAGATATTCCTGGCTATGTCTCCAGGCACTTTCTGATGACATCAAGGCTAAATTGCTTGATGCTATGCTTGACAATTCCTCATTGTTTGGAAAAGCAGCTGCAGAATTGTTTAAATCACTGCAGGAAAAAGGCAAGGAACTCCAGGATTTAAAACACCACCTGGTTTTACAGTTCCAAAATTTCATAGACATTTCCCTGCCAAAGACATCCTTTGTTAGGAAACCTCATTCCTCCATATCTTTTCCTTTGCAAATAGACCCTGCAAACCTTCTTGGAGGCATCCTCAGGCTAAGGCTGTTACTCCTACCGCTGCTGTTGTGGCAGTCGCACAGCAGCCCTTTCAGCCCAGACAAAGTCCTCTGTGATGCCTTACACCCTCTTCCAAGTTATACCCCCTATCTGTTCACCTCCAGCTTCGATAGAGATCACTAAGGATTCCTGGGTGATTTCCACCTTCCAAAATGGGTACTTTATGACTTGAAAGTTCCTCCTTTTCAGGAAATACCTCAAATCTCTCCAGTCAACTGCATCCATTTCTTTCGATTTTACATCAACTCTCCAACCAAGACACAATTCAGTCTATCCCTCCAGAACAGCAGGGAAGGGGATTTTACTCCAGAATGTTTCTAGTTCAAAGGAAAGATGGCCCTTGGAGGCCTAACTTGGATCTCTCCCTATTAAACACCTTCTTGGTGGTGTCTTCTTTCAGAATGCTGTCCATACCCACTCTGCTGCCCTTGGTACCCTCTCAAGCCTTAGCTTCTCTGAACCTCAAGGATCCATGCCTGCATATCCCTATATACCCTCTCTTCCAAAAATGTTTGTATTTCTCAGTGGGTTCTCTGCACTTTCAATTTACTGCTTTGCCCTTTGATCTTTTTACTGCTCCAAGGGTATTCATAAAGTGCCTAGCCCCAGCCATTGCATACTTAAGGCTGAAAGGACTTCAAGTACCCATACTTGGACAAACTGCTGTTTCTGGCCAGTAGCCCAGACCTCTTAACCCAACATCTGAACCTAGCCATCCCTTTTCTGCAGATACTGGGTTTCACAATAAATCTCAAAAAATCCTGTCTCACACCAAGTCAGGATCTTATATTCCTGGGGTGCAGGTTTCGCACAGATTTAATGAGGGTTTTTCTCCCTTTGGAGAAAGCAACCTGTCTCAGGACATTCATGGAAGCTCATCTGCCTCTCCCTTCTGTCACAGCCAAGGAGTTTCTGAAACTGCTGGGGTTCATGACCTCTTCTATTCTCATGCTGCCATTTGCAACACTGCACATGAGAAAGTTCCAGTGGTTTCCAAGGACATTTTGGTCCCATCATGCTTAACCATTAAATGTCATGAATCCCCCCCTTCTCCCCTGCCTGAAAGCAGAATTAGGGTGGAGGGATGCAGCAACTCATTCAAAACCCTGGCCTACCTCTTCAGGTTCCTCAACCAGCTCAGCATCTCTTCACAGATGCCTCAAACTTGGGGTGGGGAGCAACTTTTGTTTCCCAAGGTTCAGAGCCTGTGGTCCCCTTCTCAAAGGAAGGAATATATCACCATCAGGGAAATGAGGGTCTTACTTGTTAGTCTTACAGATCACCCTCTGTTCTTGACAAGACCCCTAAAGATTCTTACAAACAGTACCACGGTCCTTTAGTACATAAGCAGGGGGACACAGAATCCTGTCTCCTCTGTCACTTGGCCATCAATGCTTGGGAATTGACTGCCTTATACAAGGTAACTCTGCAAACTATGTACCTTCCCTCAGTTCAGGACTCAGTGGCAGACGCATTAAGCAGGTCCATGACACAGTCTTGAGTGGATGCTCCACAGGGATATGTTCTTGGACCCAGTTCACCAGTGGGATATTCCAGAACTGGACCAAGTTCACCAGTGGGATATTCCAGAACTGGACCTATTTGCCTCCCCCTGTGCCAGGACTCCTCATCAAGTGTGGAGGATGGACACTCCGTCTTTCTCATAGAAGGGGATGTTTCTTTATGCACCCCCCCCCCCTTTCCCTTAATTCAGAAAGTCCTATTGAAAATCCAACAGGGCAAACCCAACATCTTGTTAGTGACTCCCTTCTGGCCAAGACAGCACTGGATTCCTCTTCTGCAGTTATCCAAGGGTCATCACTACATGTTACCTCACTGGCTGGACTTGCTCAGGACACGGGATCGTTGTTTCACCCACATCTGCTATCTCTACAGCTGACACTGTGGGTGGTCAACTTTTGATCCCTTTCAGGCACCTATTCTCTAAGGACGTGCTAAGGGTTTTGCAGGAGGCCAGGAAACTTTCTAGTAGAAAATCTTATTTCCAAGTGGACAAGATTTTCCATTTGGTGCCAAAAAAAGGGAAAGTAAATCCCGTTGGTGCAGGCATTCCCACCCGTGTGAGTTACTGAGTAGTGGTATTGATTACTCCTCAGTTGAAGTCCATTGCTCTGCCTTGTCTGCCTGCTTGCCTCTGACTCCTCCCCTAGCTTCCAGGTTGGAAGTCAAGGCCAGGAAACCAGTTCCTCCTGTCTGGGACCCCGACTGTATGCTGGATAAACGTACCCAGGCTGCTTTTGAACCAGCAGCTTCTGCTTTCCTAATGTTTTGCACATGGAAAACAGTCCGTTTTGTAGCCTTAACCTCTGGCAGAAGGGTTTCTGAGACTCCGGCTTTAATGGCTACGCCTCCCTTTTTTGGCCTTCTATAAGGATAGGGTATCCTTGAGAACTAACTCTACTTTCATGCCAAAAGTTGCAAATGAGTTGTCACTTAATCAATCCATTCAGTTGCCTACCTTCTTCCCTTCTCCTCAATCCTCCAGTGAGAGGATTTTGCACACTTGAGATGTGCATAGACAACTCAGATTTTAGCTTGACAAAACAAAGTCCATCAGGAAGTCTGACCAACTCTGTCATTTTATCCCAGTGCTCTGGGCTTGCCTGTGTCCAAGCAAAGCTATAGCTTCATGGATTTCTAAGGCTATGTTGTTTTGCTATGAATTCCATGGGAAGTTTTTGTCAGCATCTCTCAAGACACACTCCACTAGGTCAGGGGCCTTCTTCAAGAGTCTAGATGCTCATTCCATCTTGGAAACAGACACATGGTCGTATGTTCACACCTTTATGAAACATTACAAATTGGACACTGTTTGTAGATCCAGAGCAGGAACTGACGTGGCAATTCTGCATAGATTCCAAAAAATGTTTCTTATTAGTTCCCCTTCCTGGGGTCCCTTTTAGCTCTTGCACTCTCCCATATGTAAAGAATACTACAACATTGAATAGAAGAACATAGAATAGTCATGTAAAATCTTACCATAACCGTAGATGTCCTCCTCTTCTTTTGTTGCAGTATTGTAGCCCTCCCGCCTTCCCCACTACAGCTTGCTCTTTCCTAAAATGATCCTTCTAGGCTCCCCTTGGTTTTTCCTCATGGGGCTTTCTTATTCTGAAGATGGTACGTGGGAACATCCCTGTTATGGCCGATGTCTGTACCTACGTGTCGTGTCCCACATACAGGCAGTGGCTCCAAGCTTTTGTATACAGGACAGATGTTGGGTCATTGGGTAGAATACAACCCGTATGCAAGGAATACTGCAACATAGAAGAGAAGGACATCTATGGTTATGGTAAGATTTTACACAACTATTCTTTCCCCTGTCCCCAGGTTTCAGAGGAATTATCCTACCAAAACCACCTTTGTCAGGAAACCTTCTGGGCCACAGTCTTCCAAAGGTAAGAGAGAGCCTAGGAAACAACTACCATCTAAATCTGCCTCTTCTACCCCCACCCAGAAATGGTTCTTTCAGGCTAAGCCAGGTAGTCTGTGACTACCCACCTCTAGGCCCATTAACTCCTTTGTCTCTTTGCCTCTGTTTTTCTCTCCCTGCTTGGAATCTGGTAACCCAGGACTCTTGGGTGCTATCCATCATAAGACAAGGATATTTCATGGTGTGGAAAACTCTTCCCTCCTTCAGGAGCATCTCACAACCTCCAAAAGAACAATTGGAATATTTCCCCCAAGTCATATTCAGCCTGCTTTCTCAAGGCAAGAATGTTGTGGCAGACACACTCAGCAGGTCCATGACTCAAACTTAGGAAAGGATGTTACACAGGGATGTGTTTCTGGACATAGTTCATCAATGGGGGGTATACCTCAGATAAATCTCTTTACCTCTCCCATGAGCAGACAACTTCCCACATTTTGTCAGGGTCCTGCATCCCATTGGCTTGGAAGGTGGATGCTCTACCTTCCCCTTGGAAGAGGATGTTTTGGTATGCATTCACCCCCTTCCCACTTCTCCAAAATGTCCTGCTGAAAATCTAGCGGGAGCACCTAGAAATCTTGCTGGTGACCCCTTTTGGCCAAGACATCATTGGTTCTCCCCCTTCTGCATTTAGCCAAGGGCAGTCACCACAAGTTACCCCACAAAATGGACCTACTCACACAGGGCAAGGGAACTCTAGTGCACATACATGTGTCAACTCTAAATCTGACTGTGTGGGTGATAGAGTTTAATTCCCTTCAGACACCTTTTTTCTAAAGACATGCTTCAGTTTCTGCATGCGGAGAGAAAACCCACAATGAGGAAATCCTATATTTCCAAATGGAAGAGATTTTCCATCTGGGGTCTCAAAAAGGACTTAAAACCTGTTAGTGGATGACCCAGTGGTCTTGTCCCATCTTTGTGAATTAATGAAGAGTAGGCTGTCTTACTCCTTAGTTAAAGCCCATATTTCTGCTGTCTTTGCATATCTGCCTATGCTTTCCCCTTTAGCTTTCAGGTTGGAAGTTAAGCTCTTCTTAAAAGGAGTCCTTCACATCAGACCACCAAGAAAATCAGTTCCTCCCCCTTGCCATCTCAATTTTGTGCCAGAGAAACTTACCTTGGCCCCTTCTGAGCCAGCAAGTTCCTCTTCTCTGCAACATTGCACCTGGAAAACTATTCTTCTTGTGGCCATTACTTCTGCCAGAAGGGTATCGGAGTTACAAGCTCTGATGTCTTCCTGCACTTCACAGTCTTCCATTGGGATAGGGTCTCCTTACGCACTAATCCCTCTTTTATGCCTAAGTTAGATAATGAGTTGTTTCTCATTTGGTCTATCAACCTTCCACCCTTTTTCCCTTCGTCTCAGTCCCTCCAGTAAGAGGATTCTGCACACTCTTGGCATGCATAGACAACTCGGATACTATTTGAATAAAACCAAACCTATTCATAAGTCTGAATGCCTGATGTTATGTTGTCCATATCTTGCCTTCATTCTTGCTGTTTGAGTTCGGAGCTGATCCTCTGCTCTGACTCGGCCGTATGCTATAGCTCGAGACCTTTTACTGGCTCTAGGCTAGCCCCTATCCCAGCATGCCTAGCGGTAGTTACCCAGATCTCATTTGCCATTTGCAGTGTTGTGATTGCGGATACTGGCTCAAGCTAATTGTTTTTCTCTTTATTAGACAGAGGGGTGACTGGAAGTCCCTTGCCCCTTCTGAAAACGAGTCAGTGTACCTGGATGCATTCAGTTCCTAACCCTCCACCTCTTGGGTATCTCCTCCTTTTGACCCACTATTGCACGTAGTGAGTCGAAAGGTGTGGAGCTCTCCAGACACTATGAACCAGTTCCACGGAGGCCCAATAAATTCATAACAGCCCCTGAAGACAGAGGCTTCTTATCCAAAGGTGTTCACCAAGAAGGTATTAGCGGAAACTTCGTCTGTCCATCCGCCGAATAAAGAGTCTCGTACGATGGACCAGTACGGGAAGCGTATGTTTTCTTCAGCGACCTTTATACTCTGGTCACTGAACTATTTGGACCACTTTACAAGGCTTCAAAGGGATCTGCTCAAAGAGTTAGGAGATACCCTACAGGATCCTACAGCTGCGGGAGCCTCGGACAAGGCGGCTTCTCAGCTTGTGACCTTGACTTTGGTGGTTAACTCCTCTATGTGGCTAATTTCTTACGCAGCCGATGAGGCGAGCAGGGTGGCAGGCACAGGGGTGGCCTTAAGCAAATACTCCTGGATGCGCCTGTCAATTTGCGGAGCCCTTCCAAGTCTTCCTTTACCAAAGCCCCCTTTGATGGCTTGCCTTTATTCAGGCCGCAGGTAAGAGACTCTTGCCAGGTGTGAACAGGATGGCAAAACTGTCTGCCATGGGAGTATGTTTTTCTGCTCCATCTAGGCCTTATCTTAAGGGTCAGAAGAACAGAAAGATGATTATCCAGAAATCCCAGGGAGCTTCGCCTGACACACGTGGAGATTTTTCCCCAGGGCAGAGGGGGAAATAACGGAAGATGTCAGACTCACGGCGGGAGGGATTCGCAGAATCAGGGTGACAGAGATACCTTCTCTGGTAGGCCCTTCCAGCGCTCCTGAAGGGAGGCCCGACTGTCTGACTCCGGAGACGGTTGGGGGGAAGTTATTCTTGTACCCAAAAGCCTGGAAGACAATCACAGAAGATACATGGGTACTATCGATAATATCTGAAGGTTGCAATATCCACGTCTCCCAACTTCCCCTGTCAAAAAGACAACACTCTATCCCAGATGTTCCGCCCAATCTTCGGGATCTAGCTAACCTAGAGGTTCAAAGGTTGCTAAGAAAAAGTGTCATCCAGGAAATCCCTGCAGACCAAATTGGATCCGGAACTTACTCAAGGTTCTTTTTAGTTCCAAAGAAAACAGGGGACTGGAGACCCATATTGGATCTCAGCAGGCTGAACAAATCTGTCAAGAAAACAAAGTTCCAGATGGTAACACTGCAGTCCATTCTTCCCTTTCTGGGACAGGACAATTGGATGTGCTCTATTCATCTCCAGGATGCGTACTACCACATAAAAATGGACAGACGGTCAAGGAGATATCTATGCTCCTGGCTGGGAGCCAATCACTATCAGTTCAGAGCACAGCCCCCAGGGTGTTCACCAAATGCATGGCAGTAGTTACGGCTCACCTGAGGCGTCTAGGATTCCGGGTGTTTCCATATCTAGACGACTGGCTCCTTACTGCCACCACCAAGCATCAGCTAATCAAGGCAAGGGAATCCACATTTCTCTCTCGTTCTCAACTAGGGATCACCTTAAACTAGGAAAAGTCTGCCTTGTTGCCTTGTCAATATATTACCTTTATAGGGGCAGATTTAGACACAAGGGCCATGATAGCAAAGCTGCCTCAAGATAGAGTATTAATGATCTGTCGTCAAGTTGCAATGCTGTTGACATAAAAGAGAATTCAGGCAAGATTTGTCCTCATAAAAGATAATTCAGGCAAGATTTGTCCTCAAGGTCCTGGGTTCTGTGGCAGCGGTAATCACTCTGGTCACTATGACTCGCTTCCACATGAGAATTCTGCAGTGGCTCTTCTTTGCACAATTCATTCCAGGATTTACCCATGTCGCATCAGATTCTGATTACAGAATCCTGCAAAAAGGATCTGGAATGGTTGCTTCACTTCCCTATGATAACAATAGGTAGGCCATTTCTAACCCCCCCAACCTGTAGCCACAGTGAACCACGGACACTTCCCAGATACGATGGGGGGGGGCATTATCTGGGACAGACTGTTCAAGGGACTTGGCAGGAACATGAGTACCACTTGCACATCAGTCTCCAGGAGATGACAGCGGTGCTTCAGGTGTTGCAAGCACTTCAGGACTCTCTACCTACAGGGACTATAGCAATTCAGACCGAAAATATGTCTGTAGTATGGTACATCAACAAACAAGGTGGAACCAGGTCTTTACCCCTTGTGTTGAGAGGCTCTACGAGTTTGGCAGTGGGCGTTGTCTTCCCAGTGCTTTCTGGTTGCAGTTCACATCCCAGGAAAATCCAACATGATAGCGGACAAGCTCAGTTGGGCTATACTGATCAAGTTGTGGACTTGATTTTTCACAAATAGGGCCAGCCATGCTATGATCTGTTTGACACCCCCCTCAACAACAAATGCAGCAGCTACCTTGCTCTAATCCCACCACTGAGACAGTCACCCAGGTATGCACTTGTTCATGATTGGCACCCCGGGACTGCTTTATGCTTTTCCACCCTTTCCCCGGATCCCCAAGGTTCTTCAGAAAGCACAGTTGTTGGGTTGCAAGTCAATCCTCATTGCTCCTTACTGGCCTCATCCGATATAGTTCCTTTTCCTTTGACCTCACCTGCAGGGGGAGCCTTGGATCCTGGACCCAGCACCAGATCTTTTGATGCATCAGCTGGGGGCTCTCCATCCTTCCATTCAAACTCACAGCTTGGTTTTGACTTCGGTCTTAGCCAGGCTTCCCGATGTTTCTCCAGTAGTTCAACACATTTTGATTTCCTCCCGTAAGCCCACTACTAGGAAACTTTATGCTAGTAAATGGAAGAGGTTCTCTTGTTGGGCAAGCAAAAATCAGGTTGATCCCTTTACTGCACCAATTTCAAAGATTCTCGAATTTCTTGCTGAAACTTTTGTGCGAGGAGCAGCTGCAGCTACTATCCGGGTTCAGTTAGCTGCCATTTCTAATTTCCATATGAGAGAAATGGGGTCGAATATCATGTCCCATAGACTATGTAAAGCATTTCTAAGAGATACTACCCTCTTAAGACCTCCAGTAAGAGAACCTCTCCCCCACGGGATCTAAATTTAGTTTTAGACGCTCTGATTCTTCCCCCTTTGAACCATCTGCTTCTTGTCTGCTCAGATTTCTGACTTAGAAGACCCTTTTATTGGTTGCAGTTACCTCTGCTAGAAGGGTTTCAGAATTACAGGCCTTATCTATTCGACCCCCATACTTGAGTTTCCATAAAGAGCGGGTTTCTCTCAGAACCAACCCCTCTTTTTTACCCAAGGTATGTTCTGACTACAATTTGAATCAATCCATAGAGCGTCCTGTTTTCTTCCCCAATCATGGCAACAAGACAGCTTATAGGCACCATCAATTGGTTGTTCATAGACAGTTACATTTCTATTGATACAGGACCAAGGACTTTAGAAAATCTGACCAATTGTTCATATCCTTTGCGGACAATAAAAAAGGTTGTGCAGTCTCAAAGGTGCCTTTATCTAAGTGGCTTTCAGACACTATAAAACATGTCTATGGTTTGCGTAAACAAGAACTTCCTGGAAAAATTAAAGGACACTCAACAAGGGCCTTGGCTACCTCTATTGCTTTTCAACCCAGACTGCCTATGTATTCGATCTGTGCAGCAGCTTCATGAGCTAATCCTCATACCTTTATCACTCATTACAAAGCAGATGTGGCCTCCCGACACAGGGCATTCTTTGGTTCCATGGTCCTGAAGAGTTTTTTTCCAGTGAGCCACCCAAGAATCAGGTGCTGAGGACGCTGTCCAAACAGCAAGAACAAAGGCGAGATATGGACAGCATAACGTAAAGAAGATGTTTATCGTGTTATACTGCTGCAGTCATCACACTTGGGTTATCCTGCAGTCAAGCCGTCCCGCAGTCGGCCGAATCCCAAAGTCTTGGTCCGGCGTTTGCTGTTGTCGCTTCTTCCCTGACGTCAGTGCAACAAGGGTATAAAAGAGGCAGCCGACGCCATTTTCTTCAGTCTTTCTTGCCGCGCGGTGCCCGAAGCAGAAGCAGTTCGCAAGTGCCGGTCGGCTAGCTCCTGAGATTTTCGAATCGAATTTCAGCCCGAAGTCTTCTCTAAAGCTAAGTACCTCGTTGGGGAAACTTTTCTTGCCTCAGACCGATGTCAGACAAAGTTAATAATTGCATTTCTTGTGGGAAGCAAATACCTTATAAGGATTTTCATTCTTATTGTAATCCTTGCCTAGGCCCAGACCACGACGTCTCTGGTTGTCGGTTTTGTGCTAGGTTCAACAAACGTACAATCAAGCGTCTGGCAGAATTTGCCCGACATTATTTTGGCAGAAAATTTAACTATAGCATGTCGTTGGAGCAACCAACATCAGCAATGACTAAAAAACACAAGGATAAGGACAGGCAACCAAGGCCAAGACCAGATACCGAGGCCTCAACAAGGACTGCCGCCGGTTCTCCGGTTTTCAGTGAGGCGCCTACTCAGCCCCTGACTACCGCTGATTTAGAAATTCTGACAGCCTCCCAGACCGAATCAGCTGGGCCTCAGGAGCCAGTTCCATCTCTCCCCTCGGACGCTAACCCTGACGGTGATCCGGAGATTTTGGACAGACCTTCGGTTTCTGAAGGTGTCTTCAAACCGACAGCTATTTCTATTAAGTCTTATGCTAAACTTAAAGCCCCCATAAAAGTTAGGAAACCGGGTCCACAGACCCCCATGCCTAAAAAACAGATGCTCAAGATGGCTGAGGATTTAATTACCCTTATCAGGGGTTCCCAACCCCCTCTTGACAAAAGGCCTAGACTGGAGGAAGATTATCCTTCCTCTGACCAAGCATCCATTTCCTCAGCTAACTCTGAGGACCAGGATTATTCCTTCCCTCCTTATGAAGACTCAGATGCTGAAGAGTCCATTCCCTCTGTCTCCCCCCCTGAAGACTACTCTTTTGGGGAAACTTTACACACCATGAGGGAACACTTCCACTGGGAAGGCCAAGATTACTCTGACTCTAAGAAAAGACTCAGTGAGTTTCTTCTTCTTCCACAGCATAGACCCCACAGCATAGACCCCTTGCAATTCCTCCAGTTTTAGACATTTTGGATGATGTCTACACCGAATCTAGTCAAAACCCAGACTCCTTACCTCCTGCACCAGCTAAACCAGACAGATACTACTGAGTTCCTGATTCTCATAAGTTTCTATATAAAAGCCCTGTTGCAGACCCCGAAACCATTTCCCAGAGTCCCAAAGGGGTTAAGGCCTCTACTGCTAAGAATCCACTACCTTCTGAAAGAGATTCCAGAGCATTAGAAAGATGGGGGAAGAAAGTGTATATGTCTGCCACTTTGGCCATGAGGGCCTTAAACTGCCAATTCCACATGCTAAAATACCAGCAGTACTTGATTACACAGTTAAAGCAGAAAATGATCCCTCAGACAGATCAACCTGATTTCAAAGAGATGCAGGATTTGCTGCATGCAGCAGAACAGGTGGGAAAGCATACCTTACAGTGTGGTTTTGATTCATTGGAAGCCTCATGTAGAGCAGCTGTCACAGGATCTGTAATTCGTAGACATGCTTGGCTAAAAGAGCAAGCCTTACCAGAACATGTCAAAGCAAAGTTATCGGATGCTCCATTGCAGAAAGATGTGTTATTTGGTGTCAAAGCAGAGGAAGTCTTAAAGAAAATGGAAGAAAAGGCAAAATCTATGCAGATAGTCAAAGATTTTTTACAGGTACAACCTCCTCGTTTCAGCAGAAACTGGCCATCAAAAAACTGGTCCTTTCCTGCATCAGACAGACCCCAAAGGGGTAGGTACAGATGCCCAAGAGGCAGAGGCCAGCCACAAGGTTCTTTCAGGCCTAGACAATGGCATACAACAACTCAAAGAGGTGGAGACGAAAGATCTCAAGCCTTCAGGAAACAAACGCAATGACTTCCCTCTTCGCCTGCCAAGCAAAATTGCCCTGGCAGCACCTTTGGGAGGAAGACTGGCTCTAGTTCCACAAAATTGGCGCATCATAACAAAGGACAAATGGGTTCTGGATATTATTACCCGAGGCTACAGATTTCATTTTCAAACTTTGCCATGGATGAGAGGCATGCCAAATCTGCCTCCAAACCAATGGGCAGAGGCACAAACGCAAATTTCAGCTCTCATGGATATGAAAGCAATTCAAAAGGTACCTACAAAGGAGCAAGGTCAAGGTTTTTACTCAAGACTATTTCTAGTACCAAGAAAGGACAAAGCCTGGAGACCCATTTTAGACCTCTCAATTCTAAATACATACCTGGAGGTACCCAAATTCAAAATGCTCACATTACAGCAGCTTCTTCCCATGCTGGGCAAGGAGTCTTGGCTGGTAACGTTGGACCTCAAAGAGGCATACCTGCATGTCCCTATCAGACAAGATTGCAGAAGATACCTCAGAGTTTTGGCAGGTACAACGCATTATCAATTCTCTGCATTGCCCTTTGGTTTATCTACTGCGCTCAGAGTATTTGCGAAATGCCTGGCATCAGTAATTGCATACTGCAGACAACAAGGAATACAAATTTATCCATATCTGGACGAATGCCTGATCCAAGCGGACAGCAAGGACATTCTATTACAGCATCTGGCATTTGTAACAAAGTTGCTAAGTTGCCTTGGGTGCACAGTAAACAAAAAGAAGTCAAAGCTAATACCCTCACAAGAGATAATATTCCTGGGTGCCAGCTTAAATACAACAGCCCAGATGGCTTACCTCACGCCAGACAAACAAAAACAACTGACTCAATACTTCAAAAAGATGGCAACTTTTACCCAGGCCACTGCAAGGAAAATCCTGCAGGAATTGGGGTTCATGGCATCCTGCATTCAACTAGTTCCATATGCAAAGCTGCATATGAGGAAATTACAATGGTACCTGAAAAGTGTATGGGCTCAACACAGGTTCAGCCTCGAAACAAGTATACCTCTCATTCCTTGCCTTCAAAAAGAGTTCCTATGGTGGGCTCAAGCATGTCAAATAAACAAGGGTCTTCCTTTTATCTTACCTCCAGAAAACCAAACTATGACAACAGATTCTTCAGACTACGCCTGGGGAGCACACATGGCAAGACAGTGCATACAGGGCAAATGGTCTGCAAAACAAATGCATCTACACATCAACCAAAAGGAGATGCTAGCTGTGCAAAATGCACTGACAGCTTTCAAGGACCTCTTGCATCCAGGACAACTACTAATAAGGACAGACAACACTACAGTTATGTGGTACATAAACAGGGAGGAACACACTCCTACCCATTATGAAGACAGGCAATGACCTTGTGGAACACAGCATTGACTTACCAAGTACAACTGCAAGCACAATTCCTGCCAGGAAAGGAAAACATATTGGCAGACGAATTAAGCAGAAATATGGCAGATCCGCACGAGTGGAGACTACACCCACAAGTATTTTCAATGATAACTCAAAGGTGGGGACGCCCAGACATAGATCTATTTGCCTCCCCCAACAATTGCCAACTACAGAAATTTTACACAAGGACTTATCATTCCCTAGCCTGGAAAGTGGACGCCCTATCATTCACTTGGACAGCATTGACAGTCTATGCCTTTCCACCACTACCTCTATTGACCAAGGTATTACTGAAAGTCAGATCAGAGAGACCACAAATGATCCTCATTGCTCCAGACTGGCCACGTCAGCACTGGTACCCATTACTAAGGAACTTGACTCACAGCCCTCCATGGATCTTACCTCAATTCCCACTTCTGTTGACTCAGCAAAACTCTCAGATCCTTCACAGTCAGCTCAGGACTTTAAATTTAGCTGCATGGAGAATACCTTGAATTATCAATCAACACTTCTCTCAAAGGACGTCCTGAATGTCATTTTGGAGGCCAGGAGGCCCAGCACCAGTAAAACTTACTCAGACAAATGGAAAAGATTTTGTGCATGGCACCAGGCTAAAGGCCAAAATCCTGGGATACCAAACATTCCTCAAATACTGCAATACTTAACTGAGATGCTACACAAAGGCCTTTCTTTCTCATCCATTAAGATCCATGCTTCGGCCATTTCACCTCAATATAATACAGATCCTCCCATATTCTCACACCCTTTACTAAGGCAGTTTCTCAGAGGGGCTAAGAATATAAGACCCCCCAGAAAACCCCCAACTCCAGCTTGGGACCTCAACTTCGTTTTAGAAAAATTAACACTGCCTCCTTTCGAACCAGCCTTCTCAGCAGAAATACAATACTTGTCATGGAAAACAGCTCTGTTGCTGGCTATCACCTCAGCATGCAAGGTCTCAGAACTACAGGCACTCATGGCAGTGGAACCTTTCATCATTTTCCATCAGGACAGAGTCTCTTTATGAACTAACCCTACCTTTATACCAAAGGTAGTATCCAGTGTGGCTTTGAATCAGACCATTCATTTACCCACCTTTTATCCAAACCCCCAGAATAAAGGAGAAAAACTCCTTCACTCTTAGGACATTCACAGACAGCTACGTTACTATTTGTATAAGACAAAGACCTTCAGAAAAACTGACCAACTCTTTGTATCCTATGCTGCAGGTTCACAAAGAAAGGCCATTTCAAAACAGATCATCTCCAAATGGATAGCACATTGTATCCGCTTTTGCTGCTCGCACCATGGGAAAGCAGTGCCTGTTAATATTAGGTCCCATTCTACCAGGGCTACAGCAACCTCAGCAGCCTTTCTCAGGGGGGTTCCAACCAAGGACATTCCGGAGGCAGCTACTTGGAGTTCAGTGCACACCTTTACCAAGCACTACCACCTTCCATTATACTCAAAAAACAGAGCAGGTTTTGCCACTGCAGTCCTGCAGGGCATCCTAGCTTCGCCTAACCCAGTTTAGTACCAGCCACCCATCCATAGCTTTGGGATTCAACCCAAGTGTGATGACTGCAGCAGTATAACACGATGAACATAGTACAGTTTTGTACCTACCATAAATGTAGATGTTCGAGTGTATATACTGCTGCAGTCCAGGTTACCCTCCCACCATCCCCACTACATACCAGGGTATTACTTATAACTCCATGTACATCAATCAATTGGATGCATGTCTATATGGTGTATTTGCTAACAGCTAGTACTATTGTTTATCTACTAAGGTATTTTTGCATAGTTATTTGGATTGCCTTCCTAGTTGGGGGCACCTGGTATCTGGGGCAAAAAAAACTGAAGAAAATGGCATTGGCTGCCTCTTTTATACCCCTGTCACACTGACGTCAGTGAAGAAGCGACGACAACCGACGCCGGACCAAGACTTTGGGATTCGGCCGACTGCTGGACCGCCTGATGGCAGGATAACCCAAGTGTGGTGACTACAGCAGTATATACACTCGAACATCTACATTTATGGTAGGTACAAAACTGTACTTTATGTACTTACCATATAATGTTCCATGTTTGTTGTCCTTGATCTCGCCTTCCTTCTTGCATCCCACCCTCCTTCCCCCTTCCTGGAGGATCAAGAGGAATCCTTTGTTTTTATTGGTTATACTGGCTGGGTTTCCTTTTTACTATACCTTTTGGTTAGTCCTAGTCTCCCCTTCTTACTCTTGTGGATGGGTTACACCCTGATATGTAGGTGTCCTCTGATATCTGAAATAGAGCATACCTCTTTTCTAATTCTATGCTCTAATACTAGGTTATCGCAAACAAGATCTGGGTAACTACCGCTAGGCATGCTGGGATAGGGGATAGCCTCAAGCCAGTAAAAGCTCTCGAGCTACAGTATATGGCAGAGTCAGGGCTGATGTTCGGCTCTGAACCCAAACAGCAAGAAGGAAGGCGAGATCAAGGACAACAAACATGGAACGTTATGGTGAGTTACATAACTTCTTTTTTGTTGCTTATCACCCAAGGGCCCTGGGTCAGCCCATTTCCAAGCAGACTGTCTCCTCTTGGATTTCAAAAGCTATCTCCTTCTGTTGTATTGCCAATGGAACAAATACATCCTCTCTGGTTAGGGTATATTCCACTAGGGCAGTGTTTTCTTCTGCAGCTTTCTTAAAAAGTTTGGACACTTGCTCTATCCTGGAGGCAGCTACCTGGATGTTCATCGTGCATACAGCTGCAGTCATAACAGATGGTTTTCTTGCCGTCAGGCAGGTCCTCGGTCGGCCGAATGGAAGTCTAGGTCCGGCGTCGGTTGTCGTCGCTTCCTCCCTGACATCAGTGCGACGGGTATAAAAGATCCAACCGACGCCATTTTCTTCAGTCTTTCTTGCCGCGCGGTGCCCGAAGCAGAAGCAGTTCGCAAGTGCTGGTCGGCCAGCTCCTGAGATTATGAATATTTTTCAACCGAAGTCTTCTTGAAAGCTAAGTACCCCATTGGGGAAACTTTTCTTGCCTCAGACCGATGTCAGACAAAGTTAATAATTGCATTTCTTGTGGGAAGCAAATATCGCATAAAGATTTTCATTCCCTCTGCATTCCTTGCCTAGGCCCAGACCACGACGTCTCGGCCTGTCGTTTTTGTGCTACATTCAACAAACGCACTATTAAGCGTTGGGCGGAGTTCGCCCAACACTATTTTGGCAAAAAATTTAATTACATTATGTCATCGGATACTCCGACTCCAGTTTTAAGTAAAAGACGCAAAGATAAGGACCGACATACGAGGTCCGCGACTTCTACCGACACCACGCCAAAACCGACTACAGGTGGTCCGGTTCTCAGTGAGGCGCCTACGCAGCCCCTGAATACCGACGACACTTCATTAGTGGTGTCTTCTGTGCCTGAGGTCGCAGGCTCTTCGGCCCACACCCCGACTACAGATACCGAAGCCACTATTGGCGGTGAAACTCAGAGTTTAGATAGACCTGCCACCTCTCAAGGTGTCTACAGGCCTTCCTCTTCTTTTTCCATCAAGGCTTTCACTAAGTCTAAATCAGCCATGCATGCTAAAAAACAAGCTCCTCAGGGCCCTTCTCAAGGCCCCATGCCTAAAAAGCAGATGCTCAAAATGGCTGAGGATTTGATTACTCTTATTAGGGGTTCTCAACCCCCCCCCCCCCAGACAAAAGACCCATAGTCGAGGAAGAATCCCCCACCTCGGACCAGGCCTCCATTATTTCAGAACATTCTGAAGACCAGGAACATTCTTACTCCCCTTTTGAAGATTCTGATGCAGAGGAGTCCATTCCCTCTGTCTCCCCCACGAGGATTACTCTTTTGGGGAAACCTTACATACCTTCAGGGAACACTTCCACTGGGAAGGCCAAGAGTACTCAGACTCCAAGAAAAGGCTTAGGGATTTCCTCTTGCTTCCTCAGCACAGGCCTCTGGCTATACCTCCTGTCTTAGACTTTCTAGATGACGTGTATTTGGAGGCCTGCCTTAACCCAGATTCTTTACCTCCAGCTCCAGTCAAGCCTGACCAGTATTACCGGGTTCCTGACTCACACCAATTCCTATACAAAAGCCATGCGGCTGACCCAGAAACTATATCATAGGGTCCCAAGGGAATTAAGGCCTCCACTGCTAAAAATCCATTAACTTCAGAGAGAGATTCCAGAGCTTTAGAGAGGTGTGGGGGGGGGGGAGGTTTACACCTCAGCCACCTTAACCATGAGGGCATTAAACTGTCAGTTCCATATGTTAAAGTACCAACAATTTCTGTTATCACAGTTGAGAAACAAAATGTCACAACCTGAACAACCAGACTTGAAGGAGTTGCAGGATTTGATACATAGTGCAGAACAAGTGGGTAAACATACCCTGCAATGTGGTTTTGATGCTTTAGAGGCCTCATGTAGAGCTGCTATTACAGGATCAGTCATACGTAGGCATGCCTGGCTCAAAGAGCAAACCTTAGCAGATCATGTCAAAGCTAAATTACTAGATGCCCCTCTGCAAAAAGATGTATTTTGGTGTTAAAGCTGAGAAGGTATTAAAGAAGATGGAGGAGAAGGCAAAATCAATGCAAACAGTAAAAGATTTCCTACAGGTACAACCTCCACGTTTCAGTAGAAATTGGCCTTCCAAAAATTGGTCCTTTCCAGCGACGGACAGACCCCAAAGAGGTAGATACAGGCGCCCGAGGGGCAGTGGGCAATCTCAAGGATCACTTAGAGGCAGACAATGGCAAGCACCCACACAAAGAGGTGGTGAGGATAGTTCACAGTCATTCAGAAAGCAGAACCAGTGACTTTCCCCTTTGCATGCCAAGCGAGGCTCAAATGGCAGCACCTTTAGGCGGAAAACTGGCATTATTTTCGAAAAAATTGGCATATTGTCACAAAAGACAAATGGATCCTGGACATTATAGACAGAGGCTACAGATTTCACTTTCACACCCTTCCAAAAATGAGAGGCATGCCAAACCTGCCACACAATCAAAGGGCAGAGGCACAGAAACAAATTTCAGATCTCATGGACATGAAAGCTATTCAAGAGGTACCTGTACAAGAACAGGGTCAAGGTTTTTATTCCAGACTATTCCTGGTACCAAGGAAGGGAAAAGATTGGAGACCTATTTTGCACCTATCCATCCTAAACACCTTTTTACTCGTGCCAAAATTCAAGATGCTCACATTACAGCAGCTTCTTCCCATGCTGGGCAAGGAGTCTTGGCTGGTAACATTGGACCTCAAAGAGGCATGCCTGCATGTCCTAATCAGACAAGATTGCAGAAGATACCTCAGATTTCTTGCAGGTTCAACACATTATCAATTCTCTGCATTGCCCTTTGGCTTATCTACTGTGCCCAGAGTGTTCACGAAATGCCTGGCATCAGTAATCGCCTAGTGCAGACTTCAAGGGATACAAATATACCCATATCTGGACGACTGCCTGATCCAAGCGGACAGCAAGCACATACTTATGAAACATCTGGCGTTTGTAATATTGTTGTTGAATTCTCTGGGATACACAGTCAACAAAAAGAAATCAAGACTAATACCCTCTCAAACAATAGTTTTCCTGGGTGCCAGCTTGGATACAAACACCCAGATGGCCTACCTCACGCCAGAGAAACAAGGGCAACTAACTCAGTTCTTCAGAAAACTGGCAACATTCACCAGGCTGACTGCAAGGAAAATCCTGCAGGCTCTGGGATTCATGGCATCTTGCATCCTACTAATCCCATGTGCAAAGCTGCATATGAGGAAACTTCAGTGGTACCTAAAAAACCTATGGTCTCAACACAGCCACAGTTTGGAAACAATAATACCACTAATTCCATGTCTTCAAAAGGAATTTCTGTGGTGGGCTCAAGCATGCCAAAGAAACACAGGTCTCCCATTCTGCAAGCCTTAAGCAAATCAAATCATCACAACAGACGCCTCGGACTACGCCTGGGGGGCGCACATGACAGATCGGTGCATTCAGGGCAAATGGTCCCAAAAAGAAAAGCACCTACACATCAATCAGAAGGAAATGCTAGCAGTTATAAATGATATTATAGCTTTCAAAGACCTACTGCATCCAGGCCAGCTATTGATAAGGACGGACAACACCACAGTGATGTGGTACATAAACAAACAGGGAGGTACCCATTCATACCCCCTATGCAGGCAAGCCATGTCTCTTTGGAACATGGCTCTAGAATTACAAATCGAGCTCCAAGCACAGTACCTACCAGGAAGGGAAAACACACTGGCAGACAACCTAAGCAGAAATATGACAGATCCACACGAATGGAAGTTGCATCCTCAAGTTTTCACAAGGATAACTCAAGCATGGGGAAGGCCAGACATAGATCTCTTTGCCTCCCACAGAAATCACCAATTGGCAAAATTCTGCTCAAGGACCTTTCATCCACAGGCCTGGAAGGTGGACGCACTCTCCTTCAGTTGGGCAACAATGACAGTTTATGCCTTTCCACCTCTCCCTCTGCTGCCCAAAGTTCTATTAAAAACCAGAGCAGACAGACCAAAGATGATTTTCATTGCTCCAGACTGGCCAAGACAACACTGGTACCCACTCCTGAAAAGCCTGACGCATTCCCCACCATGGATCCTGCCTCTAATGCCTCTTCTACTGACTCAGCACAACTTCAAAACTCTACACAGTCAGCTGAAAACACTCAATCTAGCCGCATGGAAGATTCCTTAAATTCACAATAGGCCCTACTCTCCAAGGAGGTGCAGGATGTCATTTTGGAGGCCAGAAGACCTTCTACAAGAAAAGCCTACTCTGCAAAATGGAAACGGTTTTGTGCCTGGAATGAGAAAAAGGGCCAGAATCCTGGAATACTGAATTTACCCCAAATATTACAGTACCTAGCTGAGATGCTAAGCAATGGACTTTCATTCTCCTCCTTCAAAATCCATGCCTCAGCCATTTCTGCAGAATACAACACTGATCCTCCTTTATTCACTCACCCCCTCTTAAGACCGTTCCTCAGAGGGGCTAAGAATATAAACCCCCCAAAGAAACAACCAGTACCTGCTTGGGACCTCAATTTCATACTAGAAAAACTGACCTTGCCTCCTTTTGAGCCAGCTCCTTCAACAGAACTGCAATACTTGTCTTGGAAAACAGCCTTCCTCCTGGCAATCACTTCAGCTCGCAGGGTTTTGGAACTACAAGCCCACATGGCTGTGCAGCCTTTCATCATTTTCCATCAGGACAGAGTTACCTTACGAACCAATCTGTCCTTTATGCCAAAGGTAGTATCCAGGGTAGCCTTGAATCAGGCTATCCACTTACCCTAATCCTCAAAACAAAGGGGAAAGACTGCAACATTCCTTGGACATTCACAGACAGCTACGTTATTATTTGGACAGAACAAAGCCTTTCAGAAAATCAGAGCAACTCTTTGTGTCCTGTGCTGCAGGAGCTCAAGGGAAGCCTATTTCCAAACAGACAATCTCAAAGTGGATAGCCCACTGCATACGCTTTTGTTACTCTTTTCATGGTAAATCTGTACCTGCAGGCATCAGATCTCACTCCACAAGGGCCACAGCTACCTCTGCAGCTTTCCTCAGGGGGGGTTCCTACCAAAGATATTTTGGAAGCAGCCACTTGGAGTTCCGTACATACCTTCTCCAAGCACTATCACCTACTATTATACTCCAAATCTAGAGCAGGCTTTGCCACTGCAGTCTTGCAAGGCATCCTGGCTCCTCCTAGTTCCACCTAGTGCCTACCACCCCTTTTTTAGCTTTGGGATTCTACCCATCTGTTATGACTGCAGCTGTATGCACGATGAACATAGTACAGTTTTGTACCTACCATAAATGTAGATGTTCGAGTGCTAATACAGCTGCAGTCCTGGTTTCCCTCCCTCCTTCCCCTCTAGGGGTATTCTTTTATGGTGTATTTGCTTGCAACTACTGTTTTATGATTATATTGCATTGCATTATTACATAATTTTATGTATTGCCTTCCTTCTGGGGGCACCTGACATCTGGAGCAAGAAAAACTGAAGAAAATGGCGTCGGCTGGATCTTTTATACCCCTGTCGCACTGACGTCAGGGAGGAAGCAACGACAACCGACGCCGGACCTAGACTTTGGAATTCGGCCGACCGAGGACCCGCCTGATGGCAGGAAAACCATCTGTTATGACTGCAGCTGTATTAGCACTCGAACATCTACATTTACGGTAGGTACAAAACAGTACTTTCCTGTTCATACTTTCACTAAACACTATAAACTAGATGTCATCTCCATGTCCAGGGCTGGGTTTACCAGAACTATTCTCCATGGCTTTGTGGAAAATGTTTCTATTCCTCTCAGTTCCTCCTTGCATGAGCTTTGGTACTTTCCCTCATATTATGGATACTGCAGCATAGAAGGACATAGAATAGTTGTGAAAAATCTTACCATAACCATAGATGTCTTTCTCTTCAATATACTGCAGTATTACTTCTGCCCCCACCCCCGCCTTCACTCTGATGCTTTTTTGGCGACTGGTGGCTTGTTTTTTACTTGCCTAACATCACGCTGGTGCTGTTTGTGGGATTCAGTTCCGAGGTTGGTACGTGCTGACATCCCCTTTATACCCAACGTCTCTTATGGCCGATGTACATTTTGCTGATGTGCAGCATTGCACATACCTCACAGTAGCTTTAGACTTTTGTGTTCTGGACGGACATATGAGTCAAATGGTGCCAGACTCCCTCATCTTATGGATACTGCAGCATATGGAAGAAAAGGACGTCTACAGTTATGGTAAGATTTTACACAACTATTCTTTCTTCATGGGCCATCTGCTTTGAGTTTTGGGGTAGGTGAAGGTAAGTACTTCTTGCTGTCAAGATGGATTAGTCTAGTTATGTTCCTCCCTTCTGGGATGTGCTGCCCTAGTAAATGCACCTGCCCCTTTTCCAGGGCACTCTGAAAACACTGGTTAAATGAATCATAGGGTTCGACAGCTGGCAAATAAAAGCTAAAAAAATCAAAACCCAGGTCTGTAGGATGGTAAATATCGGCAGCTTATAGCCCTCATCTTGTGTGTTAAACTGCTTTGTAGTGCATGGTTTACCTCAATTCCAATTCAAAATAGGAAAAATGACAAGCTTTTAAGTACCATTCTGATACCAGGAATGTGCTTGGCAAGTTTTTGTTAAGCACCCAAAGCTATGTTAAGATTGGATCTGATGTCATTTTTGTTTGTTCTTCAGCTGATGGGTCCCTGATCTGACAGCAGATCTGGCTCGGCCACTTCACTAGATTCATGGATCCAGCTCTCAAGCTCCTCTATTACCCATAATACCCCACAAACTAATGTACCCCAGGTCTTGTTTGCTGCCATATTTCTCATATCTCCTCCTCTTGAGCTTTAGAGTGAGTTCTCAATATTTTACCGTTGTAATTTGTTCTATTTATACTAAATTATATACCTGTATCTCTTCATTCTCCTCCCATGTTCTTGTAAGTTTTTTGACTTCTGTCCATCAGGCTATACTCCTTTTCCTACCCTTTTCTTTTGGATACTCCTTAAGTATCATCTCTGGTACTTTATCTTTCTTTTCTATTAATTCTTTTATTTCTGTCCTTGAGAGGGTATTTATAGATCTGAAGTTGTTGTTTTCATTTGATCGTCAACCTGTGGTATTACAGATCCGGAACGGATCCAACTCTGACACATTTTTCAGCATCGGCTGCAAGCTCCTCCTCTACCCATAATGCCCATGTCTCCTTCCTTCCCCCAGATCTCGTTTGCCACTCGTTCAGTCAGCATTGTGGCCTGTTAGCTCCGAGTTTCCTGGTAAGTGAAGGTTCTGTTTTGGTGGTCTTCCTTTTTTCTCCAGTCCTAGCTTATTTTTCTCTAGTTCTATCCCCTACCCATTCTTAGAACTCAGATGTCGGTTTTTGGATTTAAAAAAAAAAAAAAAAAAAAAAAAAAAAAACTTTTCTTTCTGTCTTCTTTCCTTGTGTGTGTGTGTGTGTGTGTGCGTGTTTCTTGGTTCCTTCTACCAGGCTGAGACCCCCAAGCCAGGTTTTCGGAAATGCACGGAGTGTGGCCACAAGCTCCCTCCTTCCAGTGGCCACACTCTGTGTATTGATTGTCTGGGAGTAGCTCACCTGGACTCCTCCTGTTCGATCTGTGTGGACTTCAACCCAAGCACATTGATCAACAAGAGGAACAAGCTTTTGAACGGACTCCTTTCCCCCACCTTCCTCCAAGGCTTCTACTACTAATTCCTCCATCCCAGCCTCTGGAATTCAACCTCCTGCTAAGAAGGCCAAGAACGGGGGAAAAGCACTGTCACAGGGAGTGGGATAGGCCCAGAAAGTAGTCCCCCAACCGTGTTTTTCCTGCTGAACCCCTGGCTAAATCCTGCCCGGATCCCAGCGCAGGTTCCCCTTGGCTCCGGTTGCCTCATTTCTCGCCGGAGGTCTCTCTCAAGTCTGATCTTTTACTTTCGGACAAAACAGAGACTGTTGTTGAAGCAAACAATTACTCTAAAATACATATAGTGACATACGTAAAAAAACTATTATAAACAATTCAGTTAAAAAAAGGAAATAAATAACTAACAACAATAACTGTTGAATCTATCTACATTTTGCTTTCGATTTTAAAATACATTTAAATATTTCTCTTTAAATGTGCAATGAGATGCTGATGTCATCTGGCTTCATGGATATTTAAAGTTCACTTGAGTTTATACTTTTATCTGATGATGTCTTGTCATTGTCTGAGATGAAAGCATTAAGAATAAATTTTGATGAACGAGTCCTTGCTGCTGTGTGGCTTTTGTGTTACACATACGTCTTCTGTTCTAGTGTTATAGTTTCTAACCTAGTATTCTAGGTTCTAATGGATGCTATGGTTGTGGTGGCACCAGCCACCATGAAAAAGTTCGCAGAGCACATCTGTCCACAGGGAGTAAAGGACCTTGGACAGATTTGGGATGCACATCTAAGCCTCAGTGGCTTTTTCCTTGAGGGCATTAAATTACTTGGCACATTTTACCATATTGTAAAGAGATTTAATTTAGGAGCTCTCCAGATTTCTTTTTGGGTCCTTGTCCCTGGAGGACCAGAACAAGGTTTCTTCACAACTGGCCACCCTTCACTGCAGATCTAATGTGCCCATGAGGTTGATTTCCCATGCTGCCCATGAGGTTTATTTCCCATGCTGCAGAGGGCACCTCAAGGGCTGCAGGTTCAGGCATAGCCGTCAAAAGACATGCCTGGATACTCTTATGCGACTTTGTGGAGCCCTTCGTCTTCGTTCATCAGAACCTTGGTTGATGGTTCTTCTCTGTTTTGCCCAAAAAGTAAAAGAAACACTGTCCAGAAATGAGCACGAGGGAAAGACCTTGTCTGGCATTGGGATCCATTTCTGTACCCATCAGAGACATTTTTCATGGAACCAGTGAGGAGGTAGAAGAATGTGGTTTTGTAAATCTCAAAGTCCTTTCCAAGACGTATGAAGAGATGGCTCTAACAGAGGCGGAGGGGGACTCTCAATGGAAGATGCTGCCCTCATGGCAGAGTTGGCTCACAAAAATCTGAGTTTCAAGGATTTCTTCTCAGATAAACCCTGTCAGCATTCCTGAAGGGTTGCCCAGTTTTTTTTCTCTGCATCCAGGAAGAAAGAGGTCATTGTCTCCCTCTACTCTTCCCTCATTAGACCAGTCATCGAGTACAGTGCCTCATTTGGCATGTACCTCACTAGACACCTGCAGCAACTGGAGTGTTAGCAAAAGTACCTCACAAAGAGGATACTAGGCCTTAAACACTTGTCCTATATGGACAGACTCAAAAAAAAAACTCCAACTATTCTCAGTCTCATATTGCCTACTTAGAGGCTATCTCTGCTTGACTTACAAAGCCATGTCTGACTCAGCTCTGTTAGAAATGCTACATCTAAAGAAATCCCAGTCCTCTCCGCACAACATGCTCCATAGACCTCAACCTCATTACCACAATTAACAGAACATGCTAGAGGAACAGGTTCATAACCCAGCCCATGCTATGGAATAGACTTCCCGTACATGTCAAACCTCTCTGTCCCTCTTCAAGAGAAATCTTGATGAGTGGATAGGAAATAGAAAATTAACCCCAAGGATCACTCCAGTGGCTTTACTCGACAGAGGCACTGGGAATTAAGGTGGGGTGGCACGATGCCAGGGTAATCCTATGGGCTAGGCTTGTAAAGGCTCCAGAGCCATTAGCCTAGTACACATCTGTGAACCTATGAGACAGTCAGGGGTTGTTTGTCTCTGCACGTAGAAGCCTGGGCTTCCATCACAGCAGATTCCTAGGTGCTGTGGATCATATCCAGAGGCTATTTCATACCAGTTTCTCAAATTCTCCCCCCCCCCCATAAAAATGAGGAAGGTGGCCAACATTCCACCCAATCAATGGCAACTCTGGAAATAAGAAAGCTGTGATAGAGTATCATCCAGAAAGTAGCCCCAGATCAGATAAGGTCCAGAATTTACTTGAGGTTGTTTTTAGTGCCAAAGAAAATGGTGGACTTCAGATCCATTCTGGACCTCAGCAGACAAAATCAATATGTAAGATACTCAAAGTTCTGGATGGTCATGGTTCATTCCATTCTATCACTCTTATGAAAGGATGATTGGATGTGCTCAATAGATCTTCAGGCTGTGTACTATCAAATCAGAATGTTCCAGGTGATGTCTGCGCTTCAGACTGGGAGACTGTTGTTACCAGTTCAGAGCACTGTCCTTTGTTCTCACCACAAACCCCAGGATGTTAACCAAATGCATGGCAGTGTACCAGCTTACTTAAGATTTTTGGGATTATGGGTGTTTCCATATCTAGATGGGCGTCTGATGGTCTGACCAGGCATCTACTTCTGCAAACAAGGAAGTACTTGCTCCAGTTGTGCCATATGCCTGTGGTCTAGTACGTAAACAAATGTCACCCATTACCTCTACTTCCCTAGTTTTTGCTGAAAGCCTACCAGTTAAAGAGGTCAGTAATCCTTATTGCACAAATCTGGTTTCCCATTCTTTGGTCTCATCTTCTGTGTCCACCTTGGATACTGGACCCCAGTCCAGATCTCCTGTCTTATCCTATGGGGATAGTTCATCCAGACATGTTAGGCTTCAAGCTGACTGCATGGTTTATCCAATTCCAGTGATGGCTAGACAGCCCAGGCTTTCTTCCATGGTCTGACATATCTTTTTGTCCTCTCAAAAGGATTCCACTAGGGCGGTTTATAGAAGTAAATGGAAAATATTTTCTATTTGGGTCCTACAAAGAGACTTGGATCCTTTTCTGTCCCAACTTCCGCAGTTCTAGATTTTTTTTTTTAGCATCCCTCTTCCAAGAGGTGTCGCTTTTCTACTGTCAATGTCCAGATAGCTGCTATTTCTAATTTACATTCCAGTGTAAACCACACTTCTTTGGCTTCTTCTAAACTGTGCAAAACCTTTATGATCGACACCTTTTTACTTAGGCCTCCAGTGAAGGACTTTGCTCCTCCTTGGGACTCGTATTTTACTTCACAGTTTGCCTCCGTCTATTTGAACCATCCGCCAAACCATACCCTTTTCCTAGTCACCATTACATCAGCTAGACAAGTATTTGAACTCCAGGCCCTTTCTTCCAAGCCTCCATACCTGGTCTTTCATAGGAACAAAGTGTCTTTACATACTAATCCATCTTTTTTTTGCCTAAGGTGGCTTCTGAGTCTTAACATAAATCGGGTCACCAGTCTCCCGGTTTTATTCCCAGAGGTTTCCAATGAAGGTGAATATATGCTGCATCTCTTGGACATAGAAAGGCAACTTTGATTTTATGCTCATCAAACCAAAGATTTCAGGAAATTTGACCATTTGTCTGTCTCCTTTTCGCGTAACAGATTGGGCATGGCAGTTTCCAAAGTTACTTCAGCCAAATGGTTGCCTAAGTGCATATCCTTCATCTATAAACAGAGGTTTGCCTTTGCTTAAGCCACCGCGAGAACATTTAAAGAGGTCTGCTGTGACCTCAGTCTTTTGATCAAGAGCTTCAATATATGGCATCTGTGCAGTAGCCACTTGGTCCATTGCTCATACCTTTATTTCTCATTACAAGTCGGACTTGATTTCTAGGAACAAAGTTGCCTTTGGCTCTGCAGTACTTCACAATATACTTCCATGAAGACTACCCAAGGTTCATCTAGTTGGGGACACTGCCCCATCAGTTGAAGGGTGAATGAAAATGACAACAATGGGAGTTGGTGCCTGTTACCAACTCACTTACCCTGTGGTAGGGGGAAGAGAGGTGTATTGGAATTGTCATGTAGGTGACTTATAATGAGAGCAGTAGGTGTTTCTCCCATGGAGTATGGGCCTAGAGAGTCCATGGTGCACTTTCACCTGTGCCTAAGATTTCTTTGAAGGGCAACAAGTTCATAGCATGGTAAACTGCTAAGGAACCAGGTGCTTTGCCTGGGAAGAGGGTAGGTCACCCTCCTGGGACTAGTAAGCTGCCCTGCTCGGTACCACCTGACTTTTAGCTGTTAGGGAATGGCTGGGCTGATAGGGCTTCCCAGGCAGGGGTGAGTTGGCCATAGGGCTGTTATCTTGTCTGTGAATGTCTGGTCTGCATCCCCAGAGAACAAATGTTTTGATTTGAGTGCATCAGGCAAGGTTATGTTGGGTGGGGAGGGATTATATTTTACAAGAAAAGGTTTTTAGCTTATCCTTAATACCATCCTCCCCACTTCTGTTTTAATTAAACAAATACTGGGAAAAGGTACAATTGCATTTTCCTTCGTATGAAATGTTACCAATGCCTACCATCCCCCAGTCCCTATCTCACTCATCCATAGTCTTGTTTAACTCATGAAACAGTTCTGCATTTTTCTTTCAAAAAAAGTATGACTGTCCTCTTTTTAAATTTTAGCAGTTATGGATTTGCTAAAACAATTTCTTTTTTTATCTGAACATTTGCATCTGACACAAGACAAAATTTCCATGAGTAGTATTACAGTTTTTGGAAAACATCTTGACAGACTTGCCGGTTTAATCATGCACATCATATGTGGCTTCTGCATGAGTTTGCTCTCAAATGAATTATAGAATGGATGTCTATAATATTAAATCTGAGTGGTTTTATATCCATTTTGTGTCCTTATCTGTCATTTTCAGCCATAAAAATTCTCAGCTCACTTTTTTGCCTAACAACTTGAGCTCAAGTCCTCGCAGTTTGGCACTGCCTCAAATCTGTGCACACTACCTTCTCTTCTGCTGCATCAGGCACATCCATGAATTGCCTTTGCATCTTCATTACATACTTCATTACTTAGCAGCCACCAAGAAATCTGAAACAGTCTTTTGTTTTATTTTCTGACTATTTTGCTACTTGTGCATCTCTGCTGCCCTTAAACTAAAAAAAAAAAATAATGCTTTTTTCCCACTTTCTGAAATTTAAAAACGTTCACTTACAGATTTGCTGTTCTGAACTGTTAGTAAGTTTCTTGGAGGCTAGTGCTTGCTTGGGCTAAAGGGAAGTCTCTGTGTTCACCAGTGGCAGTGGTTACACTGAGCAGCCTGCCTGTCCCTGTAGGAGTGGTTACTGCCTAGAAACTGTAGTTTTATTGGCCATTTTGGATCAATTCCAAACTCCTTGATCTCTCTCTCTTAAAACCCTGCAACTCTCTTTTTGCGCAGTCTTGTGCACAGAGCAGCATTGGGCAGCGCTGCTTAAACAGGTTTAAACTATTCCTGGCTCCACAAAGTCTGCTCTTCACTTTTTCCCTTAGAACTGCTCTAAATCTCAAAATAAGCACTGTATTTTAATTCTAAAGCCCTGCACTTGCTCGTATAAGTGATCTCATAGGTAAACACTAATAAACTTGAGCACTACATCCTCTTATACTCCTTTTAAGCACTTGCTCCCTATTGGTTCTTTCTGATCAGTCAATAAGTAGTTCCCTATATTATTCAGGCATGTCCAAAGGTCAGTTTCGGGTTTGCTCTCCAGTCCAGCTGGTGAATCTGGGAATCTTGAGGCAATGTTACAACTGCCTTATGTATACAGACCACCCTCTCTTTCTCCCAACAAGCTCAAATATATGTGAGGGATGCAACTATATAGCCAAACTGGAGGCTAAGCTTTCTCAACCCAGTACTGGCACAGCTTGTCAGGAGGAGAAGGTAACCACACACACCACAAATCCAGTCTCACATAGACCTATCGCATCAGCAAACCAAACACATAAACACACAAAAACATATTCGGAGGCTCTAAATAAAAATCTGCCTAAGCAGCAGAGACCTCCAAAGCAGACATCCAAACAACCCCTACCACTAAACAATACCCACATAGCACATAGCTCATAAAGTCAGTGTGCCACACAGTCACAGCCCTTAAGGCTAAACAACACACCTGATACACTTGTAATAGGTGACTCTATTGTCAGACACACTGACGTCCCACTCACCAGGCTGAACAAGCAGAAGGTCACTGTAAGCTGCCTGTCGGGTGCCAGGATCTGCCACAGAACACAAGCACTCAGGTCACTCCAAAGCAGATACAAATATGGCTCCGTCATTGTCCATGCTGGTGTGAATGACCTGAGACGTACCTCCCTGGACTACATGAAAAAAGACATAGAGGAGCTCTTTGATCATGTAGCCCAGGCCGGTATGACCCTGACCTTGAGTAGCATCTTACCCTCACCAAGAATGATGCCACAGTATAAAGACAAAATGATCAATTTTAACAGTTGGCTAAAGTATTGGTGTCATTCAAAGGGGATCCAGTGTCTGTCAGCCTGGGATGACATGCTCGACAAGCCACGTTGCTTCGCTAGGGACGGCTTGCACCTATCACCCCTGGGTTTTTGAATACTGGCAAAGGCTCTAGCCTCCCCCATAGTGCCTTTTTTAGGCAAGGCTCAAAAGACAAACCCATTTGCATAGACAACACAAAGAAAAAAAAAACTAAGGGTAGTGCTGCTCAATGCCAGAAGTCTAAATCTCAAGATGCACGCACTCGAGACTCTCCTCAGTATGGAGAATATCGATATCTGTGCAGTAACAGAAATCTGGTTCAAGGCTCCCGAGAGCACCCCAGCGCTAACAGGTTATACTTCATACCATGCTTTCCGGCCCCAAAACTCGGACCGAACCACAAAAGGAGGGGGATTATCCATATTTATCAAAGATACCCACACCTCCAGGTTAGTGGCACTGCACGAAGCATCAGAGACCATCCATGTGCAACTAACAGTGGGCAAAACTGCCTTTCATTTTGTAGCCTGCTACAGACCACCCTCCCAAACACAGGAACCTCACTTGGCTTTCCTGAGAACACTGGAGAATATGAAGGTCTCTCCAAACACCATTATATTGGGTGACTTCAACTACCCAAACATCGATTGGGAAAACTACTCAAGCCCAAACACCCTCGCCCAACAGTTCCTAGAATTTATAAACTCAAATGCTATGGAACAACTGGTCACCACTCCCACAAGAGGGGAAAACATATTGGATCTGGTCATCACCAACATGGGGTCTCTATGTTCCACACCAGAGGTATACCCCTCATTGGCAAGATCAGACCATAAACTAATCTCACTGGACATCCATATTCTGTCCCCACCCCTAGCCAAGGAAACCACGGTGAAGAACTTCTCAAAAGCAAACTTCACACTTCTCAAAACCGAGGTGGAATCCTTCAAAGCCCCCGGGCCAGTGGAAAATACGGCCCAAAATGCAGAATCCTTTACAAAAGCATTCTATGGACACCTACAGGAATGCATTGAGCATGCTATCCCAAATAAAACCAAGACTCACTCCTCCAAAGGCAGGAGACCTGTCTGGTGGACCCCGGCCATAAATAAGCTATACAACAAAAGGATAAAGCTACTACATGATAGAGCAAAATCCCAAAAAGGGAAGGCGTCTCTGATCAGTACTAGCAAGAAACTACGATCCCTCATAAAATCATCTAAGGCCAGCTTCGAAAGAAAAATTGCACGAGACACTAAAGATAATCACAAGGCCTTCTTTAGTTATGTCAGAAACCTGAGAGGCAACTCCCAGATATGCTCTGAGTTAGTGCAAAATGACAAAAAATACACTGAACCCACAGACATTGCCAACATCCTGGCAGAAAGGTTCAGTGCAAACTCCCCCCCCCCAAAAGAGCAAATGTCTATCCCAACAGAGAGTGTAGCCTTCTTGAGATCACAGATGCACAGGTGAAAGCTGCCCTCTCCAATGCAAAAAAGACAGCATCAGTGGGACCTGACTGTGTCCCGGGCTGCGTCTTACACGAGCTGCAAGATGAACTAAACCCTCATATAAAGTCACTGTTCAATCTCAGCCTTACTACAGGATATGTACCCAAGGAATGGCGTACAGCAACAGTGGTCCCACTCCACAAAGGTGGTGCCAGAATAGATCCCGGAAACTATCGTCCTATAAGCCTGACTAGCCAGGTCTGCAAAGCTATGGAGCGTATCATCATGGAAATCATGAACAAAGACATTTGGAACCTCCAGACACTGGATCCTACCCAATTTGGCTTTGTTAAGGGCAGATCTTGCCTCTTGAACCTGGTCGACTTCTTTGAAACAGTTACCAAAGCCATAGATGAAGGGAAGGTTGTCCACACAGCCTACCTGGACCTCGCAAAAGCCTTCAACACAATACCCCACTAGGGCATCATAAATAAGCTCACCAGCTTAAATATCAACCCTTATGTCACAAGATGGGTTGCAAACTGGCTCAGGGATAGAACCCACATTGTCAGAATATGTGAGACTCTAAACCAGTTACAAGTGGCATCCCACAAGGCTCAGTCCTGGGACCTCTCTTGTTCGGTATATATTTCTCCGAGGTACAGGCTAACACGGGTGGACTATGGCTGACCAAGTTCGCAGATGACTGCAAACTGGGTGCCGTAATCGACTCTCCGGCTGACACAAGCATCCTCCAAAAGGGTCTCACAGAGACGGATAACTGGTGCCAGAGCCATGGCCTAAAGCTAAATGCCAAAAAGTGCTTAGTCATCCCCTTTGGGAAAAACAAAGTGCCCACAAATTACCACATAGGTGGTAATCCATTAAGTACGGAAGAAGTAATTAGGGACTTGGGGACCCAAGTAGATAACAATCTCTCCTTTGACAATCACATTGCCAAAGTGGTTAGAAAGACCTTCTATATAGCCCACCTTATTACGAAAGGGTTCACATCTAGATCGAGAGGTCATTGTGTCCCTCTACTCATCACTTATCAGGCCCATAATTGAATACAATGCCCCATTTGGGATGTACCTTACTCGACACCTGCAGCAACTGGAAAGACCCCAAAAGTACCTCACCAAGAGGATCAAGGGGCTCAAACAGATGCCCTATGCAGTTCGGCTAAAGAAACTCCAGCTCTACTCAGTTGCGTACAGCCTACTCAGAGGCGATCTGTGTCTAAAGTATAAAGCCATGTCCAACCCAGAATTAATGGACATGCTTCACCTCAGGAAATCCAAATCCCTTAGAGCTACACGCTCCAGGGACTTGAACCTCAGCACAGAAATAAATAGGACATGCTGGAGGGACGGATTCATATCCCAGAGGGTCCCCTCACTCTGGAACAAAATCCCAATCCATGTTAGGCAGAGCCCCTCACTGACCCTCTGCAAGAGAAATCTTGACGAGTGGATGGGAGACCGTAAGTTTACCCCTGGGATCTCTTCTGTGTCCCTGCTTGACAGAGGTACAGTAAACTATCCTTAAAAGGGTTACCTTCTGTGACCTACTATACAGAAGCACAGTCAACTAATCTAAAAGGGTGGCGAAAGCCAAACACACTCTGGCTAGGCTTATAAATGCCCTAGGGCAGATAGCCTAGTATCAACCTATGAACCTGTTTTTATAGTGGAAACATTTGCTCGGTCCAGCTTCAGTAAATGTAGTAACCACAACATTTTCCTTATCTGTCATATCTGATTGAGTTTTATTGCAGGCAGACACACACGCATATACACACACACACACACACACACACACACACACACACACACACACACACACACACACACACACACACACACACACACACACACACACACACATATACACATAGATACACACCTGCATTCCTTGACCTGCACCATTTTTGATTCATTCTCCTCCATGATTCAGGCAAGAAATACCATACATTTCCCTCTCCTGAAAAGAGTAAGGCAATTTTCCTGCTTCCCTGACCAAGTTATCTCTAAATAGCATGAATGTCAATTCTGGTCTCCCTTTTAAGAACAGGCCAGTTGTCAATAAATATACATCATGTAATGTGATATTGACTGTAAAAGTACAAATTGAACTTTTCTGGGAAAGTATCCATTTAATTGAGCAGCTAGTTTGAACAATTCAGTGATCATTGCGGCATTACTTCATGGAGCTACCTTCCAGAAGTGTTAAATGAGTGTTGCATTTATCATTTGTACTGGTTTTATAAAACAAAGGTAGCCGGAGGCGAATAGTGCAGCAGTTAGTATTGCTGTGTCAGCTCTTGGTTCTTTTGTTTCGCTTTCAGAAGTGATTCCATCTTAGCAAAGTTTGTGGTCAATCAGCTTTTCTGAAAAGGTATTTATCAAATATGTTTGCCATTTTGTTCTTTATCAGAATGCATATTAAATGTCATTTATTCTACTGTGTTCATTGGTAAGTAGCTTATTATGCAGCATTGTTGAGCTTGTAATAATAAGTACTTGCCTTCATTTACGTTTGTCATTTTGTCACTTTTAAATGTGCAGCAAAACTGGAATGCAATGGACACAGGAGGCAGTTTAGTCCTGAAAGATTACCAAGCCATGTCAGTCCACCTAGGTCTCCAAAGCCTAGGTCTCCCAAAACTGACCTGTTGCAACTAGAGGAAAATGAAGCACGTGGAAGTGAATCTGACAGTTCAGGTAAACTAGCTTATTCATCATATTTGTAGACTAAAATGACATATATAAAAGTCTTCTGTGTATTTATAGGTACATTTTTAAGTAATTAAAGTAATGATGCTCCATAGTTAGATCACTGTTGCAGTGTCCCAATCTACATGGGACATATCCTCCCAAGGAATGGACAGCCATCAATCCTTTAAAGCTTTAGGGCACCTTCCTTGCATCCTAATTTCTGAGTTTGAGGTAAGTGGAATAAAGTCAGTTGTAAGGGCGCCAAAATCTCATAACTTTCTTGCCATTGAAGAACATTCTGTGCTGCAGTTTCAAGGGATCGATGCTCAGGAAGTGAGTCTTCAGAGTTGGACAGATAAGTACCCCATTGGGGACTGCCTTCTTTTTTAGTGTGTGTGTATGTGTATGTGAGGAAAAGTAACTTTTGTGTCAAAATTTGTGACTGGGGATAAGTGTTTGGTGGTCTTCACTAAAATATTTTACCTCCAGCATTTCCTTTTTATTCAGTAAAGAAGTGTGTGACACTAAGGCTTTGCTACCTGTTTTCAGACACTTCTTCAGTAAAGTGATGGACCTGGGTACTGACTCCTCAGTTGTTCCTCCCCAGTATGCAGAAAGAGAAAAGTTGCATTGTTTGGTCCTTACTCTTCTTCCTCTTTGCCTTGGCTGCTGGTGAGTGACATTGCTCTGGCCAGATGTTCTTCCTGTTTCACTGTTGCAGTCATTACATTTGGGTAATCTGCTGGCAGGTTGCCCTCAGTCGGCCTGATTAACAAAGTCTTGGGTCCTGCGTCGGTTGCTGTCCCTTCTTCCATGACATCAGGGGTATAAAACATGCAGCCTACACCATTACATCAGTCTTTCTTGCCGTGCAGTGCCCGAAGCAGAAGCAGTTCACAAGTGCCGGTTGGCCGACTCCTGAAATTTTCGTTTTTGAGTTTCAGAACCGAAGTCTTCAATTTAAAGCTAAGTACCCTGTTGGGGAAACTTTTTCTTGCTCCTTACCGATGTCAGTAAAAGTTAATATTTGCATTACTTGTGGAAAGCAAATACCACATAAAGATTTTAATTCGTACTGTATTCCTTGCCTAGGCCCTGACCAATGACGTACCTCGCTGTCAGTTTGTGCTTTATTTAATCAGTGCACTATCAGTCGTCCATACATTTTTGCCTCTAAATATTTCGGTTCTCGGTTTAATTATCCAGAAATGTCGTCTGTTAGCCATCCGACTACAGGGATGCTGAAAAAAACGCAAAGAAAGACCAGAGACTGGCCGACGAGGTCCAAAACTGCCGACGACACTTCTCCTAAGCCAGTCAACAGTTTGCCTGTACTCAGTGAGGCACATTTGCAGCCCCTGATACCCGCTACTTCTGATTCGCAGGCCTCTACTGAGACCCATTCGGAGTCCGGTATGCCGCAAAATGCTTCACCTATGGAACCCGCGGATGTCTCTACCTTGGATGGGTCCGGAGCCACTGTGCAGGCACCGGCTTCTCAGGGTGTATTCAGGCCTACAGACTTGCATATTAAATTAACACCGCCTTCATTACTAAGGCCTAAATCTCGATCTATGTCTAAAAAATGACACCCAGGCCACATGTTCAGGCCCCTATGCCTAAAAAAACAAATGATCAAAATGGCTGAAGATCTAATTACTCTTATCAGGGGTAGTCAACCCCCCCCCCCAAGAGGCCTAGGGCTGAGCTTGATTATGAATCTTCTGATCAGGATTCTGTTTCTTCTGATGACCTGGATTTGTCCATACCTACTTATGAGGATTCTGATGCAGAGGATTCCATTCACTCTGCTTCCCCTCCTGAGGATTTTTCTTTTGGGGAAACTTTACATACTTTATGGGAGCATTTCCACTGGGAAAGTTAGGAATTTTCTGATTCAAAAAAGAGGCTTAGGGATTTCCTTCTTCTACTGCAGTATAGGCCTTTGGCTATACCTCTTGTACTAGACATTGTTGATGTGTTCTCAGAGTGCAGTTTGGCCCCTGATTCCCTGCCTCTGGCTTCTAGTAAACCTGACAGATACTACAGGGTTCCTGAGTCTCACAAGTTCCTTTTCAAAAATCCTGTTGCAGATCCAGAAACCATTTCTCAGGGGTCCAAGGGCATTAAGGCTTCTACTGCTTAAAATCCTACCCCTTCTGATAGACACTCCAGGGCGCTGGATAGATGGGGTACAAAGGTTTATACTTCTGCAGCCTTGGCAATCAGAGCTTTAAACTACTAATTTCATATGTTAAAATATCAACAACATATTATTGGACTGCTTAAACAGAAAATGATGTTGATTCCTGATTGTCTGGAAAATAAAGATTTACAGGATTTAATACATTCTGCTAAACAAGTTGGAAAACATACTTTGCAATGTGGTTTTGATTCTTTAGAGGCCTCCTAAAGGGCTGCTGTTATTGGGTCGGTGCTTAGAAGGCATGCTTGGCTTAAGGAGCAGTCTTTGCCTGATCCATGTTAAAGCTAAATTGTTGGATGCTCCTTTAAATCAGGACCACCTGTTTGACAATAAGGCTGAAGAAGTTCTAAAAAAGATGGAAGATAAAGCTAAATCTCCAAGATTTAGTAGGCACGGGCCTACTAAGAGTTGGTCTTTTCCCGCCCCTTCCAGATCCTCTCAAGCCAAACCCAGACACAGCAAAAATCCCAGGTTTCAGTCCCAGGGGACTTTCAGAACTAAGCAGTGGGGGGCCTCCACTTTCCAAATCTAGAAATAACAAGACCCCCCCCCCAATATGGTAAACAGTTTCAATGACTTCCTTTTAAAATTACCAAGCACTTACCTTTTAACTGCCCCTTTGAGGGGAAAGATTGCTCTTCATGCAAAGAACTGGGAACTCATAACCCAGGACACATGGGTTTTAAATGTAGTGTCCCAGGGATACAGATTTCATTTCCACACATTGCCAACACGAAACGGGTGGCCAGACCTGCCCCCAAATCAGTGGGCAGAGGCTCAAAAACAAGTTCTTTCCCTCTTAAACATGGGGGCTATTCAACCGGTACCAGAAGAGGAAAAGGGACAAGGTTTCTATTCCAGGCTTTTTCTGGTACCCAGAAAAGACAAATCATGGCATCCAATCCTGGACCTGTCTACTCTAAACACCTTCCTGAAGATTCCAAAATTCAAGATGCTGACTCTTCACCAGTTACTTCCTATGCTAGGCAAAGATGCCTGGTTGGCAACTCTAGATTTAAAAGAAGCATACCTGCACATCCCAATCAGGGAATCTTGCAGAAGATACCTACGATTCAAAGCATGCTACTTGCATTATCAGTTCTCTGCACTGCCCTTTGGCTTGTTTACTGCACCCAGGATATTCACAAAGTGCCTGGCTCCAGTTATTGCATTTTGCAGGCAAAGAAATATTGAAATATATCCATACCTGGATGATTGTCTAATTCAGGCAGAAAACCAGGGCATACTTCTAAATCATCTGGCATTTGTAAAAAGGGTTCTAACTTGTCTTGGGTATGCCATAAATGAAAATAAATCACAACTGGTACCCTGTCAACAGATTACATTCCTGGGTGCAAGCCTGAATACAACTGCCCAGATGACTTTCCTCACGCCAGAGAAGCAAATTCATTTAGTAACTTACTTCAAACAAGTGGCCACAAAAACCCTGCTATCTGCAAGACAAATACTGCAAGCCTTTGGGTTCATGGCATCCTGTATTCTTCTAATTCCATATGCAAGACTGCATATGAGGAAACTACAGTGGTACTTAAAAAGTCTATGGAGTCAACCTTGTCACAGCCTGGAAACAATGATTCCTATCGTACCTTGCTTACGCCTGGAGTTCCTATTTTGGGCGGAGGCCTGCCACCAAAATAAGGGACTGCCATTCACACTACCCCCTGCCGCCCAAACCCTAACTACAGATGCATCGGACTATGCATGGGGGGCTCACCTGGCAGGGAAGTGCATTCAGGGCAAACGGAATCCAACTCAAATGCACCTACATATCAAAAAGAAATGTTAGCGGTACAGAATGCTCTGACAGCCTTCAAGGACTACATTCTTCCAGGACAACTAATGGTAAAGACGGACAACACCATGGTTATGTGGTACATAAACAAGCAGGGGGGTACACATTCTTACCCCCTCTGCAGACTAGTCATGGCATTGTGGAACACAGCCTTGAGCTAACAAGTGCACTTACAAGCTCAATTCCTGCCAAGAAAATTGAATACACTGGCAGACGGACTAAGAAGAAAACTCATGGACCCACACGAGTGGCAACTTGGAACCACGGATTTTCAACATTTTGACAAGCAAATGGGGGAGCCCAGACATAGTTCTATTTGCCTCCCCCCAGAACTACCAGTTGGACAAGTTTTGCGCAAGGACTCCCCACAAACAAGCTTGGAAAGTGGATGCTCTCTCCTTCAGCTGGAAAAACCTATCAGTCTACACCTTTCCCCCTCTGCCTCTACTCTCCAAAGTTTTGCTAAAAGTCAAACAGGACAAACCAAGGATGATTTTGATTGCTCCAGACTGGCCGCGCCAGCACTGGTACCCCCTCCTGCACAGTGTGTTGCAAGTATCTCCATGGCACCTGCCAAAGACCCCTTCCCTGCTGTCTCAGCAGGAGAACCAAATTCTGCACCCTTAGTTTCCAACATTGAACCTTGCAGCCTGGCTAATCACTTAAATTCTCCCTTATCATCCCTCAGCAAATCTGTGATGGATGTCATCTTGGAGGCGAGAAGACCTAGTACTAGAAAATCTTATGCTAACAAATGGAAAAAGATTCTGTGCCTGGAACCAATCTTTAGGGATAAGCACAGCAACGCCCAATTTACCTCGGAGATTTTGCAATACTTAACTGAGATGCTTCACAAGGGCCTGTCTTTTTCCTCTATTAAAATCCACGCCTCAGCTATTTCAGCTCACTATAACACAGAACCACCCCTCTGCTCAAGGAGCATCTCAGAGGGGCAAAGAACTTGAGACCACCCAGGAGAGCTCCTACTCCTGCCTGGTACCTTAACTTTGTTTTGGAGAAGCTCACTCTACCTCCTTTAGAGCCAGCTGCTACTGCAGACTTAAAATTTCTTTCTTGGAAAACCGCCTTCCTTTTAGCAATCACTTCAGCTAGGGCCCTTATGGCAGTGGAGCCTTTCATCATCTTTCATGCAGACAGGGCATCTCTCAGGGCCAATCCATCCTTCATGCCTAAGGTGGTTTCCAGTGTGGCTCTTAATCAGTCCATTCATTTGCCAACCTTCTTTCCCAGTCCACAGAACAAAGGAGAACGGATTCTGCATTCCTTGGATGTGCACAGACAACTTAGATTCTACTTGGACAGGACTAAATCTCGTAGAAAATCTGAACAATTGCTGGTAGCATTTGCTGCAGGGGCAGAGGGGAAGGCTATTTCAAAACAAACCATTTCTAAATGGATAAGCCATTGCATTCATTTCTGCTATAAGCACCATGGAAAACCTATCCCCCAGAGGATCTTATCTCACTCCACCAGGGCTGCATCTACTTCTGCAGCCTTTCTCAGAGGTGTTCCTGCCAGGGATATTCTAGAAGCTGCTTTCTGCCAGGGATATTCTAGAAGCTGCTACCTGGAGTTCTGTTCATACTTTCACCAAGCATCATTTAATAATTTTCTCTAAATCCAGAGCTGGCTTTGCCACTGCTGTCTTGCAGGGCCTTATAGCTGGCCCTAATGTTGTATAAACTCCTCCTCCCCACAACCATAGCTTTGGGAATCTACCCAAATGTAATGACTGCAGCAGTGAAACACGAAGAACATAGTACAGTTGTGTACACTTACCATAAATGTAGATGTTCGAGTGTATTCACTGTTGCAGTCCTGGTTACCTTCCCTCCAGCCCCCTACTTTTCTCTGTCCATACCTCTACTTTCCTTTACTATGCTTAAAAGTCTTTGTGGTGTATTTGCTTTTGGTTGGAGGTATAATTTTGTGTTTTTAATTTTATTTGCTCCCCATTAGGGGGGCACCTGACATCTTGGGCAAGAAAAACTGATGTATTGGCATTGGCTGCATGTTTTATATCCCTGACGACCTGACGTCATGGAAGAAGGGACCGCAACCGACGCAGGACCCAAGACTTTGTTAATCAGGCCGACTGTGGGCAACCTGCCAGCAGATTACTGAAATGTAATGACTGCAAAAGTGAATACACTCGAACATCTACATTTATGGTAAGTGTTCGCAACTGTACTATTTAGCTCCTTCAACTGCTTATCAGTTTCTTTTGGTTCCTCTAGTAATAAGGACTGGAGTAGCAGGCAAGTCCGCTGTGAATGTTTGGCTGTCCTCTGTGGACTACAGAGAAACAACTCTTGTCTGCATCAGAGGTAGGAGTGGACATCGTTCCTTTGTGGAACCACTCTGAGGAGCTTGATTCCCAGGGAAACGACTGTACTTCATGGAGCTGTTTTTCTGGAGGGTCTCCCTGGAAAAGGAGACGTAACTTAATCAATTTTCTTTACCTGTGAACTCCAGTTAAGACAGACATGGAGGCTTGGCTCAGTTTTGCCAAAGGTTTATTTAAAACCTTCTCAGTCTTTACATTGTGATCCTTCCTTTCATTTTACGAAGGAAAAGATTTGCCTCTCTCTCATTCTCGGTCTGAGGGACAAGAATTAGACTTGCACTGTTTTTCAAGTTCCTACTGCACAGAATGAGGAACTTGACTCATGAGTAAAGGCTTTCTTCTGATTTCACAACTTGAAAATGTGTGTTTTTTGATATTGCTAGAAGCAAAGATTTTATTGAAAACAAAACAATTCAGAATTCTAGCAAAGATATTATGATTTGTGACAGGTGGAATTCCCTCAACCTGTAAGGAAGCTGATCCTGCTGTTTTGTCAACCTTAGAAAATGCTTTCCTTGTTTCCAGCAGTTTGCTTGGCAGTCAGCTACCTGCCCTCAGAAAATCTGAAATTATATAAGGTTCCCCAGGGCCACAGATTTTTTTCAAACTCTAGACACTGCAGTAATTTCTCTGACAAAACCACTTTCTTCCCAAGCTGCTGTATCCAGCTATTTTCAGAGTACTTTTTTCCTGGACAGTCAAAATCATTCTTTGATACAGAACATACTAAGGAGGAAATGACTCACTTTTTGTTGGACAAACTTTATCAAACAGAAGGGGAGTCTGCTGCTTACTCTTCTGATAAAGCCCATAGAAAGACCATGTCAGTGAAACATTTTCCAGTGTTTCAAAGGAAAATGCTTGGGAGACAGGAACAAAAAAGATTTGAATAGAAGAACCAGTGACTAGATTTAGGAGCTGGAGATCAACAGGTAGAAACACAGCAACTCTGAAACTGATGAATAGATCTTAGATTACAAACATTAATTACAATTATGAAGAAAGATGAAACAAGAAAACCTGGAAATACTGAACTTTTTTTGACTTTGTTAAGCTTGTTGGGGAATACAAAGCGTGTGCCCTTCATGTCATCATTCATGTTTGGAAGGAGATTTAGGAGAGGGAAGAGGAAGGAAAGAATTAACTGTTAAGTAAAACAATGTTGTTCTTAACAGTATTTTTATAGAGTATGGCATATGCTATCAAGTAAAGATTTTTCAGTTAATTTTGTGTGCAGTAGGTATACTAAAGTAAACAGGTGCCCCTGTTTTTCATTCTTTTTCAGTTTTAAGAAATCTAGGCACTGCAGTGTAAAAAGGGGAGAAAGCTTGGACTAAAGTGCATGATATAAGTAAAAGTGATATGCCTTTTCATATTTTTGCCTAGAGGAATGACTAGATTAAGGCCCTTGTCTTGAATTAATAAGTTTTAAGGGGGAATTAATAAATAAAAGAACAAATATAACGAATGCTGAATAGTGTTTCCTTCTAGCACACAAATGTTTACAGTGTAATATGTGTAGTGGAACACAGTGTATCTGGTTTGCATGTACTATAGAGACAATCTGAATAAAAACAGAATGCTTCTTTCTTTCATTGGCTAGGATATTTTCTGAAGGCATCCAAGTTGATTTCTTGGTTTGGGAGAGGAGTAAAGATTAGACAAAAACAGATGGCACTTAGTGTAAGTAGAAGCACAGGCTGTATCATGTTTCTTGGCATGGATGATCTTCATTACGGGTTAATTCAAGCCTGCAATTGTGATTGTCATTCTGGGACAACTGTTCCTATTAGGAGGGTTAAACTTCATTATATGAAGATGTACATATATTTGTAAGTTAGTATTAAGTTAATAGGTTTTGGGGGTGTTCTGGAGGTGTTTTTTTTTTTTTGAGGGCTTTCCATATTTACATGACTGCCTTATTTTTACAGACTCCTTTACATGTTGTTAATGTCTCCCCTTGGGTAAAAAGGTTTATCTTTTTGGGATTTCACGTGAACATAGAGAAATTTCTCATTCCTTCTTACAGGACAGTGTTTCTGTGATGTCTCCTTGATGCAACAATCATAGTGGCTTTCATCTTCGGAACAAAGTGGAATTTTACCAGGAACTTGGACATTTTCCAACCAGATTCTGTCCAAGGACTGCGGAACCAGCAGGAAAATTTGAAAAATGTAAGTGGCAAAGAAATGAATACTGTAATGTGGTACATAAACTGGGGGAGTGGGGCAAACAGATCCTATCCCCCTTTGCAGACTAGCTATTGTAGCCTGAGAACTAGCAACTCTGCACAGTCTAGCCCTACAGGCTACTGACATTACATCAGAGCAGAGTTTTGTAGCAGACAAGTTGATGAATACCAGGACAGAGCTCCACAAATGTAAGCTGCATCCGGGGTCTTCCAGCAGTTGAGCCAGCTGTGGTGAACTCTTCAAGCTGATCTGTTGACTGCATTCCCAAGAGACATTTGCTGAAATTTTGCTCCAGGACTCCCTGCAGAAAAGCTTGGAAGTCAGATGCATTTTCATTTCCATGGATAGGAATGTTATTAAATGCCTTTCCACTCTTTCATCTGGTAAACCGTGTTCTGAAGATTCAAAAGGACTCTCCCAAGATAATAATGGTAACCCTTGTTTGGCCCAGGCAGCAGTTCTCTCATTTTAAAAATGGGCAAAGGCAGTTACCACAAGCTTCCTGACAGGATAGATTTAACTCTCATATGATACAGGTTGTTTGATAGACCCTGTTTCTTCAACTCACTGCCTTGGTGATATTTCTAATACATTTTAAGCACCTGCTTTCTGGGGATGTGTGGCAGATGTTAAAAAGACTGAGAAACCTGTTGCTAGATGGATCCTCTTAATTTCCAGACCTCAAGTGAAACCGTTACTATGATCTTAATTTTGAACTGAAGAAAGTAAAATGTTCCTGTTGAACCTGCTCAAGAGGTTCATTTGATTGGCAAACAGTGTTACCCATTGCTCTGACTTTTGCAAGAAGGGATTGAGTTACAGGCTGTTATGGTGATTCAGTCTTATCTAGTCTTTCACAAGGATAGGGTAAATATTAAGGAACCAATCCTTCTTTATGCCTAAAGTGCTTCAGAAGTTACATTGATCCAGGCCATTAATATTCCTGTTTCTTTCCAGAACCAAATAATACAAGAGAGAGAGAATTCTACACACAATGGATTTCCGCAGGCAACTCTGATACTACACTGATGAAACAAAAACCTTCCAGCATTTCTTGCTGTAAGGTAGAAAAATTAAATTGTGTCAAAACAGACCATTTCTAAATGGTTGTCTAATTCTGTTGCTTGTTGTTATTCACACCATAACAAGGCACTACTTACACAAAGTCCATTGCCCACTCTACAAAGGCTTTAGTTATGTCTTTGGCTTTTTGGAAAGTAGTGGGTTTGAGAAATATTCTAGAAGCAGCAAATTCATCTTCTGTGCTCACATTTACCAAGTACTACAAGCTGGATTATTTCTTTTGGTACAGAAAAAAAAGCTTTACTTTGACTACTGTTCATGGGCGCCTGGACTCTGTCTTTTTCCCTCCTCCCTTTCCTTCTAAGTTCTGCTATTCATCCCTGTGACATCCCTGCACTTGGCCCAGTAATCAAGAAGCCTCAATCCTCACCACTAGCACCAGTGAGGGACATGCACATTGGGAGGATGACAAGTACAGAAACAGTAAAGTACAATTTCCCTTAAGAGCACACCTAGATCACAGTCAGTCTGGGGCTGGTTTCTACCCTCTCTCTCCAGATCCCCATAAGACTCCCCATTGGCACAGTTTTAGGGTTAAGATCTCAGCCGAGTGGTCAAGCCAAAGCCTCCAGCACCCTCTCTGTCCAACCAGTACTTCGTGTCCCTGCTCAAGTACCTGAGACACACACACTTTGAGATTTGATTTGTATACAAACACACAGACACTCCTGGGAAAGGCTGGCACATGTTCACTAGCTATGCCCCCTTCTGCCCAAACTATAAGGTAGTAAGCACTGCCACTAACTACTACTTATCAGCTACTATAAGGCCCTTCCCAAAGGGTGACCAATTCTACTGTATAATGTTACTATTATCCAAATGGTAAGTGTGTCCGAGACTTGAAGGCTATTTAGGAGCAGCCTGTACAGTGTCCCCATATACATATGCAAGTACTCTTAAGAGCTTAAATATCTTCTAAACAAACCAGCCACAATTAAAAGGTTTAAATATATTTAATAATAAGTAATAAAAGCACAATACAGTACTCAATAACTCAACACAGTGACAACAGAGTTCAGAATCACATGAAATACTTTAAAACAACATTGCAGGACAGTCTCACACGAAGACAGAAAACATCTAGACTGATCTTACTATATTCCTATCTATCTCTAAGAGAAATACTATGATCTAAGTTTTACTTACAGAGCAAAGCAAATACAGATGAGAAGTGCTGAATGGATGTTTACAGGTCCGGAGACAAATACAAAATGCATAGCCTCACTGTTGGAGATGGTTCTTAAGTTACTGTCAAACTTTTCTGCTGGACTATCTCGGATTACATCATTCTTGTAACCTCTGCCTTTAGTTTCCAGGCCAGCAGAAACCTAAAAGTTAGCACCTCAGTGTCAGGAATACTTATTTCTTAGAAGCTGACACATCTCTTAGAAGCTTGCCTGAAACTGGAGGTCATAAAACTGTTGCACACTTTTGCCTTTTAAACCTAATAATTATCATTGTCTTAAGTCAATAGAAATAAACTCTAGCTGTAGATATTCTGTCTTCTAGATGTGGTAAATACAATCGTAAAACTCTTTGTCAACTCTGTTCTTTTCCGGTAGGGTACACTGATTACATTCTTGAAGCTCAGCACATAACATGCAGTTTACTTACATTTATATGGATCATATTACTATTCACAAATGACATAAAATTATTTACAAAATTCTAGCCAGCTGGGCTGCCAGCTTCACAGTCCCATATATCTTAGGCTATTGCAATTATAATTTAGTGATTAACAGTACAGTTTATGTAAGTAAGCTTTCCATAACACTAGATGTTCAAATATATCACTGTTGCAGTACATGCACCCTCCTTCCTTCCCCTTTCTGTTGGTTTTTTTTGTGCTATGGTGGGTGTTTTTTGTCATTCTTTTCTGATGATAATACATACCTACCTAGCAGGACTCCAGCCTCACTTGTTCTGAGGCAAGAAGGTTTTGAGATTTTTGATGACATAACTACTAACTTTGTACTGCTCTTCTCAAGTTCTATACCAGTTAAGGCATGTGGAAAGTGCTGTAAAGCTTTGGAAGCTGCCTGTTTGTCCAGACCTTCTGTTGTTACGGTTAGTTTTAGCAAAGTACAGTTGTGTAAGAAAATATATAAAACCTAGAAAAAAACATCATTCCTTGATATTTTTGTGTTGTAGTAATGCTTAGTTTTCCTTTCTACTACCTGACTGGGGGATAGCTTCTTAGTGGAGTCTCCATGTCAAGCCTGTGTGTGTGTATGCGTTTGTGATGGTTGCTTCAGTTTCCAGCATCATAAAAACATACTGTAGGCTGTAAGTAAATTGGAGTGTGTCTTAATTGCCTGTAGGTGTGCACATCAGTGAGGGAGTTTGTGTTTGTTTTTTCCCTGCAGTAGATCGGAGTACCATTCATGGGATTAATACGCATCCTCACTCTTGTTGAATGCTGAGATAGGTTTAGATTGCAGATTTGCTATGACTCTGATTTGGTAAATGGGATCTGATTATGTCCATTTTCATCTGATTCAACCTTTGCATTATCAGACCTGACCCCTCTGTGCCTTTAGAATCTGTAAATCCAAGCTCTGATCATTCCTTGCCTATAATTCCCTCTGCCCCCCCCCCCCCCCAGATGCCTCATATCTTTTTTCCTGCCTGATCAGGAGGACATGGTCTAACAAATCTCTGACATAGATAAACCAAGTTATATTTTTGTCCTATTTGTGCTATATCTTATAATATTCCTTCCATTTTTTCCCCTTTTCTAGTAATACTGCATTACAAAATAGCTATATTTAGAGTATTGTTCTAAATTTCCCTAGCTCTTTCTGCTATCACTGTTCGTTTTATTATTATTCTTGGATTACTATTATCATCGTTATTATTATTATAGCCTTAGCCTTCAGTTTTTGGTGCTCAAGTGTAATTCTTTTTAGGTTTTGAAACAGTAAGTCATTCTTCCACTGTGGTGGACAAGATCCAAGGATTTAAAAAGTGCTCAAACTGCGGCTTTGAAGTTCTGCCCTGTCAGGTACTCTGGGTGCAGTACCAACTACCCCTCCACTGGTTTCTCTGATTCTGGTTTGACCTTCGGATATGGTGCCCAGAAATCCGAACTTTCCTAGAGCATCCATTTTGGATGTGACAGTTCTTCCGACTTTGACTCTCTTGATATCCTTTACTCTCTTATTGTCAGCTTTGTCAGATCAGGATGAGTCTTTGTGCCGAAGCCTCTGTAAAAATGCATAGCTTTAGTGAATAATGGATTCATAGTTATTCCAAGGACAATGAATCTTATGACCATTCACACCTTGCCAGTAACCTTCATTAGGTCACTCCTGCTTTCTGCAGGAGGACTCTACCAGTCAATACCAAAGGAAATTTTTGGCTACCCATACAGTCTTCTAGGTTATGTTTAAAGGAAAGTAGGGAGTTGCATTGTTTAACATGCAGACAAAGTTTATTTCAGAGATTTGGGTTGTAAGCTTTTCATTTTTTTCTGTGTTTTATTTACCTATTCATGAAGTTTTAAGTTCTTGCTTCTAGTATTGGTGGTGATATTGCACTTGCAGAAATACAGGAGGTCCAGGACAACTGGGTCTCTAATAATGTGGTAAGTGAGGTACATCTCCCCTTAAAAGTGCAAAACACAAAATACCAGGTTAGGGTAGCTGAGGCTTGTGATTTATTTGGTTAGTGACATTAGGGGTCTTTGTAATTGATATGTTTAGTGAGATACATTCCGAATGGGGTGCTCTGCTCTTATTGGCCTGATCATTGCTAAATATAAGAGAGTAATTTATTTCTTCAGAACTTGATGATATTCCTTTGGCAATTAGCAGGACTAAATAAAAATATTTCATTTCAACTATTGTTACATAGTTAAAAGAGAGGGAGTCAACAATCCAGGTTTGTAAGTTCCTGACCACATTTTTGTTCTGTAGTTTGTTGTGGTCTATACCATATGATGAGGGGAGGAGATGTCTTCCTAAAGTGGTGATACTGTACTTTTTAGCATTTAGTTTGAACCCATTTTTAGTACACCAAGAGTTTATTACACTCCATTCATTCTGGATGGTTTTGTTATTGGGTGACTTAACAGCAACTCTGAGTTTGCAGTAGTCTCTGTTCTCTGCTTGATGATCTGAGAAGTAAATACCAAAAGGAGAGGCCCCAGCAAGGAGCCCTGAGAGACCGTGTTGGTCACTTTCATGCATTCTTTTGAAACGCCTGCAAGTCACACTGTGCGAGTCCTGTGTTTTAGACAGTTTGCTGTCCATCTTACCACATACTAGCCTCTCTTTAAAGCATTTAACTTTTGTATGATGCCAGCATGGGGAATGGTGTCAAAGGCTTTGATTTGGTCAGGATGGGACACATGTATTGCATGGCCATAGTCTGCAGCTCCTGTTACTTTTTGAAGAAGTTTAGCAGATTAATTAGAGAGAAGTTGCCCTTCTCAAAGCCAAAATGTTGGAGGTCAAATCCAGTAAGATTCTTGATATTCCAGTGTGAAGTAAGTTAAAATATTTTTCGGGGCTTTAAAGATCAGACTTGTAAGGAAGACAGGTCTGTAATTACCAGGTGAGATAAAAGGCCACCTTGTGGCAGGACATCACCACTGTGGTATGCCACTTATCAGGGACAAAACCGCTAGCTACACTTAGGTAAAACTGTTAGTGTTAAAAATGCCATTGCAGACACACACAGTTAAGCAAATGGGTATATTATTAGGTCCCATTGCGGAAGTATTTTTGGTCTTGGTTAGCACTTTCAGTAAATTAACTTTATAGATAATTGGAGGAGTAAGGAATTCAGATATCTCGGGCCTTTGAATAGAAGTCTTGGGGGTGAAGTTGACTTGAATTTTGTTTGCAAGGATATTGTCATTGTTTCTGAGCCAGAATAGAAGATGTAATTATGAATAATTTCAAAGCAATATTTTTTAGTTTTTGAATATAGCTGAAGAATTTATAATTATCTTTTGCTTCAGAGGCCAGCCTAAGTTCAATGGCTCCTTTAGTAGACGTGGTAGTATTTTTCATTTTTGTAATATTTTTGATATTGTCTTTGAGAAGGAATGGATCTACTAAATGATTTAGGGTGAATTTATTTTGTTGTATAATAAATTTATTTGTTGCAGTGAACCACCAGTTTGGTTTGTCTTTGAACTTTCAGTAGTGATTGTTTATGGCAGGGTACTGATAAAGTTCTGGCATTAAAACAAAAACACTCTTAAAAATGTACATACCCTTTGGTTAGTGTTCTTAGTAATTTATTTATTTGATTCTGGTAGGGACTGCAAGTTCTGTGCATTTTCTGAATGAGTGTTTAGAATTCTATAATGAAGGTTACTACTGTAGCCTTATTAAAGACAGAGGGAGGTGCAAGTTGTAAATGAATTTTGAATTTGTATATATATTTTATACAGAGTAAGTTGAGGTCGGCTTGATAATAGTCCTTAAATTCATTGGGAATTTGTGTAGGAGATTTTGGGAGTTTAAAGGAGAAGGCCAAAAGATTATGGCCAGTCATCACTGTGGAAATAGGCTTTAGTGCAGTCGTGCAAGAGGCGGCAGTAAACAAAATTGCCTTCTGTAAAATCCATTTTATTTTAAATGTGTGTTTCTGAAACAAAAATGCATGTAGGCATCACTTAAGCTTCATATCACTAAATTAAGGATATGAAAATCTTAAGGCTTGTGCTATTATTTATTGAAACAAAAACTTGATTGAGAAAAAACACTTTATAAAATAGCAAAGCTTTCGGGTATAACCCTTCCTCAATACTAATACATAAAATACAACATCACATGATTTAAATACAGGTCGATAATCACATGACCAGCAGCCCAACAGTCATGTGACCAAATATTTAAAACACACAAATGTAAGAAGATATATAAAAGATATATAAAAAAAAGATGTATAAAAATACAATATAAAATATAATAAATATATAAGAACAAAACATCAAAGTTTAGTGTGCTGTAGTCTAACCAACACAGGTTTAAGACTAACCATGTTATTTAAGCCTGGAGGATGATCACAAGCGAGCCTAAGTATCCACTCATACTCCTTAAGCTCCAAAAGATTATTACTATCCCCACCCCTATTATTTATTGCACATGTTCATTGTAAAGCATAACAACATATCCTTGTCTTCTCAGCAGTCAGATTACCCTGGCAGATTCGTCTGACATCTCTGAACCATGATTTTAATTTCTACAGTATCGTTTTTTAACACCTTTATTGAATTTATCGCTTATGACATTGGCAAACTTAGTGTTATAGAAAAGTAAACAAACCATATTAACAAGTTCACACTTAGAAACGTATGTCACGTATATTCTATGTAATCATTCTTATCCCTTTGTAAAGATCCTACTTCCTTTGCTTTTATTTCACTTTCAATATTCAGTACTTGAGGGTACGGTTGGCTTAGACTTTGATTTCCATTTTCCAGTTATTGCTTTTTTGGCAGCCACTAGAATTAAACTGATCAATTCCAAGGTAACTCAGATCCTGTATCTCAGCTTAAAAAAATTCCTTAGTTTCACTCATTTGCTCAGCCAGTATTCCTGACAGAGTTCTCCGAAGGGAATTTTTAAAGTCTGCCAACTCATTACACTCTGAAAATATATCCTGCCAGCTAGCTCTTTCTTTCCAATCATATCGCCAAAATTTGCCATTCACCTGAGGAAAATAATTTTGAAGTGTGCTTAGGGTGTAAATGTACTTGTGTAAACACGTCCAAGCAGAAATCCTAAATCTTCTAGACTGTATTACATATTTGGGATTCATACATATATCTTCCCATTGTATCTTTGTGAATTGCTTATCTAATATCTCTCTTCAATCTTTTCTGACCTCCTGTGATTGATTCCTGTAGTCATCATGCAATATTTTATATTCCCTAGTAATTATCCCTTTTTAAACAGCAACTTATGTTCTACATTCAACTAGAAACTCAACCAATTCAGGTTTTTCTCTTAAGATTCCCCTTTCTCTTTCTGTTTGTCTGTACTCTGATGTCAAGTGACTGATGGGGAAGGCAGACTCCAGCTTGCAGTCCGAATGTCTTTTTGGCCTCTTCCCTTTGTATTACCTTTCCCTCTGTAATTAGTTGTTCTCAGTATATTGGTTTCTTTGCCAGCTTCCTTCAAAAAATTCCATTATTCTCTTCCTTGATCTGTGTACCTGTAATTGCAGTCATCCCAACCGGCTGAAACTCCTTTCTGTATTTCCATATTGTCTTCGTTCTTAAAAACTTTCAGCAATTCTATGAATATAATATTTTGTATGACTGTTATTCTACTTAACGATCTGCATCCAAAATTCCTTTCTCTCTATATTTCTTGAATTTCCCTCATTTCATCATCATCATCCCTTTCGAGTTTAAGTTGTAGCTTTCTCCTTGTGTTATGTATAAGAACCTTAACTGAGTAGTTCTACAATATCCCCTCAAATCAGATATTCCTAAACTACCTTGTTCTACTGGAAGGATCAGCTTATCCACTTGACTCTTGCCCTATTCTCCTCCCAGGTAAAATCCTTCAACTCTTTAGTAAGTACTATCCACAACTTTTTGTCTTGTTGATAAAATGTCCTGACCTGCATATAAATATAAATGTATTAAAAGCATTTTACTGATTTGTATCTTGCTATGCATATCAAAAGGCAAGAGCTTCCAATTTCTTGTTTTTTGTATTATCTCTTGCCATATATCCTTAGCTGACATAACATGATCTTTTTAACCCATACTCCTAAATACTGATTTGATCATGTGCCTATTAGTACTGCTGAATTAATTGATGTCTGGGTACTTAGCTTATAGCTATAGTTTTTGTTTTATTTTTATTAATTTTATATCCCAAAAAACATGGAACTGGCTTAAAATGTTCCACAGCACTGAGATGTTCTTTTCTTATTTTACCAGGTACAAAGTATCCTCAACAAAAAAGCCAGCTTTTCTTGATTACCCTACCAATTATATCCTTGAATGTCTGAGTCCCTTATTTTCCTTGCCTGTGGTTCTAAATTTAAAGCTGATAAGAAAGAGAAACCGACAGCCCTGCCTGGTTCCTGTGTTCAGACACAACTTAACAGAAAAGAACCCTCCCATATTGATTTTTGCCTCTGATCCCTCAATATAGCACCTTAATTAATCTTATTATTGTATCAGGGCAATGGAAACATTTGCATTCCCTATCATAAAATCACAGCTTACTCAGCTGAATGCTTTCTCTGCGTCAAGATCCATTAACTGGTATTTTTTTTAACATTCTGCTTCCCTCTAGATCACCATTGTTCTTTTAATGTTGTCAGATTTTGCCTCCCTTCCAGAAAACTACATTGATCCATATCTATCAATTTTGTGAAAACCTTTGCCATTCCTTTAGCCATTATAGACATTAACACTTTGTAATAATGGTTTAAAATTTAATGCGTCTATATGAAGGCTAATCTGATTGGTGTTTTACTGTCTTTAGGTATTTTAGCCAGTGCAGATTTTTTTTTCCAGGATGTGCTTCCCCTTCTTTTAAACTATTTCTGAAACCTTCCAGATCTTTATCGCTTTCTTCCTTCTTAGCTTCCAAACTTCCACTGGAATACCAACTATTCCTGGAGACTTTCCTGCAGATTGGTTATACATCACCATTTGCATCTGTCTTTTCCTATCTTAACTATTAATTCGTTAGCCTCATCTGCTTCTAATCTTGGCCTCCTTAAATCTTCCATAAACATTTCCATTTGTGCTTTGTCCTGATTTCCTCATTTCTGTGCTTTATACACATTTTCATAACATTTACAGAATATTTCAAAGACCCCTACAGGATCTGTGGTTAGTTTTCAGTAATAAGTTTGACAATAACCCTTTCTTCCTTCTGTTGCCCAAGTTGTGATAAAAGGTTTTGTGCTCCAGAGTTATCAAAACAGTTGCTTAGCAGCAGTCTTTCTAAACTTATGTATAGACTCTTATTTTCTCTGTAGCATTCTACAGCTGCATCTCGTCTTGTTCTTTGAGATTCCCTTTTTCTGCAGTACTGTAACCTTTTTCAGCCCCACTAAATAATTCTTGTTACTTCTTAGCCACATCTCTGTTTTATTTCTACCCTATTTTTAAACTTGGCTTTCATTTTATCCCATAGCTGTAACATGTAGGTTCTTTCTATCTTCCCTAACTACTCCTGAGTAACTTCAGCTACTCATTTCTTAGATTCCTCTCTTTTTAAACAGATATGTGAGGAAGAGGAATAACTATTGTCACTTTTTTAGTTCATTACCATGCATTTTTTATCTTTGTTATTATTGGTGCATGATTTATTTATTTTTTTTATTGATTCATTTATTTAACCTTTGTTTACTAGGTTAGCTACACTAGGCTAGTGGCCCCTCTTCAGGGGAGAAGCAAGATGGTATTTATACTACTAGGGGAAATTTAGCCAGGGCATTGGGGAACCTTTCCCTACTCTTTTTTTATAGGTGCCATGGGATCTTTTACATCCACCTGAGCTGCCACCAACTGAAGCAGTTGAGGCCTTAGTTTTTAATGTCTCATCCAAAGGACAACACACTCAGGAGTTCAGCACCCCCCTTATGCTGTACAGCAGTGTCAATAATTGATTTACCTGGTGTGGGACTAGAACCCACAGTCTACTGCAAGTGGGCTACCTGTTGCACTGCTGACACTACTAAATCTGAAATAGCCACTGGATGTGTGTCAAAGCTATCAGTTAAATACACACGTTCCTGTGAAATATAATTTCTTTGTAGTCTAGCCCAGTTATTGTACCTTGGTGAATAATATGCACATTCTGAGTTCCTGAATTCACATTTTCTATACCAAATATTTTCATACATTTCTTCAGAAGTCTACCCTGTTTTGTTATATTTCCCCTTCTGCTCCCGTATACCCTCATTGTTGCAAATCAAATTCCAGTCCCAATCTATAAGCAGTAATCCCTGCTGAAAGATGGTTATTTTTCCAAAAATTTTCTTAAGCTCCATAATAGCACTTTTAGGTGGATCATAAATACATGCCAACATAATCCTCATCCCTTGCCTGTAGCCCCTTGCTACCACAAGTCTTTTGTTGTCTTTTTTTCCATTTTCTTTCACTCGTGGAGCTCCTCTAGCAGTTAACAGAAGTGCTGCTCTTTTCCTTTGTCACTGTTGTTCTGCTGTAGATCTCTCCTGAAATCCTTTCTTTATCACATTCACATGCTCAGTTCTTTCCAAATATGTCTTCTGCATTTCCCTTTGTGCTTTGTGTTTTGTAATGTAGTTAAATAGTTTTTCCTTTTTGTCTGTTCCTGTAAGATCATTCACATTCAAAGGTAGCATGGAAAATTTTGCCATTATGATAAGTCATGTATAGGACAGCTTTTTTAAATATATTTTTCCAGCTTTTGTGATGCATGCACCCATTAATGGTTTTGTAGGGTGATCCTTTGTACAGTTTTTTTCTTGTCTCCATGTTGAACCTATGTCACATTTTACAAGACTTTTTGTTTTAATGTGCTTATGCTGTTTCACTGTACTATTAAACAAGCAAAACATGCACACAACCTGTTAACTTAATGCAAACACACAACTGTGTACATCTTCAAAATGAAGTTTAACCCTTCTAACAGGAGCAGTTGTCTCAGACAGCTGTAAACAAGAATTTATTTGGAATGCAGGCTAGAGATTGCCTTCCCTATTAAGGACCGATAGAGATTGCCTTCCCTATTAAGGACTGATATCAGAGTATAGACAAAAAAAAATCAAAAAAGGGGATACTAAGTGAAAGACCAGCACTAGTAGAGTTTTTAGTATAATCTAGAACAGAAACTGCTGTTTAAAAGGGATAATTAGTAGGGCATATAGAATATTGCATGACAACTATAAGAATTAATCAGAGGAGTTTAGAAAGGATTCTGAAGAAAAAATGAATAAGCAGTTCACAAATAAACAATGGGAAGATATATATATATATATATATATATATATATATATATATATATATATATATATATATATATGACTCCCAAATGTGCAACAAAGTCTAGAAGATTTAGGATCTTTGCGTGGAAGTGTTTATATGGATCTACCTGAAAAGACCAAAACCGCAAAACACCGACAGTGAGATGGCAGACACCACATCACAGACAACCAAAAGCTCGACAACGCAATAAAATCATAACAAAGGAACATAAAATTCCCTTTCAACTGCTAGCAAGGGGACTATGCCCCCCTGCACTCCCCGTGGGGGGACTCCACCCCCTCACACCCCCCAACTTTAATATACCAACTCCGAGATCGCACTGCAGTGCAGAAATGTAAATCTTTCCATTCCGCACTATAGTGAGATGCCGGTTCCGCATTGTCGGCATTCCGAATGTCCATCATATGGTGTCAGCCATGTGGTTATTGGCATTCTGGAGTGTCGGCAATGTCAGGTAGACCCTTTTATATAGGTGTTTGTATACCCCATGTAGAATCTAAAGAATTTTTCCTCAGGTAGATAGCAAATGTTGGATATGTGATGGGGAATAAAGAGGTAATTGGGAACATATTTTTTTGGGAGTGTAATGAGTTGGCAGACATTACAAATTCCCTGCAGACCACTCTATCAGAACTACTTTGGGAGCAAATTGGTATAACTAAAGAAATGATTAGTCTGATGTCAGTTTTCATGTGTTCCTCCTCAAGTGGGTTTGGATCCGACCCGGCCTCTTTTTACAGCTTGTGGATACTGGAAATTCTCAAGCTCCTCCCTTATCCGTAATGCTGTAGTCCCCTTCCATATCTTGGCTCTCGTTTGCTGCTTTCACATGAGGACGTGGTCGCTTTTAGCTCTCTAGCATTACTGTTGTTCTTTAGAATGAAATAGGAAATTTAAATTGATTACCTTCTCTAGTTATTCTATATATTGTATACCTCCCTTATCCTTCTTACACTTATTGGTGTTAGCTTACTGTTGTTGGTAAGCTTTTCTTTTATTTGTTATTAAACCCTTGTGTTAACTTTTGAATTACCGTTGTTGGTAATTTTTCACTTTCCTGTTTTCTTTCTTTAAAAAAAAATCTCTTTATTTTTAGAACTGTATTTTTTATTCAGTATGGTGGAAAAAACTTTGGGTTTTAAAAATGTAAAGATTGTGGGCATAAAGTTCCTCTTTCAAAAATACACAATTCCTGCGTGGACTGTTCAGTCCATGCTTATTTAACAATCTTGTGACATTTGTAAGGCTTTTAATCAATGGGTCTTAGTGGACCACAAAAATAAACTAATTTTAAAAGGTTTATTAGTGACTTCCTTTTTCAGAGTCTTTGGAGCTCGAACCTCCAAGAGATTAGAGAAGGGGGAGTCCAGAAAGCATCTGTAGGACCCTTCTGGCTCCTCCATTCCTAGCTCTGATACTACTCTTGAACCTTCTCCCATGAGATCTAAACAATCAGATCCGAGTTTGTTAGAACCAAAGACTAAACTCTCAGATCTGACACCTGCTGATAACCGATCCAATTGCTCCCTAAGACCTGATATTTGCCATCTCTAGACCCTGTTCTTTCCCACCTTCCATCAGCTTTCCTAAAGAGATGCTGTTATTTTAAGACCTCTTCTGTTCCCTCTTCTCATTCTTCCAGGAGTCTGTCAGAAGCAGATGTGGATAGAATGATGAGGAAATTTCTCTCTGCACAAATTCAGATAGGAGTTCTCCCAGCTCCTACCCCATCATATCCAGAGACTTTCAGCAGTTCTTGTCCACCTCTTTTGGCCCCTTCTCCAGTCTGACCTTCAGCTTTGGAGCTCCTGGCTCTGGGACTTCTGGAATGATGCGTCTGATCCAAAGTTTGTTGTATCTTCTGCTCTAATACCTTCTCTGAGTGGACTGGCTCCAAGCGTGGTGGTGCCGGATGACTCTTGGAGCTGTCGTATCGTTGCTGGATCCAAGGTGTTACAGTCAACTATGAAGTTATAGGAGCTGTCTCTGCCCCTCACCGCCTCAGCTTTGGGCAACTTAGTTCCTACCTCTGCCTTGGGTGGGCTGCTTTTGTTTCAGAAGGAGCCGACGGTCCCAAAGCACGTCTTTTCAGTGCCTTGTCATCACAATAAACAAAACATGCTGGAAGGATAGGTTCCTGACCCAGAGACTCCCCAGACTCTGGAATAGATTGCCCATACATGTCAAGCAGAGTGCCTCTTTGGACCTCTTCAAGAGGAACCTTGACAATTGGATGGGAGAAAGGAAATTCACCCCAGGGATCACGTCAGTCGCCCTGCTAGACAGGGGTCCAGGAAAGTAAATAATGTGGGAAGAAATAGCCAGGGAATTGTTATGGCTAGGCTTGTATAGGCCCTAGGGCTGATAGCCTAGTACCAACCTATGAACCTATGAACCATCGACCTCCTCCTCTCTGGGGCATTCTGCCTTTGAGGTAGTGGAGAGAGTGGTCTCTGCTTCTAGAGGAATTATGATCCCCCACCCTCAGATCCACCTTCCCAGTCTCATATGTCTGTGTGCCTGGAGCCTCAACACACTACTCCATTCCACAGGGACAGCCAGCCCAAAGTCTCCAGACTACCCAGTAGGGTATACTCGTATATTCTGATATTTCTCTGGAGCATCTCACCAAAGTCTCTAGGAAGACTAAGTGCAAGAGGAAGTACTTACAGTCCTCGAGTCGTTCACAGACTATACTGATTTTGATGAGGGGGAAGGGTCCCCAAGATTCCCACCTGATGACTTCTACTTTGGAGACATCCTGGAGATTCTCAAGCAAAATGGTGGTTGGTCTACTGATAACCCTTCCCAAGAGGACTTCTGGAAGCCTTTAGGTCTGGCCCATCTACCTCCTAGGTGACTCTGCCCGCCGATGAGCTCTTTGATTTGATTTCTGGATGAGAGTGGAAGGAACCAGACTCTGAGCTGATCCCCAAGAGACCAGACAGGATCCTGGCACCATCGAAAGGAAGAACATTTTTGAGCAAAGGAGTACCGGTAGATGCCATAGTCCTAGAGACAGCCACAAAGAAGGAACTCACAGAACAGAGTTCATATGTCCATCATCTTAACAGGGAGTCCATGGCATTGGACATATTTGGGAAGCATGTATATGCTTCTGCGAATTTTGTAGTCAGGTCACTGAATTATTTAGCACACATCAGCAGGCTTCAGAGGGACTTAAAAAACTGTCCAAATATCTCTCTGGGGCCATCACTTCTGAGGCAGAAACTCCTATTGCGCTACAGTTGGCTTTCGAATTCATCCATGAGACTCGTTTCACATGCAGCTGAAGGTACCTTAAGGGCGGTGGGTTCAGGGATTTCCATTAGGAGACATGTTTGAATGAGTCTGTGTCATTTCATGAAACCCTTCAAGTCCTCCTTCATCAATGCTCACTTTGACAGAAGTTCTTTGTTTGGCCCCAAATTTAAAGGTGCAGTATCCAGGTGTGAGCAGGATGGTAAGACTCTATCTGCAGTGGGTGTATGGTTTTTGATTTCTCAGAGAACCTTCTCTAGGAATCAACGAGGTGGTCAGAAAATGTGGTTCTGTACATGGGTGACTGGCTCATAACTACTCCTACCAGGCATCATATTATAAAAGAAAGAGATTGTGCACTCCAACTTTGCTCTCCTTTAGGAATTGCCATCAATCACAGCAAATCTCAGCTAGAACCATCTCAAATATTGGAGTTCATAGGGGCCTTGTTCAGTATGGTATTAGTGGCAGCCTCCCCTCCTTTACCAAGGGCACAAACCATTTGATTTCAAGTCAAAAAGATAACTAAAATTCTTCTCCATCAACTCTATTGATTCTACAAGCCTTGGGATCAGTGTCCGCTGCAGCAATTCTGGTTCTGTTAGCAAGATATCATATGAGAATTCTTTAATGGATCCTAGCAACTTAGTGGTCTGTTCTACAGCAATCTATGTCCACCCAAATTAGAATAGCTCAGGCATGCAAAAAGCATTTCTTGTGGTGGATTTACTCGGATCAGATATTACAATGCCATCCCTTCATTCATCCCCAGCCAAAAGCCATAGTGACCATGGATGCTTCCCAGCTAGGGTTGGGGGGGACTTTTTGGGACAGGGTCCCCCCAAGAGGCCAACACTCATATCAGTGTCCTGGAAATGAGAGCAGTACTCTTAGTGTTGCAAGCCTTTCAATACCCTCCTAACAGGACTGTTGAGATTTGGCTGGACAATATGTCAGTGGTATGGTAGGTCATCAAACAAGGGGGAACCATATTTCACCCTTTGTCTTGAAGCTGTGGGTGTGGCAATGGACAATATCATCCAATCAGTTTCTGATAGCAGTGCACATCCCGGGGAAGTCCAGTGTGATAGCAGACAAGGTCCATTCTATTACCTTATGAGTGGTCTGTCAACATGAAAGTGGCGGTAAAGATATTCAGTCAGTAGAGCCAACCTTACTGCAACCTCTTTGCATCCTCTCTCAACAAGGGCATTAGGTTCTTTGCTCTAATCCCCCCACAGGGGGAATCATTAAGGGATGCTGTCCTCCATAACTGGCTCCGTGGTCTCCTTAGACTTGCCCCCAACTCCTCTAATTCTTGGCCCTGTCAGATGTGGTTCCCCGTTCTTTGGCCTCTTCTAGTTTGCCCACCTTGGATTCTGAATACAATTCTGGACCTCCTGTCTCACCCGAAAGGCATGATCAGCTAAACATTTCAGGCCTAAAGTTGACTTCCATTAATTGTAAACCAAGGGTCTCCTCTCCTCTATGTTGCATTCTTTTTTTCTCCTCACCAGAAAATTTTACAGAAGCAAATGGAAAAGATTTGCTTTTTGGGCAGAACAAAGAGACATTCACCCTTTTTCAGCACCAGTACCTAAAGTTCTTGAATTTTTGGCTACAGTCTTTGAAGGGGCAAGCTCCTCAACTATTAAACCTCAATTAGCTGCCATTTCTAATTTCCACGTAGGAGTAAATAATTCCTCCTTAGCTTCTTCAAAATTTTGTAAAGTCTTTATAAGGGGAACTTTTTTCTTAGACCCTAAAAAGTCCAACTCCTCCATGGAATTTGAACTTGATACTACAAGCTTTAATACATCTCGATTTAGATCATCAGCAAAATGTGAAATAAAAATTTTAACCTGGAAAAAAATCTTTTTAGTAGCTCTAAGCTCTGCTTGACGAGTCTCTGAACTTCAGACCCTATCTTCCAAGCCTCCTTATTTAAATTTTCATAAAGATAAGGTAGCGTTACGAACCAACCCATCCTTCCTTTCTAAGGTGGTGTCAGAATCCAACATCAGTCAATCAGTCAATTAATCATCCAGTTTTCTTTCCAAATTTCACAAACAAAGGAGAATACATTTTACATGTGTTGGATGTTCACAAACAGTTAAGTTTCTATTTACATAGAATAAAAAAATTGAGAAAAACAGATTGATTATTTGTTTCTTTTTGCAGAATAAAAAGTGGGCAAACCAGTTACCAAAGTAACTCTAGCTAAATGGTTAATGGATTTCCTTTGTTTACAGCAAATTAAATATGTCCTTGTCAAAACCTTTAAGATCCCATTCAACCAGGTCAGTGGCAACTTCGTCAGTATTTTTGTCCAAGTCTTCCATGGATGATATTTGTCTGGCTGCAACTTGGGCTAACCCTCACATCTTTATTACTTATTACAAATTGGATCTGGTCTCGGGTGGAAGAGCAGCCTTTGGCTCAACAGTACTCAGGTATATCCTTTCTTAGAGTCCTCCTGGGATTCATGTAGCTGGGAACTCTGCCCCACTTGTTGAGGAATGAATGATAATTGGCAACATCAGATAAAGAAGTTATGTACTCACCACAGCATCTCATCTGTGTTGTCTATTTTCATTCTTCCACAACTCTCTTCCCTCCAGCCCCCTACCATTTGATTTTGTGACTTCTGAAAGAATGAGAAGATACTAAGGAACCAATGTTTCTGACTTTGAGCTCCATATATTGGTTTATTATTTTATAATTATTTCTAATTTTCAGTGAAGCTGAAAGACCAGCAGACAAGATCTTAGGGATGATAGGGATGTGAGCATTAATGGTAAGGGAGGAGCTTGAGAGTTTCCAGTATCCCTGAGCTGTAAAAAGTGGCCAAGTTGGATCTGAGGGTCAGATCTGAACTCACTTGCTGAGGAAGAATGAAAATGGGCAACACAGATGGAACATTATGGTGAGTAAATAACTTTTTTGTGCTATGATACAGAATCTGAATTGCCTAGACTTAGTAAAGCCTTGCTGAGTCTAATTATGGTGGCTACCAAAAAAGCAATTACTAGATAATAGAAATCCAACTCTAAACCCACTGTACAAAAAGCAGTAAATATAGTTACAGAGATAAAGCAACTGGAAATGGTATCTTAAGAAAAAGGTAGGAGCAAATTACTTAGAATAAATGGGATTTGTGGGAACAGTACATGCAGAATAACATTTTGGAGGAGGAATGAGGTTTGAACGAAGGCAGAATTTGAATGAGCTATGTAATGTTTGACTGAACATGACTGGATAGATTATAAGTGATGTATGATGTTTGCAACTAAAAATATGTCAGTGTGGTTTGTTTTCATTCATATAAACATAAGATTGCCTATATCATAACTGATAATTTAATAAAGATGTTTCTTATTAAAAAAAAAAAAAAAGACAGCTACAGACATGGGCCTTATCTAACTTAAAGTTGAAAATTTTCATTCTAAGATGTGTGTTACTGCCTGTGCTTCTACTTACACTAATTGGTGTCTGTTATTTTTTTTTTTTTTTACGACTTGTATGCTTTTAGAAAACATTAACTTTTAGCCTCTAAGAAACCAGTGCTTTGGCTTTTTGTTGCCCTATAAACAGATCATCTCCATGGAAAAGTAATAAAAATGTAGCCCTCGGCTGCAGTCCTCTAAAGACAGGCTGAAACTTTTATTGCTAAGGGAAAACTTTTCATTACTTTCAGTGTTCTCTTATTTACTTGTTTCCTTACAGTTAAGCCAAGGGTCTTAATTCAAGCATTCACTTATGCAAAAGTAAGAGTTAAAAACATATCCACTGTACATACAACATGATATATGTTGTTTTATACCCAAATCCCCACCTCAACATCCCAAGATTACAGACTATTAATTTAAACATGATTTTGTCTAGCCTTTGTTCTCTTTTTGCATTGCAATACCTACATTTCTTAGTATTAAAAAGAAGAGAAAAAAAAAGCATCTGTTTACTTTAATATTTTTATTACAAACATTAACTAAAATGCTTTAGTAGATGACTTGCGATTTATATCATGAAAAGTTTTATAGAAATACTTTTAAGAGCAGAAATTGTTCTACTTGGCTACCTTTTTCCTTCCTGTTCCCTTCCCCTCAGTGTCCTTCCAAACATTAATGACACAAAGTGAGGCAAATGCCTTTCAGTTTCTCCCAAGTTTAACAAAGTCAGCAATAGTCCAATTTTACCCTTTTTCTTGTATAGCCATATTTCACAAATTTGGTTAATGTTTTGCAATGTCACATTTCTTCATTAATTTCTGTTTTGCTGGTCGTCTTCCTGTTCATCTCCCTCTCCCAACTCCAGAATCTGGTTCAATTCCACAGTACTCTTGTGCTTTTGTCTGTCAAGAATTTTCCTTTGGAACATTGGGAAAGGTTTCACTGGCAAAGTCCGTCCATGTGCTTTATTATCAGAAGAATAAGGAGGAGAGTCCCCTTCTGCTTAGTGGCTCACTTTTTGTTGGACTTACTTCAGTGTATTTCCTCCTTGGTGTGTTCTGCATGAAAAAATTACTTTGATTCTCCAGGAAAAAAAATTCTAAAGACAGCTGGGTATAGCAGCTTGAATCTTGCACCTGCCTCTCAACATTCCCTGATTGTTGGAATACATTTCCTTCTTTTCTTCCTGGTGTATGGTGAATAATCATTTTCCGCAAACACTCTACTGTCTCCAACTTTTTTAATACTTTTCCCTTGTGCCACAGTTTTGTCAGGATTACCTCTTTCTGTTGGTAGGATTGCAGCTTTACTAATACAGGTCTTGCTTTCTTTCTCATGACCAGGTTTGGAGCAGACAGACAATATGCCCTTTCAATTAACAGATCCTGCTGTGGAATACTGGTCTAGTTGCATATTTGTGTCTTCATAAAAATAATGCAGTCTGTTCGTTTCCTTCTAGTTTCTCTGGTACAGCAGAAAATATCAGGTTTCCCTGTGTGCAACGTCCTCTAATTCTACCATTTTTGAAACATCTCTTCTTGAGCAGCCTCATACTCAGCCAACCTTATTTTCATTTCAACCTCTGATTTTTGCAGTCTTATCAGCTCATATGAATATCTGTTTAAAGTGTCTTCCATTTTTTTCCAGACTTTTGTTCTCCGACTTAAGTATTCCTTCAGTATTTTGCTTGTTTTAATCATCTCATAACACATTTGACTTTTCATTTCCTTTAGATTACTGGAAGCCACATCTTGCACAAAAGCAGGAGCTTGAACTGCTTTTTGCTGAACAGTTGCAGGCATCTTCCCAGACAGTTTATTTTCTCTTCACCTTATCTAGATGATTTTATTTCAGGCTCTCTTACCTCCTTCTTTGCTGGCATCCAAGCAGTGGACTTGTTTATTATTACTGAATTTACTAAAAGTGACAGAGATCCTGGCCCTTGTCTTTCAGTTTCTTTTTTCACACTGGAAAAGCTGAAGTTAAGCTGTTGATCAGTGTGCAACCATCTTGGAAAGCCTAATTTGAACAGTATCCTCAGTATTGGGTGTGTAGACACTTTGTGGCACATGTGAATGGTTTAATGCATAAGGCAGTAGAGATGAGGAAGGCATAATGTTAACAGGCTTGCAACTTCTCATGTCACCCTACAGTAATTGCAGACATCTTGTCTGCAGCCAGTTGCCATACATTGTCAGCCAGTATTCCACTTCACTCTCCCTACTAATACTAGTTTTGATGTTGTTGTCAGTCTTCATGTAATCCTTGATTGTGGCTCAGTTCTGCGCCTCTGAACCGGCTCGACCATTTACTTCAGCTTGCATCTTCCAAACTCTCGAGCTAGGCTCTACCCACAATGCTCCTCTCTAAATACCCCACATCTTGTTTGCCACTGTGTATGTCAGACGTGTCCAACCTCTCTCGAGCTTTAGCAGTTATTCAAAGTAAGTTTTTGTCTGATTTTATCTAAATCCCATGTCTTATCTCTATATTTATCTGCCTAGATATTTTCTTTTTGTGCACGTGTGTGAGATCTTTTCCCCTTTTCTTCTGCAGTTAGGTAGATTTCTCTACATACCATTGCTGGTACTTTTTTTTTTTTTTACCTGTTTAGGAATTTTCTGGCTACCATAGTTGACACTCTCTCTTCTCTATCTACTAAAGAAAAAAGAAAAGAACATTGCTGTCTCCTCTTCTGTGTGTGTGTGTGTGTGTGTGTGTGTGTGTGTGTGTGTGTGTGTGTGTGTGTGTGTGTCTTTATCAGCGTTAAGCCTTATTTTCCAGCATGGCTGACAAATCTAATGTGCCTAATGAGCCTTATAAAGGTACTTCTGGCTTTAAGAGGTGCCAGAAGTGCAACAAGAAGATGCCCAATTCAGATGGGCATGTCCAGTGTGTGTATTGCTTAGGCATTGTACACCTCCAGGAAGACTGCTTCATCTGTCATGGGTTCTCCACCAGGACTTTAACTGAGCGGAGAAAAAAGCTAATTTTGAAAGGTTTATTAAAAGGGGACTTCGAAGAGGCCATATCTGGGTCTAAGACTGAAGCCAGCTCATCATCCTCTTCTTCCTTCTCTTTTAAACCGAAGAAACACTCCCATTCGGTTCTAAGCAGTTTGTTGAAACCAACTGAAACGTTATCCAAACAGCCTATGGTGTCAACAGTTCCCTCAGCACTGATGAGCAAGACATACTCGGCATTTACCACTAATTCAGATGTGACAACTAGTGCCTCAGCACCAGAAGTTTTGTCAGTACTGAAGCAGACCATTTTAATATAGTTACCACTGTTCGATTCTCAGCTAAAACGTCTTCTGTGTGAAGACGTGCGTGAATGGGCGTACCTTCGTTGAAGGTTGTATGTTAGGGCTGGCAACTCAGTACGTAAAAATCTACTGCCTATCATTAGCGGACCGGAGTTCCGCTGTGGCGACCCCTAACCGGGAAAAGCTGAAAGATAAAACAACAACCAAAAACAAAGTACTCACCTTCTGTTGATCCCTTTTCGGACAGACCACCTAGTCCATACATGGAACTGAGACCACCTAGGTGTCTCTTGTTTTCTGTTTGATCCACTAAGAGCCTCTCGGAATTGGACATCATGAGGCTGGTGGACCAGCTCTTGACAGTGAGGGGATTGCCTTCATCTTTGGTTCACAGCCAAGTTGGCATAGGGACCTGTCCTTCTTTGACACCATCTCATAACCTGTCCTCCTTTGACACTATAAAAACAAAAAATAGCTAAGGCTAGAAGGTACAAAAAAGAAGAATTTAATGCGACAGTAAGCGCTTGTGTGGGCACACATACACCCACTTCTTCAGACTGTTAAACAAAACTAATACACCACATTTAAATAGCTAGCAAGATAGGCACATGACTGCCAGATGTTTAAAAAGGTCCAGTGGGACTTAGAAAACAATCAAACAACATATATTAAAATACAGCTTATAAAATGTTTAAATACAGATATAGTACAAAATCTGGAATTACCAAGAAACTGTATGTCCCTACACTACGTTGGTTTATACAAAATACACATTCTAAAGTAAAAATATCATTCTAAAGATAAAATTACTATCTCATCAAATTTCTTAGTTTTGGAATACAGGCTATTGAGCATGTATCATTTAACCCTGGGTATTTGAAGGTATATAGTCTGAGCTGCCAATATAATTCTCGCTGTTCTAGCCATAAAGAAAATGGTCCTCCAATATGAGAACAGATCTGGTCAATAATCCTGTAGGAGAATGAATGGCCAGGGTTATTAAGTATATACTTAGCTAAGGCGTTCTGTTCCTAATAGCATATTGATGATCATGTATGCGTTCCTTAAGTTTCCTATCCGTCTTACCTATATAGAAACCTAAGCAGGAATTACACTTAGCTAAGTACACACACCCCTTAGAATTGCAGTTATACCTCCCCTTGCAAACAATATTTGTATTATTAATGTGGCAGAAGGAACCAGTATCTATGAATCTGCAAAAACTGCAAGTATTTGGAGCCCCTGGCACCGACTTACCTGGCTCCAACTGTCTCTGTTTCCTTAAGGGCCTCTTCTCCGAACAGAGAATTGCCCTGAGCTCTTCCAGTTTTTTGGAACTGGAGGTCTCCCAGAGTAGAGACTTTGTTGCTGGTTCCAAGGGGCAGATTCGACTTCCTTTTTATTGGAACCGTCCATGCCCCTGGTGCTTTAGCTTTTGTTGGCTCAACCCGGGCTTCTGCTTTGGGGGCTGCCTCTTTGGTGCAGGGTGGGACCACAGTTCTGAAGGAGTCTATTTTGGTTCCGGGCTCCCATCCCTCTATGGGGGGGGGGGGGGGGGGTTGGCCTTTCAGGTCATGGAGAAGGCTTTCTCCATTGTGGACTCCCCAGTCCTTTCCATCCATCTCAGGCCACAATTCTGCATCCCCTCGACCAGAGCTACCATCAGCCTCATCCCTGGGACATAGGGTACAAAAGACCCACCTTGGTGGTTTCCTCTTCAGATACTTCCTGGAACATCCCCCCCGAGGAAGTAAATGTGAAGAGAAAGTGCAAGAGGAAGCACTTATACTCCCCAGAGGAGTCCTTCACTAAGGTTACCGATTTTGATGAGTGGGAAGGTTCCCCCAGGTCGCCCCCTGATGATACTTCCTTCAGGGACATCCTGGAAATCCTGATACAGAGGGGTGGCTGGTCTTCCCTCCAGCCTTCCTTGGAGGAGTCAGTATATCTGGAGGCTTTTCATTCCCAACCCTCTGCCTCTTGGATCCCTCCGCCTGCTGATGAGCTCATTAAATTGATCACGCAGCAGGTATGGAAGATTCCTGACTCCATCAAATTGATTTCCAGGAGGCCTGACGGGATCCTTTCTGGCCCCTAAGGAAGAGCAGCATTGAGCTAAGGGAATCCCTGTAGACAACATGGGGATAGCGGCAGCCACAAAGAAGGAAGTTGCAGAGGAAAGTCCTACTATTCATCCTCCTAACAAGGGGTCCGGGACTATAGATAACTTCGGGAACATGTTTATGCTTCATCGACCTTCGCTCTCAGGTCTTTGAACTACATGGCACACTTCACCAGGCTTCATAGAGATCTGGTCAAGGAGCTCTCAGATAATCTCTCAGGAGCTGTAGCCGAAGAGGTACAAGACAAAGTTGCCTTTCTGCTCGGTACCCTCGAAGCAATTTCTAACTTGTCCATGAGGCTAATTGCCCACGCAGCCGAAGGGATGACAAACGCACCAGGTTCAGGCATAGCTATTAGGAGACATGCCTGGATGTGCCTGTGTAACTTTGCAGAGCCATTTAAATCTTTGTCAACACCCCATTTGGCAGAACATTTCTTTTTGGACCCAAAATGAAAGACATACTGGCCAAATGTGAGAAAGACGGAAAGACTCTTGGCCATGTTTGCATGCTTCTCCACTCCTCAGTATCCCTACTCCCGGAACCAGAGAAGTAGGAGGCTATGGTTCAAAAAGTTCCAAGGGCCTTTCCAGGACTCGCATGGCAAAGACTTGGGGTAGGGGGTGGTGTAACAATGGAAAATGCCATCCTAGAGGCAGAGGTGGCCAACAGAACCAGGGGTCCAGAGATTTTTTCTCTGGTAACTCCTACCAGCACTCCTGAATGGTGGCCTGATTGCCTTCCACTGGAGGTAGTCAGAGGACGATTATCCCTGGACCAATCTGCCTGGCTACAGATAACATCGGACATATGGGTGCAGGGAATCATTTCCAGAGATTACAATATTCCCCTTTCCTGAATTCCAAAAACACAAAAAAAACTCTCAGATGTTCCACCAAGTCACATGGAAGCAGCATAGAAATTCAAAAACTCCGCAAAGAGTCATTCAGAAAGTCCCACCAGACCAAAGAGGGTCCAGGTTTTACTCAAGATTTTTCTTAGTGCCCAAAAAGACAGGAGACTGGAGAAGCATTTTGGATATCAGCCAGTTTAACAAGACAGTCCAGCAAACCAAATTCCGAAAGGTCTCTGTGCAGTCAATGCTTCCATTTTTGGAAAAAGACTATTGGATGTGCTCTATAGATCTTTAGGATGCATATTACCATATAAAAATGGGCAAACACTCCAGGAGATTCTTGCTTTTCCAGCTGAGAGCCAGTCATTTCCAGTTCAGAGCATTGCCTTTTGGTCTCACCACAGCCCCCATGGTGCTTACCAAATGCATGGCAGTGGTACCAGCTCACCTCTGTGGGGATTTTGAGTTTTTCCTTATCTTGACAACTGGCTCCTTACTCCTACCACCAGGCGTCAACTAAAACGGGCAAGAGATTACACCCTGCATCCTTACACTTCTTTAGGCGTTTCAGTAAATTATGAAAAGTCAAATTGAAGCTTAGCCTACACAACAACTGGAATTTATCAGAGCTCTGTTATATACGGTTACGGGAATTGTTCCTTTCCCAGTAGAAAGGCTCCAAAAGATCAGATCACAAGTAAACCTTATTATTCAGAACAAAAATGTTCCAGCCAGACTGATCCTACAGGTTCTAGGCTCGATGCCGATGGCAACCTCAGTTACTCTAGTTCCCTTGGCCAGATATCACATGTGAATTCTCCAGTGACTTCTGGCCTCCCAGTGGTCACTAATGAATCAGCCAATGTTGCATCACATCTTGATCACCAGTCGCTGCAAACAAGACTTGTTGTGGTGGCTTCATTCCAACCTGATCCTTTTGGACTGTCCTTTCGGCCTTCCACAGCCCCAAGCCACAGTGACCACGGATGCTTGCTAGATAGAGTGGGGGGGGGGCATTATCTGGAAAGAACAGTCCAAGGCATTTGGTCCCAACTGGAGACCAATTTACACATCAGTGTTCTAGAGATAAGGGCGGTGCTCTTAATGTTGCAAGCATTTCAAGATGCCCTTCCCCTAGGAAGAGTGGCAGTTCAGACAGACATGTCTGTAGTCCGGTACATCAACAAACAAGGAGGAACCTACTTTGTCGAGAATCCCTCAGAGTTTGACAGTGGGTGATTTCTTCCAACCGCTTTCTCATGGCAACACATATTCCAGGGAGCTATAATGTGGTAGTGGACAAGCTGAGCAGAACTATTCTAATGCCTCACGAGTGGTGTCTCAATCCTGTGGTGACGGAAAAGATCTTCCGTCACTTGGGGAACCTTGCTGCAATCTCTTTGCATCCACTCTGAACAACAAATGCAGAAGTTACTTTGCCCTTATCCTTCCTCGGGGGGAGTCACCGAGAGACGCTCTTCTCCATGATTGACCCCCCCCCCCCCGGTCTCCTGTATGCCTTTCCCCAAACTCCCCCGATATCTCAGTTTCTAAAGAAAGCCAAGAGATCGAAGAACACAGTAATCCTCATTGCCCCGTTCTGGCCTTGACAAGTTTGGTTTCCCGTCATTTGGCCTCACTTGGAAACCTTGAATTCTGGACCCAGCTCCAGATCTATTATCTCATCCAGAAGGAATGGGTCATTTGAATCTCCCAACATCTCAAGCTTACTGCATGGCTGCTCCAATTCCCATGGTTGCCAGGCATTCTTTCCTTTCGTCTCCTGTCTGTCAAATCATTTTGGTCCATCACAAACCTTCTACTAGGAAACTGTACCAGAGTAAATGGGAAAAATTTGCTAAATGGGCTCTTAACAATAATCTGGATCCTTATACAGTCCCCGTGCATAAAGTATTGGATTTTCTGGCTGATCTTTATCAAACTGGTTCCTCAGTCTCTACCATTCAGGTCCATCTAGCCACGCTATCTAATAAATGGCTCAGAGATTGTATCATGTTTATCTCATCATTCAAAGGGACTTCACCCTCCATGCCCTGTAAAAGTCCACTCAACTACAGCTGTAGCAGCTTCCGCAGTTTTTCATGCCAGAGCTTTTTTGGATGACATTTGTGCAGCAGCCACATGGTCTTCTCCTCATACTTTTATCACTCATTACAAATTGGACCAGGTCTGTAGGGGACATGCATAGTTCGGTTCGATGGTACTTAGGCTATTCTTCCGTGAGACTTCCCAAGATACAGGTAATTAGGGACTCTGTCTCAGTCAAGGATTATGTAAAGATTGACAACATCAGATAAAGAAGTTATGTCTTACCATAATGTTCCATCTGTGTTGTCGATCTTCACTAATCCTTGACATACCTCCCCTCACTCGACCTGGGATTCTTAGTGGATCGAATTTCTTTCTGAGTCTGGCTTCATAATAGGGACACAGATCTGGTCTCTTTCTCTATTACTGTTTACTATCTGTCTGCCTCTAATTTAGGCAAACTCAATCTGAGGTAGTTTAGAGAGGAGCATTATGGGTAGAGCCGATCTCAATAGTTTGGAAGGCGTAAGCTGAAGTAAACAGCCAAGTCTGTTTTGAGGCTTGGAGCCGAGCCACAGTCAAGGATTAGTGACAATCTTCAACACAGATGGAACGTTATGGTAAGACAACTTTTTTTTGTGCATCCTCCACCTTATACCATGCACTACTCAACCTTTGTGTGCTTGTACTATTTCACTGTCACTCTTCTAATAACTGCACAGGCACAGTGGTATGTACTTTGTACCTTATACTACCCTGCCTGCATGTGCACAGCTTATGTCCCCATGCTATAGTTAAATAGATAACATATCCATTGCTTAACCAGAATTGTACATCACTTTCCCAATAATCTTGTAGGTAGTGCATCTTGTGCCATCTACTGTACACATGCACACACTAACCAGCCTTCATTTGCACAGACTGCATCCAGTATCATCTTACCATAACTGCATATTTATACAGTATCTTCTGCCTGGTACCGTACATACTCAGAATCTGTGCACCTGTATTATTTCCACACATCACCCTGCCAGTAATTCCACAGGTATAGCGCTGTCTGCCTTGTTCCTTTCCACAAATTTCCAAATCCTTCACACCTCTTAGTACTGAAGGTGCTGTCTAAAACAAAAGGTGCTACTTTTTTGGGGCTCAATTATTTTTCCAAATGCTTAATAAACAGTGCCAAACATGCCGTTATAGGGGGCTCTCCTTTAAATAGTTTCACCTGGGTTTAGCTACTGGATTTGTCCTTGAAGTATGACAACCTGCAGTGGTGATGCTTCGTACATAATGGGGGCCTTCCATGGATGTGAAAACTATAAACCAATAAGCCTGACTAGTCTGATTTGCAAAGCCGTATAATACATCATACTTGGACTGGTAAACTATGATATCAAAAACCTCATCTGTCTGGACCCATCAATTTAACTTTGTCATAGGGAGAACTTGCCTACTCAGTTTAGTTTTAACTACAAGAAGGTCACACAGGCTGTAGGCTGCAGTCATTCTTTTCACCCAGCTTATTTGGCTGTGGCCAAAGCATTCAACACTGTATCCCATGGTGGCATCTTTAATGATCTAACTGCATTAAAAGTAGACCTTTGCGTGGTAAAGTTGATAGTCAGCTGGCTGAAAGATGGAACCCACACAGTTAAGGTGGCAGGTGTCTCATAGTTTCATAGTATAGTACTAGGCTATCTGCCCTGGGGCATTTGTAAGCCTAGCCATAGTGATGTGGCTTTTGCCACCCCATGAAATGGTACAAAAAATGTGCAGAATAAATTTAGAATACTGTGCCTCTGTCTAGTAGTGACACAATGAAGGTCCCCTTATATAATAGAATTAGTTTACTGTGCCCCTGTCTAGCAGTGACACAGATGTGACCCCTGGGGTAAACTTACGATCTCCCATCCACTCATCAAGATTTCTCTTGAAGAGAGTCAGTGAGGGGCTTGCCTAATACGAACTGGGATCTTGCTCCAAAGCATGGGAAGCCTCTGGGTTATGAATCTATCCCTCCAGCATGTCCTATTCATACTTGTGCCGAGGTTTAAGTCTTTAGCTCTCATGGTCCTGATGGATTTGGATTTTTTGAGGTGGAGCATGTCCATCAGATCCTGATTGGACATGGCCTTGTACGTCAGGCATAGATCACCTCTGAGCAGGCGGAATGCTACTGAATAGAGCTGAAGTTTCTTTAGTCTGGCAGAATAAGACATATGTTGGAGACCCTTGATCCTCTTGGTGAGGTAATTTTGTAGTCTCTCCAGCTGTTGCAAATGCCGGGTAAGGTACATACCAAATGGGGCATTGTACTCAATCATGGGTCTGATGAGGGAGGAATATAGGGGTACAATGACATCCTTGGATCTGGATGTGAATCCCTTCATGATGAGGTGTGCAAGGTAGAATGTTTTTCTAACCACGTTGGCAACATGGGTGTCAAATGAGAGGTCGCTGTCGACTTGGGTCCCTAGGTCTCTGATTACTTTTTCCATACTCAGTGGGTTGCTGTCTATGTGATAATTTGTGGGTACTTTGTTTTTCCTAAAGGGGATGACATTTTTTGGCATTTAGTTTAAGGCCGTGACTCCGGCACCAGTTGTCCGTTTCTGTGAGGCCTTTTTGTAGGATGTGTGTCTGCTGGTGTATCGACTATGGCGCCTAGTTTGCAGTCATCTGCAAACTTTGTCAGCCACAGCCCTCCCATGTTTGCTTTAACATCTGAGAAATAAATGCCGAACAAGAGGGGTCCCAGGACAGATCCCTGTGGGACACCACTTGTGACTGGCTTTAAGTCTGACATTGCTCCAGCGATTTTAACTTTATGGGTTCTGTCCTTTAGCCAGTTTGCAACCCATCTAGTGACATAAGGGTTTACTTTTAAGCTGTTGAGCTTATCTATGATGCCTGAGTGGAGTATTGTGTCGAAGGCCTTAGCCAAGTCCAGGTATGCTGCATGGACTGCTTTGCCCTCATCAATGGCTGTAGTGACTGTTTCGAAAAAGTCAACCAGGTTTAAAAGGCAGGATCTGCCCTTTACAGAGCCGAACTGGGTGGGGTCAAGTGTCTGTAGGTCCCCCTATGTCTCTGTTTATGAGTTCCATAATGATTCTTTCCATAGCTTTGCAGACCAGGCTGGTTAAGCTTATGGAGCGGTAGTTTCCAGGGTCTGTAGAGGCACCCCCCTTGTGGAGTGGGACCACTGTTGCTGTACGCCAGTGTTCAGGTACATATCCCGAAATAAGGCTAAGGTTAAATAGCATTTTTATGTGTGGGTTTAGCTCCTCTTGGAGTTCACGTAACACGCAACCCGGGATACCGTCAGGTCCCATTGATGCTGTGTTTTTTGCTTTGTTTAGGGCGGTTCTCACTTGGACATCTGAGATGACAGGGAGATTACATTCAGCTGGGATAAGTATTTCTTCTTTTGGGGGTGAGGGAGGGGAGAAATTTGCACTGAACCTGTCAGCCAGAATGTTGGCAATATCTGTGGGTTCAGTGTATTTTCTGGTGTTGTGAACCAACTCTGAGCATATCTGAGGGTTTCTGCCCAGGTTTCTAACATAGCTGAAGAAGGCTTTGTGGTTATCTTTAGTGTCCTTAGCGATTTTTCTCTCAAAGTTGGCCTTGGATGTTTTTATGAGAGAACGTAGTTTTCTGCTAATGTTGATCAGAGATGTCTTCCCTTCATGGGATTTTGCTCTGACGTGCAGTAGCTTCCTTCTTTTGTTATACAATTTTTTTATGGCTGAGGTGCACCAGACAGGACGCTTACCTTTGGTGGAGAGGGACTTGGATTTATTTGGGATTGCATGATCCATGCATTCTTGGAGATGTCCATAGAAAGCATTTGTGAAGGATTCGGCATTGTGGGATGTGGTATCCACTGGCACAGTGGGCTTAAAGGATACCATCTCAGTCTTAAGAAGAGTGAAGTCTGCTTTTGAGAAGTTTTTCACTGTGGTCTTTTGTGCTGGGGGTGGAGGTGGGATATGTATATCCAGGGTGATTAGTTTGTGGTCAGATCTCACTAGTGAGGGGTATACTTTTGGTGTGGAGCATTTTGTCCCCATGTTTGTGATGATCAGGTCTAGTATATTATCTCCCCTAGTGGGAAAGGTGACTAGTTGTTCCAGTGCATTTGAATTTATGAATTCCAGGAACCTTTGGGCTAGGGTATTAGGGCTAGAATAATGTACCCGATCTATGTTTGGGTAGTTGAAGTCTCCCAGTATGAAGGTATTTTGTGATACATTCATATCCTCCAATGTCTTCAGGATGGCTGAGTGGGGTTCTTGAGATTGGGAGGGTGGTCTGTAACATGCTACCAGTTGTATAGCAGTTTTGCCTATGGTTAGTTGCACCTGTATGGTCTCTGATGCTTCATGTGTTGCTACTAACCTGAAGGTGTGGGTGTCCTTGATGAATATGGACACTCCCCCTCCCTTTGTGGTTCGGTCCTGGTTTTGGGGCCGAAAAGCATGATGCGAGGTATAGCCTGGTAGCGCTGGGGTGCTCTCAGGAGCCTTGAACCAGGTTTCAGTTACTGCACAGACGTCGATGTTCTCCATGCTGAGGAGTGCATCAAGTGCCTGCATCTTGAGATTTAGACTGCTGGCGTTGAGCAGCATTACCCTTAGTTTTTTTCCATTTTTGTTTTCTAAGGAGGTGGGTTTGTCTTTTGAGCCTTGCCTAAAAAAGGCACTATGGGGGTGGCAAGAGCCTTAGCCAATATCCGGAAGCCCAGTGGTGACAGGTGTAAGCCATCCCTTCCGAAGCAGCATGGCTTGTCCAACATGTCATCCCAGGCAGACAGACAGTGGATCCCCTTAGAATGACACCAGTACTTGAGCCAGTTGTTAAAGCTGATCATCTTGTCTTTGTATTGTGGTATCATTCTTGGTGAGGGAAAGATGCTGCTCAGGGTCAGGGTCATACCAGCCTGGGCTACATAATCAGAGAGCTTCTCTATGTCTCTTTTCATGTAGTCCAGGGAGGTACGTCTCAGGTCATTCACACCAGCATGGACAATGACGGACTCATATTTGTACTTGCTTTGGAGTGACTTGAGTGCGTGTGTTATGTGGCGGATCCTAGCTCCCGATAGACAGCTCACAGTCACCCTCTCCTTGTTCAGCCTGGTTGGCGGGACATCAGTGTGTCTGACTATAGAGTCACCTATTACTAGTGTATCAGGCAAGGTGTTTGGCCTTAAGGGCTGTGATTGGTTGACACACTGATTTATTGAAGTATGTGTTGCATGTGTTTTGTTTTGAGGTGGTGGATTTTTTGATGTCTGCTTTGGGAGCCTCTGTTGTTTGGGTAAGTTTTTTATTAGAGCCTCCGAGTATGTCTTTGTGTTTTTATGTGTTTGGTTTGCAGTTGAGGTAGGTCTATGTGGGACTGGGATTGTTGTGTGTGTGGTTACCATCTCCTCCTGTCTGGTCATGCCAGCCCTGAGTTGAGAGAGTTCAGCCTCCAGTTTGGCTATATAGTTGCATCTCTCACATGTATTTGTGTTGGTTGGGAGGAGGAGAGGGTTGTCTGTGTACATGAGACAATTGTAGCATTGTCTCAAGATACCCAGATTGACCAGCTGAACTGGAGAGGACGCCAGTCATCTACCACTCGACATGCTAGAACAGTATAAGGGAGTTCTGTACCTTTAAGGGAAGTGGATATTCACAGGGGTAGTAAGTAGATGTAGTGCATTACTTAGTACGAGAGTGCTTACTTAGTAGAGAAGTATTGAGAACAAGTGCTAGGCTTATAATATAGTGAGTAGTCTGATTATACGAAGAGGAGAGCTTCCTTAAGGGAAATTTTGAAGAGCAGACCTGGCGGTGCCAGAAGTGTCTGCTCCTTAAAGTGTAAGGTAACAAGTATTGTACCCTATGGCTCAGTACTTAGACCCCTCCTTTTTGGCTTTAATTACCTGGTTCTCCAAAATGGGGAATTGGGACCTTGGTTAACTAAGTTTGCAGATGACTGAGAACTGGGCATTATTTCCAAATCTCCCTCTGATACATATTCATTACAGCAGAAACCAACTCTTGTAAACAATTGGTGTGCTGTAAAAAGGTTAAAAGTTAAATCCAAAGAAGTGTGTTATTGTCATGTCTGGTAAATTCCTCTTTTTCCCTCAACATGCAGTATAGCTATTACCATACTTTGGGATTCCTCTCATTTGACCTCCATCTAATTAAGGCTGCATAGACAGGGGAAAATCCTGTTTAGTACAACTTAGATCTAAAGGCTTACCATTCAGGTGAAAAATTATTTCTCTGTCTGTGTAGGCCTAATTGGACCAGCTCAAGGTACAGTACCTCTTTCAGGAAGTGCCTTTGTAGACATATTAAACTTAGAAAAAGTCCCTAGATATTCCTAACCATTAACATTTTCGGTCTAAAGTTCTGGAGCCACCAGGAAGGGTTTGAAGAGCTATCCCTGTACTTGTTTTCTCTTTAGGCTTTGCAAGGTGATTTATTCCTTGCATTCTTTGTCAGCAGAAACCCATACTCTTTGATCTTGTGTATTTTTGCAAGTCAAGTAGCTCCACTAATACCAGAACCAGGAACTTAATCACCAACAAAACTTAAATAAAAAGCACTGGAGAAGCACATCTGTTACTTGGCGTGAACCCACCTCCAAAGCAGACTTCCTTTGCAAGTTAAACAGTGACACCCTACCATCCTTTGGATTAAATCTGAATGATTGGATGGGTACCCATAAATTTATTCCACAACTGACCTGCTTCATTGCTCTTGAGAAGGGAGTACAGCATAAGGGGTAGGTACTGGAAAAACCTAAATGGTTTTGTGACTCAATTGCATTGCATTTTCAGTGTTCATTATATTAACCAGCCTGAATATGCACAGTCTGTCCTACCTCGCCTACCAGTAACTAAAGTAGTATAGTGCCCACAGCTTAACCAGTATTGCACATTACCTTTCAGTAGTCATGTTGATGCTGGTCGCCAGGCCAGTTTCCACACACACAAACCAGTGTTCAGATATGTCCCATATAATATTACTCAAACTGTATATATAGTGTTCTCTGCCTAGTACCATACACTGCCCTGCACATCACCAGACTGCATCTCACATCACCATTACCTACAGCCTCATCCTACTAAACTGTCCCATCAGTATCACATATTACCTGCCAGTAACAGTGTAAGTATTGTGTTGTCAGCCATGTACTATACACTGAATAAACTTCACAAGTAGAGTGTGTAAAAAAGTCATTTGATTTGTGTGTACTGCTTAGGTACTTTGCCCATTGCCTTGTACTTTATACTACCCAGACTGCATGTGCACAGACTGTCCGAATTCATCTTACCACTAATGGTAAAAGTACTTTTCCACCAGCTTCATACCATTCAGTTGACAAGCATTGTATATCAGTGTACCAAAAACTGAATAGTTCCCATGCTTCCAAGCACATACACACCAGTGTGGCAATTCTTCATTTGCAGATGTGTCCCACATCACCCTACTGATGCTAGAGAGGACGTGGCAAAGCCTTATACCATATGCTACCCCCCAGCATCACACATCACCCTACATGTAACAGTATAGGTACTGTGCCAACAGCCATGTGCCACATATTACATGACCTTTACATGCATCGACTATGTCCCATATCACCTTTCCCTTGGGTGCAAAGTGCAGTATATTCTGCCATGTGCTGCAGTCTGCACAATATGCACAAATTGCATTGCATGTCATGCTATTAGTGGCAGCATAGCCACTATGCCTTCAGCCTCATACTAGACACTGTCCCCCAGTAAGTAATTGTGCTGTCAGTTTGTTTTAATTTAAACTACCCGACCTGCACATGGGCAGATTGCATCCTAATGCACACTGTTTTACAACAAGTAACCAGTGCTTTACAGTTTTCAGATCATTATGACTGCCTCATACTCAGGTACATGATGACAGCCTTTCTGAGTTGCTAGGGCTCACAGTAGATGGGGAAAAATGGGATTGGGAGCATTTAAGATTTTCACATCCCTTATAAATTATTATTTGGGGGAAGTTCCTAGTATTTTTATGCATGTGATTTGTGCTTAGTCCATATAACAGAATTGTGCTTCATTTGTCAGGTATGATGCTGAAAAAATTTGTAATAACTAAACCCTTCCAGGTCTTTTTTCCCCTAAAAATATGTACGGTTGTTTTTAGTGTTTTTAAAAGTAAAAAAAAATATATAAATCATTCCAGTTTTTCTTTTCTTTCTTTTTTAAGAACATGTTTATTAATGCAACATATTTGCAGTGTATACACAGAAAGGAAGAAATTCAACATCACATATTGTTATACAGTGATAGGAATACTTGAATCATCAAGGTAATCTTATTCAATTAACACATTGAGTCTTAGTATTTCAGTAGCAACATTTCAAGGTTATCCCAACCACTAAAATCTAAGTATGATTTATCAATCTTATTCTGATCCTTTCTTTTTCAGTTTTACATAGTATTGCTGTTAAATTTTAAAATTCTTTGAACGTAAAAACTGAGTTCGATTTCCAATTTTTTGTAATAACTTTTCTAGCAACTGCCAAAAGAGCCTAAAACATTTTTTGCTCTTTGGATTTACAGATACAGGAAGTGGAACATTCATTAGTATTACTGATCTAATTTAAGAGCATTTGTCAGACCATAACCCTTAAAATACATGCTGATCTCTTCCCAATATGCATTTATTTTGTTCACAATCCTTAAACCATGTGTATACAGTCAGCTTTTTACATCTTTACTACATCTCCAACAAACTGAAGAAGCCATTTTACTAAACTTATAGATTTTATTGGAAGTAACGGTCTGTTTATATATTTCCACATAAAAAAAACTTTCATTATAAAGTTGAAGACGTTAGACTAACTGATTTAAGTAAAAAACTTTTATTCTAACCATCTATTGAGTCACTCAATCCACTACTGCCTTAAAAAGTTAGAGAATTTTGTATCAGAATTGCTATTATTTATAATTAACTGTATAACTTGGACAAGCTTCCTTTGTAGGGCAATCTACCTTCGATAATAGTATTCATATAATGGGGGAATAGTGTTCCTTTTCACTTGTGTTATCCACAAATTCATTTAATTTCTTACCGATGGATAATATTAACTGGTTAGCAAATTCAAATTCATCCAACTTGTATTCTTTCCTTAAATATTCTGGGAATGTATCTTTTCCTTTTAGAAAGCAGTCAGACTATAATACTGATCTGATCATGTTTAGTGAATTCATTTTAACATTGTTCTGATTTTCCTTAAATCTACAATTCTGTGCAATGGGAAAGCACTGAAATTTCCATTTTGATATTGAGTTTTAAAAACATTTTCTAAGAACTGATTTCATATATGCAGAGTCTAAAAATTGAAATTTCCTTCTAAGCTAAATGTTAACCA
>NC_056733.1:157486700-157529200 GCF_019279795.1 Protopterus annectens | reverse complement strand
TATTTGTGTGCCTGTTTCTTAACATCTTGCTTCTATTAGCTAATCTATGTAGATTTTTTGAAGTCCTTGCATAACTTCAATTTTATTTTTTTCTAAGGCGATCTCTGCTTTATGGGTTAAAACTATTTGGTATTTTGTCATTAATATTTTAATGACTTTAGTATTATCTAATTTATTTATTTGTTGTTCAAACTCACTTTTTTTAGCTTGTATTTCTAACAACTTGCGATTCTACTTATTACTAGCCCATCTTCCCATTCTGTCTTTATGCATTTTTAAGGAGTCCCATAGTATGAATTTACTAACCTCTGACCACTGTCATTCCAAGATAAATAGAATTCTTGATTTGTTCTGTAAGGTAACTCTTAAACTGTTTTAATTTCATCAAATATTATAGGATTCAATAACTATGAAACTTTCTTATATCCATTACTGTATTAATACTTAGTGCATTATGATCAGATAAAGGACAAGGAATAGCTTTAAAATAATTTACTTTGAGTAAATCTATAGCGACATAAATCCTATCACTTCTAGTTTGCATCCCACACACAAGAATGAGTGAAAAACAATGACTTATCCTCTGCTTTTACTAGTAAATCAACTGAATTATTATTACTAATCCATCTATTTAATGCTTTAGCTGATGCCAGTATTTTAGCTTTCTTCTATTCACTTGCATCTTCCTTACTAGATATGCAGTTAAAATCCCCTACTAAAATTAAACTATCCTTCCAATGTCTTTTAGCAAGTTTAAGTGATCTTTAGCCACTCTTGCTCCTCTTCCAGGGATCCAGTTAGACTTTGCTAGTGTAATGAGTTTCCCATTATATTTAATTACAAATGTATACATTCCTTTGGGATTATTAATGGATTTGATGACCTTGGGCATTACAGTGGATTTTCTCCAAAGTATAGCAGTTATCCTCTTTTTGTTAAAAGAAGCAGATGCCAACATTTAGCATATGTCATTTAAATATTGTATATCTTTATCAAGTGAGTCTGTTGCAAAATTGTGATGTCTCCTCTATTTAATTTCAGATATGTTGTTAGTTTCCTTTTGTTGCTATTGTTTAATCTGTTTACATTAACATATAATAGATTAAAACGAGCCATGCTATGTATTTAAAAAGATACTGCATGTTTATTCACCATATTAATCTAATTGTATGTAAGACTCTAATGCATTCCTCCGAAACTATCTTAACATTCCAGATTTTTCTGAATTCTTCCTTTCTACAAATTAAAGTAAAAAAACAAAGGCAAATCAAGAGTTATAACTGTAGATATTGCTAATGAAACACAACCTGCCATGGATACCAGAGTTCCAAGTTTACCTTTGGCATTGTCAAATTACTGTACTATCACACTACCTAACACCACCTAAATATTCATCAAAAAATAGCCAAAAGCTACCGTGACTTACAAATAATTAATATAGTCTAAATATAGGTCAAAATAGTAAGAGACTATTAATTTAGTTATATAACCAAAAATAACTCCTGGATTGATGGAAGAAGGAAACCAGGAAACTTGGTTTAGTCCTTTTGTTCATTCATTTGAAACTGTTTCCCCCATTGCTACACAAAAGTTTATTCATCTTCTGTTAGTTACAAATATTAAATAATCGGTTCATTATATATCTATTTATGTAATAGTAGTATAAACTGCCCATGAAATATTCCTAAATTATTTGCCCAGTCAACATTATTAATAAGTAGATCTCTAAATAAATAGAGTGGGATCTGAAGAGATAGACATCTGTTACAGGTGACAGGTAATCTCATCATACTAAAGTAGAATACTAAAGAGAAATCAATGAACATATATATTTATCATGTCAACACACACACACACATTTTATAGCTCTAACAAAAAGCCCTGAGTTAATTTTTGAAGTACAAGTGTCAAAATATCAAATTTGTGTAACACTCAACAAGTCAAATATCAAAATATTTAACAATCATTTTGCTTATTAGACTACTAAATAAAATATGTGCATTACTGACGTCGAGGAGAATGTCTTTCTGTTTCAGTGCAGTCAAAAAATATTTAAAATATTTGCTGTCTATATTGTATTCAAAAGTTACAATGTGTTCAATTCATATCCCATTCTCTCTTCCCAGATTCAAACATATTGAAAAATTTACTTTCCTTTCTATTAAAATAGATGTAGTGATTCAGCAGTAAAACACTCAAGTTTCAGCTTTGACTTAAGAAGCGAGTTATTTCAGATAGTCATAGTGAGGCTAATAACATGCAGCATGTAAAAAGCTTCGAAGTTCACATGACCAAGTTTCAAATTTCAACTTGCAGATTATTTTTAGGTATTTTATATGATTTCATATGTAAATTGTATAATTCCCTATATATTCTTATTTTGTAATATGCAGGTATATGTAATAGACCTCTTTCTTGAAAACAGATTATTTAAATGTATTTTTCTCTTATTTTCCCACTAATATTCTACTTTATTTTATATATCTTATATTTCTAAAATCTCCCATCAAAAAATCTGTTTAATAATCAGCTCTCTGTTAAAGATTATAGCATTTGTACATATTCTTTAATTTACTGATACTGTTTTATTAATCTTACGTATTCTTTGTGCAAATGCATATTATTCATAAAAATATTTACTCATTAATTCTAGTATTACAATCTTGACTATATGTATGTGTGTGTGTGTATATATATATATATATATATATATATATATATATATATATATATATATATATATATTGTGTGTTTTAGCCATTATGGACTGCTGTTCTGATATAAGCTTTACATGCTGACATCAGAATTTGACTACAGTGTGTGAAAATGACAACTTGCAGCACACAGCAGCTGTTAATTTCCCTGAAGTTTCTCATTCTTCTTAGTTGTTTTAAGTTGTTCTAGTAAGTAATGAGCATCTAACTTTACTACTTTCAATTAATATGTCTTTGTTAATAACATTACAGTATAAGCTATTAACGTAAAATGTAAGCAAATTATATGCTACAACATCTCAGTATTAAACATTACTATAGCTTTTGTTTTTTACTTATAATAAATAAAAAGATGTGTTATTGTGAGTAGATTTCTCACATACATACTTAAATAGTAAGTTCTTTTCCTCTTTCACAGACATCAGTGATTAACTTATTTTCTTCAGGACAGCTCAAAACAGGAAGAATCCTGCATTCTGAAGAAATGGAACTTTTTTGTTCTCAATATAAAATAATAAAAAATGCTAGCAAAGGAAGGAAAAAGAACTAGTAAAACAGATTTCAGATTTGAGCGCTTTTATTCTTTATCGAACTTCATCAGAAATATTTTAGTATTCAAATATGAGTGAATGAAAATTAAGTAAACAGCCTAAAATACAAGAGAGAAAGCTGCACCCACAATGTGGATGTCATGAGCTATCTATTCCATTTGAGTAAACATTTCATTACCATTCAGTCCAGAGGGCATGTCACCATGCAGCCTGACTTGCCACTGCAGTTCCTTAACCTCAAGCAAGTTATTACTGTCACTAAAAGGTAGAGCAACGTTCTCAAGAACAAAAAAATTAAAACCTGAAAACTGGGAACAAACAGAGCTATGCTTGGCTAAAGCGTTTTTAAATTCGGAGATTCTAATAGCTCTCCAATTTTCCTTTGTTCTGTCACTAAGCTTACAAATAGTCTTACCAATGTAGAACGATCCACAGAATGAGCAAATCGCAATGTAAACAATACAACTGTGGAAGCACAATTGAATACTTCTTTAAACTTTAGGATAGAACTCTGTGCTGACAGAAACAGCTGATCTCTCACTAAAATGTATTTACAACAAATACAATGACCACATGAGAACATGCCTGAATTATTAGGAATCAACAAATTGTGCCTTTTTTTTTCTCACATTCAAATAAAGATTTAGACGACGTTTATTTTTTAAAACAAAGTTGAGAGGCTGGGACCCAAAGCTCTTGGTTAGCATTAATAATGCTCCAGTATGTAGTGATACATTGTCTGTTGTTGGAATCCAAAGAGATTGGTAGTGGAAAATGAGAACTGTCATTGCCCTGATTTTTGCGGATATTAGTAAACCTATATACTTTAAAATGGGTTGGTGGCGAGAATGCCTGCAACTGTAAAGTTGTTCAAAGAAGAGTAGATGAAATCTGCAGGGTAGTTTCTTTCTAAATAAAAAAAAAAGCCTTTAGAGAATTTCATATTCTCTCTATATAAAAACAATGCTGTCTTAAGTGACAAGTCTGCTGATGCATACATACTGTCCTTTTACAATATTTTTCAAAAAGAAATTGTTTTGTTCTGAAGCTGTTTCTAAATGTCAGTTGTTGCATAAATGAGGTACGTTTTGAAGCTTAAAGTGTAGTATAAATCATTTGTCAAAAAATCCTATCAAGATGGAACAAATGGAATCACAATCTTCGAAGACTAGACTGTCACTAATATCATCTCCAGAGAAAGAAATTTCCACGAAAAGGCAAAAAACATCTAAAACACAGCCAGAAGTTCTTAAACAAACCTTGAAAAATAAATCTGAACAGCCCTTTTCTATAGAGGAACTCAAAGCAGCACTAACTCCACTTCTCTCTGAAATTCAAGCCTTTTCTACAAAACTAACCTCATTTGGAAACAACTTGGAACAAATTATATCTAGACTCGACCAAAATGAAGCAAAAATTATGAGCAGTGAGATAAAAATACAGGAACTACAAAAAAACATCTCCACAAATGAAATCTCCGTAAAAGATATGCAACAAAAAATAACAGATCTTGAAGCAAGGGCGAGATGTAAGAATGTGTTGATCAGAGGTATACCAGAGAAGTTTGAACAGCCACAGCTTTCCAACATTGCAAAGGTAATCTTTGAACTTTTCATGGAAAATAAAGATCTATCACAGTCGTTCACAATTGAGAGAATACATCGAGCTTTGAGAAAGTCACTATCTCCGGATACTCCTAGACAAGTCTACACAAGATTATTAAATGCTTCGCATGTTCAAGCAATTCTACTGTCTGCAAAAAAACAGAAGTTTATAACTTGGAAAGGAAATAAAATCACAACTGCCCAAGATTTACCACTTCTCATAAAGCAGTCTAGACAAATCCTATCACCCTTCTGCAAGTACCTGATAAATAAAAACATCAAATTCCACATGAAATACCCAGCGATACTCTCCTTTCATCATAGCGTCAACTACTCTATCAAAAATCTTCACAAAGTGAAATCTGTATTTTCCAAAGCATTTGGTGAACTGCTGACTACTTCGGATTTAAATAAATAATAAAAAGATGCATACAAATAAAAAAAACAGACCTGATCCTGAGTGGATATATTGGTTCCAGGATTGTGATGCAGATGCAAGCTTTTGGGATCCAGATGCTGTTTTTGGTGCCGGGTGGATGGAGAAAATGGGGAGCGAGGCTATCTTACAGCTTTGCAGTACCTGTAAAAACCTAATCTTAATCCAAATCTCAACGCCGCAATTATTGCCTCAGGTAAAGTCCCTTTCTGGTCCTTTCTGTCTCCGAGTTCTACTTGCAGGCCGCGGAACCCAACCATGCGGCCGTTTGATGCCCCTTTACCTTAAAAATTATCTTCCGGTTTACCTACAAGGAAGAACAAGTCCATTGAGGTTATAGTTTACAAACGCGTTATGTGTGCTACGTCAGATAAGGCCAGCTCCGCCCACCTGTCTGAACTATTCAAGCAAGTTTAGGCAGAGGTTAAATGATTAAAAAAGAGAGGAAGAAAAGCGAAGGATACCCTAAAGGAGACAGTCTACTGAACCCCCAACAGTTCTCTTATACTTCCACAAACCACACAAGTCTGATCAGAAGAAGATGCCTGAAGTTGCAAGATTTTTATCGGGACTCTTGAATTAAAGAGCTACTGTAAGTAGGAAACAACTGTTGCTTACTTCTAGAGAGTGATCCCATCTCTTCAAAATGGCTACTTTTCTATGGAAAGAAAATACTGTAATGGTGCAGATTTAAATAATACCCGACTAAAGGATAAGTGTTTCTCTGCACTGCAAAATAACTTTATCTGAATAGACATTTTAGTGTATGCATTTTTTTTTCTTTTTGAGTATAGTAGTTTCCCCCAATACTGTTTTGACCTGCAGGATTTACAGTTACTGACATGTGCCACTGTGAGTCTGTTTATGTTCACTTGACACTAGTCTGCAATGTAACCATCAAAAAACTTGAGAATTTGTATATACATTTTTCCTATTGCACTTAAGTTGTTAGTGTCTTTATATTGTGGCTTATGCCTGCAACTTATCTTGAGGATAGCAGAATTTACTGTTATGCGCATTTAGTTTAACCATGGATGACAAGTAGCATTAACTTAAATCCCATCTTTATCCTAATTTTAAGGTGTCACACTTCATGACTTTTGCTAGCAGTCAGTATTTTGATTACTTTGTGTAACAGTCTGGAGTTATGAGAGCTGTCTTACACAGAGCAGCAGGCTTCTAACTGTTGCACATACTATTGGTACTTGAAGAATTCCATTTCTCCAGTTCTACACTTCATTACTGCTGTGAGCCACTTTCATTCTTAGCCCATTTTAGATTCTTCATTGTAAAGCTGACTGTGTTCATTCTACATATTGCATGCTAGCCACCATTTATACTTGATAGAATAACAAAATAATTTAATGGTTAGCTTAGCGTGTCACACAGATGGCAAACAAGTGTGTGCATTAAGTTAATGTAGTCTGTATACCCTTTCTTTATATAGCAAATTTGGAAGTCAGAAGATAAGACCAAGCAAATGAATATCTTAAGGCACACAGCTACTGTATGTGTTCAACCAGGTAGACTAAACTAACCAAGAAGTTTGCATATACAGGTGGGAGGGTGAGATAGCCGTTATTTTAGTTGTAACTGCCCAGGGAAGTGTTTGCAGTAAACTGTCTGTGTTCCCCATCCATTACTGAAAGGACTGCTTCAGTTCTGGATCAAAGTCTTGTTGCGTAATAACCTCGGCAGTATTGTGCCAGTATCACGTCTCAGGGGCATGTCCATGGTCCCCCTTTATCCCATTTTGCATACACACTTGATTTATTTAATTGTGTGGGTGTGTGTTTGTATGGTTATGTATGTGTTTCTATAACTATATGTTTATATATATATATATATATATATATATATATATATATATATATATATATATATATATATATATATATATATATATATATATATATGCAGACATATATATACACACATGCATGCACATACAGATTTATACACACCGAAACACAAGCTCACATACATACAAACGCATAAGCACATTTTTAAGGGAAAAATATTTTATAATATAGTTATATGAAAACATCCACTCAAATCCTAAATAGGCAGTTACATGTAGTCATAGTAAAAATGAGTAATCCTTTTGCTATCTTTGGGTCTATAGCACTTATATGCTGTCTGTTGCATGAGTAATGTCAAATTGGAAACTGAGCAGCTCGTAAAGTATTGTGTAAAGAGTGTTGTTGGAAGATTTCTAATCACCCTTGGATCATTCTCTTTTCTTGTTCTTTCCCAAGAAACCATAACTTGGTCATGTTATAATAACTTTTCTCTATGGAAAGGTCCTAGTACTGTCATTAGAAACTTAAGCTGCTGTAAAATTGTTCTATACCCTAATAATCTGTGTACAGTATATTCTCCTTTCACTGTATTTTGCTGAAACTTTCCACTAGGATTCACAGGCTTTATTCACTTTGGAATAGTAGACAATATATCTACTAATATCTAAAATGAATACCTAGTAGTAGTATCTAGCAATTAATACAAATAAATTGTTTAAATGTATGTCCAGGAACTATAATGGCACACTTGTCTATTATGTGCTTTAAATGAAGGTGTCATCCACTTGATATTGGAAAAGTAATATTCTAGTATTAAGTATGACAGCTCTAAAGCTATCCTTAAAATGTCATCACCACCAATATTATGATGATTATGATGTTCTTCATGTTTCATTGTTGCAGTCATTACATTTGGGTAATCTGCTGGCAGGTTGCCCTCAGTCGGCCTGATTAATAAAGTTTTAGGTCCTGTGTAGGTTGCTGTCCCATCTTCCATGACATCAGGTCGTCAGGGGTACAAAACATGCAGCCGATGCCATTACATCAGTCTTTCTTGCTTTGCGGTGCCCGAAAAAGAAGCAGTTCGCAAGTGCTGGTCGGCCGACTCCTGAAAATTTTGTTTTCGAGTTTCAGAACCGAAGTCTTCAACTTTAAGTACCCCATTGGGGAAACTTTTTTTTGCCCCTTACCGATGTCAGTAAAAGTTAATAATTGCATTACTTGTGGAAAGCAAATACCTAATAAAGATTTTCATTCGTACTGTATTCCTTGCCTATGCCCTGACCACGATGTACCTTTTGTGCTTTATTTAATCAGTGCACTATCTGTCGTCGGTACATTTTTGCCTCTAAATATTTTGGTTCTCGATTTAATTACCCAGAAATCTCGTCGGTTAGCCATCCGACTACTGGGATTCCCAAAAAAAACGCAAAGATAAAGACAGACAGGCCGCCGAGGTCCAAAACTGCCGACGATGCTTCTAAGCCAGTCGCCAGTTCGCCGGTACTCAGTGAGGCGCTTTTGTAGCCCCTGATACCCGCTACTTCTTATTTGCAGGCCTCTACTGAGATCCATTTGGAGTCCGGTATGCCACAAGATGCTTCGCCTATGGAACCCGCGGATGTCTCTACCTTGGATGGGTCCGGAGCCGCTGTGCAGGCACTGGCTTCTGAGGATGTATTCAGGCCTACAGACTTGCATATTAAATCGACACCGCCTTCATTACTAAGGCCTAAATCTCGATCCATGTCTAAAAAGTCTGACGCCCAGGCCACATGTTAAGGCCCCTATGCCTAAAAAACAAATGATAAAAATGGCTGACTATCTAATTACTTTAATCAGGGTAGTCATCCCCCCCCCTCGAAGAGGCTTAGGGCTGAGCTTCATTATTAATCTTCTGATCAGGATTCTGTTTCTTCTGACTCTTCTAATGACCTGGATTTGTCCATACCTACTTAAGAGGATTCTGATGCAAAGGATTCCATTCCCTCTAATTCCGCTCCTGAGGATTTTTCTTTTGGGGAAACTTTACATACTTTAAGGGAGCATTTCCACCGGGAAAGCCAGGAATTTTCTGATTCAAAAAAGCTTGGGGATTTCCTCCTTCTACCTCAGCATAGGCCTTTGGCTATACCTCCTGTACTAGACATTGTTGATAATGTGTTCTTAGCATCCAGTTTGGCCCCTGATTCCCTGCCTCCGGCTCCTAGTAAACCTGACAGATACTACAGGGATGTCCTTCGTGTTTCACTTTTGCAGTCATTACATTTGGGTAATCCTGCTGGCAGGTTGCCCTCAGCTGGCCTGAATTCCAAAGTCTTGGGTCCTGCATCAGCTGCTGTCGCCCCTTCCCTGACATCAGGTTGTCAGGGGTATAAAAGAAGCAGCAGATGCCATTTTCTTCAGTCTTTCTTGCCGCGCGGTGCCCAAAGCAGAAGTAGTTCGCAAGTGCCAGTCGGCCGACTCCTGAGATTTTCGTATTTGATTTTCAGATCCAAATTCTTCAATAAAGCTAAGTACCCCGTTGGGGAAACTTTTTTCTTGCTCCAGACCGATGTCAGAAAAAGTTAATAATTGTATTTCTTCTGGAAAGCAAATACCTCATAAGGATTTTCATTCTTACTGTATTCCTTGCCTACGCCCTGATCACAACTTTACTGGTTGTAGGTTTTGTGCTAGATCTAACCAATGCACTATTAAGCATCGGTATGATTTTGCTTTAAACTTTTTTGGACGCCGGTTTAATTTTCCTCATATGTCTTCAGTTAGCCATCCGATTACCGGAGTTTACAAAAAACACAAAGAAAAAGAAAAACAACCGAGGCCCAAAACCGACAAAGGTTCTCCTAAGCCAGTCGCCGGTTCTCAGTAAGGCGCTTTCACAGCCCCTGATGCCCGCTACTTTAGAGTTGCAGCCCGCTACTGACTCCCACGTGGAGTCGGCCATGCCTCTGGATACTCAAGGTATTGGAGCCACGGACGCTAATCCCTCAGATGGGTCCAGAGCCGCTGAGCAGGTACCGGCTTCTGAGGGTGTATTCAGACCTAAACATCTTTACATTAAACCTACTTCAGCATCAAAGACTAAAGCACCTTCTAAAGCAAAGAAACAAACTCAAGAGCCACATGGACAGGCCTCTATGCCCAAAAAACAGATGTTCAAAATGGCCGAAGACTTGATTACCTTGATCAGGAGTTCCCATCCCCCTCCTGATGAGAGACCTAGGCAAGAGACTGACTATGAATCTTCAGATCAGGTTTCTATTTCTTCTGATCAGGAATATTCTCTTCCCCCATGAGGATTCTGATGCTGAAGAATCTATTCCTTCAGCTTCTCCTCCAGAGGATTATTCTTTTGATGAAACCTTGCATACCATGAGGGAGCATTTCCACTGGGAGAGCCAAGATTTTTTCAGAATCTAAAAAGAGGCTCAGGGATTTCCTTTTACTACCTCAACACAGGCCACTAGCCATTCCACCTGTGTTAGACATTGTAGATGATGTGTTTTCGGAGTCTAGTCTTACCCCTGACTCCTTACCCTCCAGCTCCTGTTAAGCCTGACCGATATTACAGGGTTCCTGACTCCCATAAATTCCTTTTTAAAAAGCCCTGCTGCAGACCCAGAAACTATTTCACAGGGTCCCAAGGGAGTTAAGGCTTCCGCTGCAAAAAACCCTACTCCCTCTGACAGAGATTCTAGGGCACTGGATAGATGGGGAAAAAAGGTTTACACATTTGCTACCTTGGCTATAAGGGCCTTAAACTGTCAGATGTAATGGGATCCTATCTCGCCTACATTAATAACTGATGGGTTCGGAGCCGATCCATCGGTTCCGACTCGGCCACTATATACTAGAACGAAGTCTCTAATTGGCTGGGCTACCCCTTATCCCAGAATGCACCACGCCTGCTTCCCCAGATCTCGTTTGCCGCTTTTCAAGCTGGACGTGGTCTCGACTTGGCTGGAGTTAAGTGGTTTTTTTCATTACTTTTTGGTCTTTTGACCTAGGGTTTTCTTCACAAATTTAACAAACAGCTGTTTTAACAGCTTTACGTGTGTGTGTAACCTGTTTTGGTGTGATTGGTATTTTTTTCTACATACCGGGCAAGGCCCGTTTAAGTTAGAGGGCCCTTGCCCTTATTTGTGTGTGGGTGTGTTGATTTTGTCTCTCTGTACGTCCTGATTTATCGGACTAAGCCCGTTTAAGTTAGAGGGCTTCTGCCCATTTTGTGTTCTGTATCTCGGGCCAGTCCCGTTTTTTTTTTGAGTCAAAGGGCTCATGCCCTTCTTTAAGGTTTGCTTTTCGTTGTGGGGAATAGTTGTGTGATAGGATGTCGAAAGAGCAGAAGTCTGGTTTTAAAAAGTGCACCAAGTGCAACTACAAAATGTCTCTTACTGATAGCCATGCTGTTTGTGTATATTGTTTAGGACCGAAACATTTGCAGGAAACATGTAGTCTTTGTCATGCTTTTTCCTCTAGGGTCCTTCAAGAACGAAAAAATAAATTGATCCTTAAGGGTCTTATTAAGCCCTCCTTTGAGGAAGCTTTAGCTTCTCCTTCCTCTCCAGCTTCTAAAAAGAAAAGGTCGTCGGCTCCAACAAGTCCGTCGGAACCGACTTCCAAGAAGCATAGGTCGACCTCTTCTTCCTCGGCTCCAATGGCTTCGGAGCCTCGGGTGGAAGGGTCTGCCTCGATACCCGTTTCCTCGGCTCCATTGGTGTTGGAGCCGCAGGTTGGGGGAACGAGAGGCGAATCATCTGCTTCGGCTCCTTTGGTCTCGGAGCCGTTGGAGGTGTGCAGCTCAGACTCTCCCCCCCCGACCCCAAAGTCCCCTTCGGCGCCGATGCTTATTCATACGGTTCCGGAGCCGATGGTGTTGGAGCCGTTTCGGAGCCGGTCCCCTGGTCTATCGGAGCCGAGAGAGAAGTCTTCTCGGCCACCATCTGTTTCCTCTAAATCCTCCAGGTTGTCAGACTCAGATTTGGACAGAGTTATCCAGAGGCTTTTCCAGTCCCCGGTTTTTGCAAAAATGGTCTCGGCTCCAGCCCACTCTGCTCCGGAGCCGGTCCCCACTTCGGCGCATCCTATTCCTCCTCCAACCTCCTCGGAGCCATTGGAGTCGGTGATGGTAGAGCGGAGCAGAGTTGTCCAGTCGGAACCGCGACTCCCTCGGAGCTTCTCTGTTCCGACCATCATTCCTACCCTGCCCTCGGAGTCAGGGTTTGGTACCGGGACTTCCTCGGTTGGGGCCGAAGGGAACACTTTGGAACTGGTAGCTTCGGTGCCTAGTCTTCCCCTCGGAGCATCGGCCGCAGGGATTCCCGGTACCATCGTGGTCTCTCAGCCGGTGTCCTCCGTAGAATCTGGAGGTCCTGCTTTTGAGGCCATGAGGAGTGCACTGGCCATGTCCTTGCCGGCTCAGCAAGTCTCTACCTCACCGTCCCTAGACTTGGGAACTGGTGCTTCTGGTGTGCTTCATTCCCACGACAGCGGGGCCCCAGGGCCTGAGGATACCCCCTTGGGGGGTTCCCTTCTCCCGGGAGGTCCTTCTGAATCCGCTTCAGATGAACCTCCAAGAAAAAAATTGTGCAAGAGGAAGCACATTGACTCCCAGGATGAGTCTATTGCATCAGATACTGACCTCGATGATGCGGAGGGGTCTCCAAAATCGTCCTCGGATGACATCTCATTCTCAGATATCCTCGAGATCCAGAGACAGAGAGGCGATTGGCAGTCCAAAACCCCTTCCGCAGAGGAGTCAGTCTTCCTCAAGGATTTTGAGGCCCAACCCTCCGCCTCCTGGGTGTCTCCACCCTTCGATGAATTACTAGATTTAATTTCTCGAAGGGTGTGGGAACACCCTGACACTGTAGAACCGGTGCCCGCCAGGCCTAACAAGTTCCTCTCAGCCCCTCCTCAAAAGGAATTTTTGACTAAAGGAGTTGCAGTAGATGCGATGGTGGTGGCATCAGCAGGACGTGGCAGAGGCTTCAACGTCTATTCACCCTCCTAATAAGGATTCCAGGAGCATGGATAGGTATGGGAAGCGTACCCTTTCTTCAGCGGCCTTTACCCTGCGGTCGCTGAATTATCTTTGTCATTTTACCAGGCTCCAAAGGGACCTCCTCAAAGAGTTAGGTGAGTCTCTTAAGGGTAATCTTCCTGAGGCGTTAGCCCAAACTGTTGGCGCCCAAATGACTACCCTATCTTCGATAGTCAACTCGTCCATGAGGCACATATCATATGCGGCAGAAGGGGCGAGTAGAGCAGCGGGAACAGGCGTGGCTCTTAGAAGACACGCCTGGTTACGCTTGTGTCCCTTTGGGGAGGCCTTTAAGTCTTCCTTCACTGACGCCCCCTTTGATGGGTCCTCCCTGTTTGGACCCAAGGTGAAGGACACACTGACTCGGTGCGAGCAGGAGGGCAAGACCTTGACTGCCGTGGGGGCCCGTTTTTCCGCTCCCTCTAGACCTTACCCCAAGGCCCAGAGAGGAGGGAAAATGTGGTTCAGGAAATCTCAAAGGTCTTTCCCTACTCCACCGAGTGATCCCCCCTTTAGAGGCGGGGGGGGGGATTCAGGAAGACGCTGCCCCAGAGACGGCAGACGCCCCTGTAACTCTGGAGACCGCGATTCCTTTCGTGGTCCATCCTACGCTCACTGTCCCTGAGACGTGGCCCGACTGCGCATCTCCGGAGCCAGTCGGGGGGTCGATTTGCGGAACACCCGCAGGCTTGGGAATCTGTCACCAAGGATCAGTGGGTGCTCCGGACCATAACCGGAGGCTATCTCATCCCTTTCATCAAGAACCCCCCTCTTCCTATCAGGAAAATCCTGGATGTGCCACCCAGTCAGCGGGATCAAGCAGCGGTTGAGGTTTCAAAGCTGCTAAGAAAAGGAGTCATCCAGCCTGTCCCCGACGACCAGATCGGATCAGGAACTTACTCAAGACTATTTTTGGTGCCAAAAAAGACAGGGGACTTAAGGCCCATTTTGGACCTCAGATCATTGAATCGCTTTGTAAAAAAATCCAAATTCCGAATGGTCACCCTTCAGTCCATTCTCCCGTTATTGGAGAGGGATGTCTGGATGTACTCCTTAGATCTCAAGGACGCTTACTATCACATTCTGATAAGTCAAGAGTCCAGGAGTCATTTACGCTTCCGCCTGGGAGCCAGTCATTTCCAGTTCCGAGCACTGCCCTTTGGTCTCACCACAGCCCCCAGCGTGTTCACCAAGTGTCTGGCAGTAGTGACAGCTCACTTGAGAAGTCTAGGATTCCAAGTGTTTCCCTATCTAGACGACTGGCTCCTTACTGCCACCTCCAAGCATCTATTAGTTCGGGCACTTATGACCACAGTCAGTTTGGGTCATTCACTAGGAATCACGTTCAATTGGGGAAAATCTGTGCTGCAGCCGTCTCAGCGTATTACCTTTATAGGCGCAGAGTTGGACAGAAGAAGAATGCGGGCATTCTTGCCGGTAGAAAGGATTCAGGTCCTGCAGTCTCCGGTCCAAATCTTGTTACCCAGATCACGAGTTCAGGCCAGACTGATTCTGCAGTTATTGGGCACGATGGCCTCGACTATTCTTCTAGTCCCCTTAGCCAGGCTGCACATGCGGGTGCTGCAATGGCTACTGTCGGTTCAGTGGTCCTTTCAGGAACTCCCCTTGAACCATCTGGTCCAGATTACGGAAATTTGCTGTCGGGACCTACGTTGGTGGCTGCTTCGGTCCAACCTGGACCAGGGGTGACCCTTTGTTCTTCAGCCTCCCATCGCCACGGTGACCACAGATGCCTCCCAGATAGGGTGGGGGGGGTCATTATCTGGACAGGTCTGTCCAAGGCACGTGGCAGGTTCACGAAACGCACTTACATATCAATATCCTGGAAATGAGAGCGGTGCTACTGGCGTTGCAAGCACTTCATCATGCTCTTCCCCTGGGGTACTATTGCGATTCTATCCAACAACATGTCGGTAGTCTGGTACATAAACAAGCAAGGCGGAACCAGGTCCTACCCTCTTTGCCGAGAGGCCATGAGAGTGTGGCATTGGGCGATTGCTACCCAACGTTTCCTAGTGGCAACGCACATTCCGGGGAAATCCAATGTGATTGCAGACAGGCTGAGCAGGACATTCCTGTTGCCCCACGAGTGGTCCCTCAACGACAGAGTGGCTGCAAACATCTTCGCCAAGTGGGGCCTCCCTTGTTGCGATTTGTTTGCCAGCCCTCACAATGCGAAATGCAGGGAGTTCTTCACTCTGACTCCCTCTCAGGGGCAGATTCCCAGGGACGCCCTAGCTCACAGTTGGCCCCCCGGTCTACTCTACGCCTTCCCTCCGGTTCCCCTTCTCCCGAAGGTGATACAGAAGGTGATTTACCTAGGAAGCGGCATGATTTTGATCGCTCCACACTGGCCTCGTCAGGTTTGGTTCCCCTTCCTTCTGAGGTATGCGGTGGAAGGCCCATGGTTTCTGGACCTGGTGCCCGACCTGTTAATTCATCAGTTGGGACAGTTTCACCCATCCCTCAGGTCCTTGAGGTTGGCCGCTTGGTTACTCCACTTCCAACCTTAGTCAGAGATAACTCTCTTTCTCCAGACGTCATCCACATTTTGTCCTCTTCTCACAAACCTTCCACTATTAAACTGTATTCCAGCAAATGGAAGAGGTTTGCTCTTTGGGCCCAACAACGAGGTATAGATCCCCTTACCGCCCCAGTACCTCAGGTTTTAGAATTCCTGGCTTCTTTGTTTCATTTGGGCTCTTCAGTTTCCACAATTAAAGTCCAACTGGCGGCTGTCTCTAATTTTCATGTCTCTTTTGAGCCTTCCTTAATGACAAACAGGCTTTGCAAATCTTTCCTTAAAGGAGCGTGGCTCCTTCAGCCCCCAATAGCCCATCCTGTGTCCCTTGGGACCTGAATATGGCTCTAGCTTCTTTAACTGCCCGCCCCTTTGAACCAGCAGCTACTTGTGATATAAAATTTCTATCTTGGAAAACCACCTTTTTGGTGGCAATAACCTCTGCCAAGCGGGTTTCAGAGCTTCAGGCTCTCTCTTCTAATCCTCCTTATTTGACCTTTCACAAAGACAGAGTGTCCCTCAAGTTAAATCCCTTTTTCTTGTCTAAGGTAGCATCCCCCTTATGCATTCAACAATCCTTGGAGCTCCCTGTGTTTTTTCCCAAATTCTCCAATAGCGCAGAATATATTTTCCATCAGTTGGATGTTCACAGACAACTGCGTTTTTATTTAAGTAGGACCAATCAGACACGAAAGTCAGATCAGCTGTTTGTGTCCTTTGTGGAAAATAGGTTGGGCCAACCGGTAGCTAAAACCACCATAGCCAAATGGATTAAAGATTGCATCTCCTTCATTTATTCACGGTCCGGCAAAGAGCTACCCTTCCCAGTCAGGGCTCATTCTACCAGGGCAATGGCTACTTCTGTAGCATTCCACTCCAAATTATCGATAGATGATATCTGTGCGGCCGCTACCTGGACTTCTCCGCACACCTTCATTTCTCATTACAAGATAGATGTGGCTTCTCAAGGTAGAGCTTCCTTTGGTTCCACAGTTCTCAGGAGTGTTTTCCAATGAGCCACCCGAGATTTAGGTGCTAGGGATGCTATCCCATCAGTTATGAATGTAGGCGAGATAGGATCCCATTACATCTTTTAGTTATGTACTTACCATCACTTCGGATGTATGGGATCCATCTCGCCTACATTCATACGTACCCGTCCTCCTTCCCCCTTCCCATTGGATTTAGAGGGAATGTTGCTACTTACTGAGTTTTTTCTCTTGAAGGACTTTAGTTTGTTACAGTTGCTGGTATGTCTCTGTGTCTGGATGTAGGTATGAAAGCGAACAAACAAGATCTGGGGAAGCAGGCGTGGTGCATTCTGGGATAAGGGGTAGCCCAGCCAATTAGAGACTTCGTTCTAGTATATAGTGGCCGAGTCGGAGCCGATGGATCAGCTCCGAACCCATCAGTTATGAATGTAGGCGAGATGGATCCCATACATCCGAAGTTATGGTAAGTACATAACTAAAAGTTTCATATGCTCAAATATCAGCAACGTGTCATGGCATTGCTTAAACAGAAAATGTTGTTAAACTCAGAATGTGCGGAAAACAAGGAAATGCAGGATTTATTGCATGCAGCTGAACAAGTTGGAAGGCATACTTTGCAATGTGGTTTTGATTCTTTGGAGGCCTCTTGCAGGGCCGCAGTTACAGGTTCTGTAATTAGAAGGCATGCTTGGTTAAAGGAACAAAATCTGCCTGATCATGTCAAAGTTAAATTATTAGATGCACCTTTACAGCATGATACTTTGTTTGGTGTTAAGGCAGAAGAGGTGTTAAAGAAAATGGAGGACAAAGCTAAATCTATGCAAACTGTCAAAGATTTTTTACAAGTACAGCCACCTAGGTTTAGCAGACACTGGCCGACAAAGAATTGGTCCTTTCCTGTGTCACAGACCTCAAAGTGGCAGATCCTGACGCCCTAGATGCAGATCGCAGGCGCAAGGTTCATACAGGTCAAAGCAATGGGGTGCTTCTACCTCCAAAGTTGGAGAAAACAAATCACAGCCATACAGGAAACAGTCCCAATGACTTCCTTCTTCCTGCACCAAGGACTTCTCTCCTGGCAGCACCCTTAGGGGGAAAATTAGCACTTTTTTCTCAAAATTGGCACATTATAACCCAGGACAAGTGGGTTCTAAATATCGTGTCACAAGGCTACAAGTTCCATTATCATACCCTGCCAAAGGCAAGTGGCTGGCCAGATCTGCCAAAAAATCAATGGGCAGAGGCACAAAAACAAGTCTCATCCCTCATGGACATGGGGGCCATTCAACAAGTACCAGAGCAAGAGCAGGGACAAGGATTTTACTCAAGACTGTTCTTGGTACCCAGAAAGGACAAGGCCTGGAGGCCAATACTGGACCTATCTATTCTGAGCACATTCCTGGATATACCAAAATTCAAAATGTTGACTTTGCAGCAGCTTGTGCCCATGCTGGGCAAGAACGCTTGGTTTGTGACTTTAGACCTAAAAGAGGCATACCTGCATGTCCCAATCAAACAAGTATGCAGAAGATACCTCAGATTCAAGGCTGGCTCAATGCATTACCAATTCTCTGCACTGCCCTTTGGCTTATCTACTGCGCCCAGGGTCTTTACAGAATGCCTGGCACCAGTAATTGCATTCTGCAGACAAAGAGGAATACAAATATGTCCTTACTTGGATGACTGTCTAATTCAAGCAGAGAACAAGGACATTCTTCTACAGCATCTGGCGTTAGTAAAAAGACTTCTAACATGCCTTGGGTACACAGTCAACGAAAATAAATCAAAATTACTACTCTCTCAAGAGATAATATTCCTGGGTGCAAGCTTAAATACAACTGCCCAGATAGCTTATCTCATGACAGACAAACAAAGGCAACTGACTACCTATTTCAAAATGTTGGCAACAAAGGCCTAGTTATCTGCAAGAAAAATTCTGCAGGCTTTGGGCTTCATGGCATCCTGCATCCTACTAATTCCATATGCAAGACTGCATATGAGGAAACTTCAATGGTACCTAAAAAGTGTTTGGACTCAACATTGCCACAACCTGGAAACTGATTACTCTCATTTCCTGCCTGCAACAGGAGTTTCGATGGTGGGCAAAGGCTTGTCACCAAAACAAGGGACAGCCATTCACTTTACTCCCAGCCAGGCAGACACTAACAACGGATGCATCAGATTATGCCTGGGCGGCCCACTTGGCAGGAAGATGCATTCAGGGCACATGGTCCTCAAACCAAATGCATCTACATATCAATCAAAAAGAGGTGCTAGCTGTTCAAAATGCCCTGACAGCCTTCAAGGGCCTACTTCATCCGGGACAACTACTGATAAAGACAGACAACAACACAGTCATGTGGTATATAAACAAGCAGGGGGGCACACATTCTTACCCCCTTTGCTGACTAGCCATGACTTTGTGGGACACAGCATTGACTTACCAAGTACATCTGCAGGCACAATTCTTGCCAGGAAGGAAAAATACTCTTGCAGACGATCTAAGCAGAAACCTCATGGATCCCCACAAGTGGCAGCTCGATCCACAAGTCTTTAGCATGATAACAAGGGAATGGGGATGCCCGGACTTAGGTCTGTTTGCCTCCCCTCACAGCTACCAACTAAAAAGATTCTGCACAAGGACTTATCACGGACAAGCATGGAAAGTGGAAGCCCTATCTTTCATCTGGAAAAAAACTATCAGTATATGCCTTTCCCCCACTGCCTCTCCTCCCCAAGGTACTCCTAAAGGTCAGACAGGAGAAGCCAAAGATGATACTGATTGACCCAGACTGGCCCCGCCAGTACTGATATCCAGTACTAAGGAACTTGTCTCAATGCCCAGTTTGGACCTTACCTCAAATACCTCATCTACTGACCCAGCAAAACAATCAGATCCTGCACAGCCAACTCAGGACTTTAAACCTGGCAGCATGGCGGATAATGTAGTCATACAAAACACACCTCTCAGTAAAGCTGTGATGGATGTCATTTTGGAAGCCAGAAGGCCTAGTACTAGAAAATTTTATGCTGGAAAATGGAAGAGATTCTGTGCTTGGAACCAGGCACAAGGAACTGATACAGCTGTGCCAAATAGTCCTCCGATTTTGCAGTATTTAACTGAGATGCTGGACAAAGGCCTATCTTTTTCATCTATTAAAATTCATGCCTCTGCCATTTCGGCTCATTACAATACAGAGTCACCAATCTTTTCTCATCCCTTATTAAAGCAGTACCTTAGAGGAGCCAAAAATGTAAGGCCTCCATGGATCTCACCAGTGCCTGCATGGGACCTCAACTATGTCTTGGAAAAATTCACCCTGCCTCCTTTTGAGCCAGCTGCTACTGCTGATATTAAGTTTTTATCTTGGAAAACAGCTCTGCTCCTAGCAATAACTTCTGCAAGACGAGTTTTCAGAGCTACAGGCACTCATGGCTGTGGAACCTTTTATCATTTTTTATCCAAACAGGGTCTCCCTGAGGACAAACCCAACATTTATGCCTAAGGTGGTGTCCAGTGTGGCTCATAACCAAACTATTCATCTGCCAACTTTTTATCCAAATCCACAGAATATGGGGGAGAGAAGTCTGCATTCTTTGGACGTACACAGACAGCTTAGATTCTACCTGGACAGAACCAAAGTTTTCAGAAAGAGCAATTACTAGTGACATATGCTGCAGGATCACAAGGAAAGGCCATCTCAAAGCAGACTATTTCAAAGTGGATAGGCCACTGCATTCATTTCTGCTACTTACACCATGGCAAGCCAGTGCCTAAGGGCATTAGGCCACATACAACCAGAGCTGCAGCCACTTCAGCAGCCTTTCTCAGGGGAGTACCAACCAAGGACATTTTAGAGGCTGTTACTTGGAGTTCAGTGCACACCTTTACAAAGCACTATCATCTGCCACTCTACTCTAAATCCAGGGCATGCTTTGCCACTGCAGTTCTGCAGGGCTTCATAGCCGCTCCTAATGCTGTTTAGCTCCAGCCTTCCAACCATAGCTTTGGGACTCTACCCAAATCTAATGACTGCAACAGTGAAACACGAAGAACATAGTACAGTTGTGTACACTTACCATAAATATAGATGTTGGAGTGTATTCACTGCTGCATCCAGGTTACCCACCCGCCACCCCCCTTTTCTTCTGATGGAACCTATCTTTCCTTCTCTGATTTATACAACCTATGTGGTGTATTTGCTTATAGATGAAGGTAAAGTTTATATTGGTGCATGTAATTATACATATAATATAAATTTTGGTTACCCTTTTAGGGGGCACCTGACATCTGGGGCAAGAAAAACTTAAGAAAATGGCGTTGGCGGCTTCTTTTATACCCCTGACGACCTGACATCAGGGAAGGGGCAACAGCAGCCGACGCAGAACCCAGGACTTTGGAATTTAGGCCGACTGAGGGCAACCTGCCAGCAGGATTACCCAAATGTAATGACTGCAACAGTGAATACACTCGAACATCTACATTTATGGTAAGTGTACACAACTGCACTTTCTAACTTGTCTAGGGTACACCATAAACGAAAAGAAATCACAACTGGTACCCTGTCAAAAGATTACATTCCTGGGTGCAAGCTTGAATACAACTGCCCAGATGGCTTTCCTCACACCAGAGAAGCAAATTCATTTGGTAACTTACTTCAAACAAGTGGCCACAAAAACCCTGCTGTCTGCAGGCCAAATACTGCAAGCCTTGTGGTTCATGGCCTCCTGCATTCTTTTAATTCCATTTGCAAGACTGCATATGAGGAAACTACAGTGGTATCTAAAGTGTCTATGGACTCAACATTGTCAAAGCCTGGAAACATTCCTATCATACCATGCCTACGCCTAGAGTTTCTATGATGGTTAGAAGCCTGCCACCAAAACAAGGGACTACCATTCACACTATCCCCTGCCGCGCAAACTATAACTACAGATGCATGAGACTATGCATGGGGGGCTCACCTGGCAGGGAAGTGCATTCATGGGAAATGGAACCCAAATCAAATGCACCTACATATCAATCAAAAAGAAATGTTAGCTGTACAGAATGCTCTGACAGCCTTCAAGGACTACATTCTTCCAGGACAACTAATAGTAAAGACGGACAACACCACGGTTATGTGGCACATAAAACAAGCAGGAGGGTACACATTCCTACCCCCTCTGCAGGCTAGCCATGTCATTGTGGAACACAGCCTTGAGCTACCAAGTGCATCCACAAGCTCAATTCCTGCCAGGAAAATTGAATACACTGGCAGATGGACTAAGCAGAAACCTCATGGACCCACATAAGTGGAAACTGGAACCACGGATTTTCAACATGTTGATAAGTGAATGGGGAGCCCAGACATAGATCTATTTTCCTCCCCCCAGAACTACCAGTTGGACAAGTTTTGCAAAAGGACTCCCCACAAACAAGCCTGGAAAGTGTATGCTCTGCCCTTCAGCTGGAAAAACCTATTAGTCTACGCCTTTCCCCCTCTTCCTCTGCTCTCCAAAGTTCTACTAAAAATCAAACAGGACAAACCAAGGATGATTTTGATTGCTCCAGACTGGTCGTGCCAACACTGGTACCCCCTCCTGCGCAGTGTCGCAAATATCTCCATGGCACCTGCCTCAGGACCCCCTCCCTGCTGTCTCAGCAGCAGAACCAAATTCTGCACCCACAGCTTCCAACATTGAACCTTGCAGCCTGGCTAATCACTTAAATTCACCCTTATCATCCATCAGCAAACCTGTGATGGATGTCATCTTGGAGGCGAGGAGACCTAGTACTAGAAAATCTTATGCTGACAAATGGAAAAGATTCTGTGCCTGGAACCAATCTTTAGGGATGAGCACAATAGCGCCCAATTTACCTCAAATTTTGCAATGCTTAACTGAGATGCTTCACAAGGGCCTATCTTTTTCCTCGATTAAAATCCATGCCTCAGCTGTTTCACCTCACTATAACACAGAACCACCTCTCTTCTCTCATCCTCTGCTCAAGCAGTATCTCAGAGGGGCAAAAAACTTGAGACCACCCAGGAGAGCTCCTACCCCTGCCTGGGACCTTAACTTTGTTTTGGTGAAACTCACTCTACCTCCTTTCGAGCCAGCTGTTACTGCAGACTTAAAATTCCTTTCTTGGAAAACAGCCTTCCTTTTAGCAATCACTTCAGCTAGAAGGATATCCGAATTACAGGCCCTTATGGCAGTGGAACCTTTCATCATCTTTCATGCAGACAGGGTATCTCTCAGGACCAGTCCATCCTTCATGCCCAAGGTGGTCTCCAGTGTGGCTCTTAATCAGTTCATTCATTTGCCAACCTTCTTCCCCAATCCACAGAACAAAGGGGAATGGATTCTGCATTCCTTGGATGTGCACAGACAACTAAGATTCTACTTTGACAGGACTAAATCTCGAAGAAAATCTAAACAATTGCTGGTAGCATTTGCTGCAGGGCAGAGGGAAGGCTATTTCAAAACAAACCATTTCTAAATGAATAAGCTATTGCATTAATTTCTGCTATAAGCACCATGGAAAACCTATTTCCCAGGGGCCCAGATCTCACTCCACCAGGGCTGCCTCTACTTCTGCAGCCTTTCTCAGAGGTGTTCCTACCAGGGATATACTAGAAGCTGCTATCTGGAGTTCTGTACATACTTTTCGCCAAGCACTGTCATTTACCAATTTTCTCTAAATCCAGAGCTGGCTTTGCCACTGCTGTCTTGCAGGGCCTTATAGCTGGCCCTAATGCTGTATAAACTCCTCCTCCCAACCATAGCTTTGGGAATCTACCCAAATGTAATGACTGCAACAGTGAAACACATAGAATATAGTACAGTTGTGTACACTTACAATAAATGTAGATGTTCGAGTGTATTCACTGTTGCAGTCCTGGTTACCCTCCCTCCAGCCCCCTTGGTTTTACTGACTATACCTCTCCTTTGCTTTACTATGCTTAAAAGCCTTTTTGGTGTATTTGCTTTTGGTTGGAGGTATGCCTTTGTGTTTTTGTGTTTATTTGCTCCCCATTATGGGGGCACCTGCCATCTGGGGCGAGAAAGACTGATGTAATGGCGTCTGCTGCATGTTTTTTACCCCTGACGACCTGACGTCATGGAAGGAGGGACAGCAACCGATGCAGGACCCAAGAGTATGTTAATCAGGTCGACTGAGGGCAACCTGCCAGCAGATTACCCAAATGTAATGACTACAACAGTGAATACACTCGAACATCTACATTTATGGTAAGTGTACACAACTGTACTTTATCCACTTTACTTAGCTAGTACATGTAAATGTTTATTTTCTGGTATAATCAGTTTATCGTTAACATAGAGCAGGAAGTTTTAGTGTGTGTAGTCCGATGGATCTTAGAACGATTGAAGTTTTTTGCATAATCGTTAGAACTGTAGATAGTTTTCCCTTATCTCTTTCCGATAGCAGTAAGATGTGGATATGCACGGGGGGAGGTCTGAAAGAGGTGGTTATCACTTTCTTTTACTGTCATTATTTGTTTGATCTATCCAAAAATGCCCTTAATTATTGGTACTTTGGTTATATAATCCTCTATAACTCAAACATACATTCTCTTTTCATCTTATCTAACTCTTTTAAGAATTATCAGATTACCAAAATAACTCCCTAATGGTATCGTTGGAATCATAGAATGTTAAGGCTCTACAAAATAATAATAATAAAAAAAACCTAGTGTTGCATCTAACCTACAAATCCACCTTTGAGATACTCTTATTCAAGAAACTCACATGACAAAAGAACACTGGGAAAAGGATGTCAAAAAGAAATGAATTAAACAAATAGCTGCTGGGAATTGCATGGATTCTAAAGGAGTAGCCATAATTGTTAAAAACTTTTTTAAAGGCTCATTAATAGCAAGTGGGTGGGATCCTAACGGAAGGTGGTATTACCTAACATGCCCTATTCCCTTCTGCAATAAATAAATCCTTATTTTAAATGTTTATGGTCCTTGTATGTACCAGTCCTTTTTCTTATATGAAATTTATACACTTCTTGAAAAATTTCAGAATCATCTACTGATTTTGGGTGGGACTGGAACATGACTATCCGACCTGAACTGGATAGGACATGCAAGGCCAACAAACAACCCACAGGTCTTACTACCCTCTTAGGAGATTTAATAGATGACTTTAATCTGTGTGATCATTTGAATCCTTCAGAGAGACCCTTCAGTTAGTAAATATACATTTTTTCAGCATATCATAAATCATGGTTAGGTTAGACTGCTTTCTAATCTCAACTTTTTTTTCAACTTATGAAATAAATTACAGCAGCGACCCTAGAATTCTTTCTGATCATGCCAAAATTAATCTTAAAATAAATGCAACTAGATCAAACTCCTATGACCAAATCCTATCAAACTGGTCCTTCAATTCAAATCTTCTAAATAATAAGAATCTATCAAGAAGATGTCCTTCAAGGATGCATCTGCAGTCCTTACAAATGGGTTGTCCTGTCGTCAGGCAGCCCTTCGGTCGGCCGGATTCCAAAGTCTGGGTCTGGCCTCGGCTGGTGTCGCACTTCACCCGACGTCATAGCTGCAGTTATTCGGGTATAAAGGCATCAGCCGACGCCATTTTCCTCAGTCTTTCTTGCCGCGTGGCGCCCGAAGCAGAAGCTGTTCGCAAGTGCCGGTCGGTCAGAACCAGAGATTACTACTACCGAATACTTCTACCGAAGACTTCTAAAAAGCTAAGTACCCCATTGGGGACTCTTTCTTGCCTCAGCCGATGTCAGAAAAAGTGAATAACTGTTTAACTTGTGGGAAACAAATACCTCATAAAGATTTCCACTCTTACTGCTTACCTTGCTTAGGCCCAGACCACAACGTAGTAGCTTGTCTAGCCTGTGCTTCTTTTAACCGACAGACGCTTAGACGTCGGTCGGAATTTGCTGAGGAGTTTTTCGGCTCCGATTTTGCTTACATTATGCCGTCGGATCCTCCGACTACGCAAATATCTAAAAAGCGCAAGGAAAAGGACCGACACTCGCGGTCTGCGGTTTCGACCGAAACCGCGGTTAAGCCAACCGCGAGTGTCTCGGTTTCGGCTGAAACCAAGCAAGCGGTTCTTCCTTCAGCCGAAAACTTACCTCCTACTGAGGCCTCTTCCAACCTGGCGGAATCGGCTTCTGATATACCTCCTGCTCTTGCAGTTTCTCAGGAATTGTCTGACACTATCCCCCTGGATATTTCTACCCCTTATGAAGACTCTGATGCTGAAGAGTCCATTCCTTCTGCCTCTCCGCCTGAGGAATTTTCCTTTGGGGAAACCTTGCATGCTATGAGGGAACAATTTCAGTGGCAGGGCCAGGATTTTTCTGACTCTAGAAAAAGGCTTAGAACCTTTCTGCATTTACCACAACATAGACCTTTAGCCATACCTCCAGTTCTCTCTGTTGTAGATGATGCTTTTAATGATGCTTGTACTGCTCCTGATTCACTACCTCCGGCCCCTGCTAAGCCCGATAGGTACTACAGGGTCCCGGACACGCATTACCATTTGTATAAGGCTCCTTTTGCAGACCCAGAGACTATCTCCCAGGGTCCTAAAGCTGTAACAGCTACCTCTGCTAAAAAAAACCCTCCCCTCTGAAAGGGAATCCAGGTCCTTAGAGATGGGGTAAAAAAGTTTACACTTCTGCTACTCTTTCAGCTAGGGCCTTGAACTGTCAATTCCACATGATCCAGTATCAAGAATTTATGCTAGATCAGTTAACTAAAAAACTGTCCTCAGATGAACCATTAGACAAAAAATATGTTCAGGAAATGGTACATAACATTCAGCAAGTCAGTAACCATTCCTTAAAATGCGGCTATGATGCACTGGAGGCTTCCTTTAGATCAGCCATGACTGGCACAGTTATCAGAAGGCATGCATGGTTAAAAGAGCAGGCCTTACCAGACCATGTCAAATCAAAACTACTAGATGCTCCCATGGACAAGATCAATTTGTTTGGCTCTCCTGCACAACAGGTGCTGAAGAAGATGGAAGAAAAGGCAAAATCTGTACAAACAGTGAAAGATTTCTTACAGGTCCAACCTCCAAGGTTTAGCAGGAATTGGCCCTCCAAGAATTGGTCCTTTCCAGACTCCTCCAGAGCTCAGAGAGGCAGGAATAGGCGTTCAAGAGGCAGAAGTCAATCCAGGGGTGCCTACAGAGGACGCCAGTGGCAGGGTAACAACCACCGAGGTGCAGCCACAGACACAGCCACCACCACTACTACAGGACAATCACAGTGACTTGGCTCTCGCACCGCCTACCAGGGAACAACTAGAAGCACCCTTGGGCGGGAAGCTAGCTTTATTTTCAGTAAACTGGCATTACATCACAAGAGACAAGTGGATTTTGCAGACAATAGACCAAGGTTACAGGTTTCACTTCCATACTCTACCAGGGAAGAGAGGAATGCCAAACCTACCTCCAAATCAAAAGGCAGAAGCTCTAAAACAAATAACTCAATTATTAAGAATGAGAGCTGTGGAAAAGGTACCATCTACAGAGCAAGGACAAGGATTTTACTCCAGACTCTTCCTGGTACCAAGAAAAGAAATCAAATGGAGACCTATACTCGACCTGTCCGCTTTAAACACATTCCTCATTGTTCCAAAATTCAAAATGCTGACCCTACAGCAGCTTCTTCCCATGCTGGGCAAGGAGTCTTGGCTGGTAACTCTAGATCTCAAGGAGGCATACCTGCACGTCCCCATACGACCAAATTGCAGAAGATACCTCAGATTTCTTGCAGGATCAGAGCATTAGCAATTCTCAGCATTGCCCTTTGGCTTATCTACTGCGCCCAGAGTGTTCACGAAATGCCTGGCATCAGTAATTGCTCATTGCAGGCTTCAGGGAATCCAAATCTACCCTTACCTGGACGACTGCCTGATACAAGCGGACAACAAAAACAAGTTAGCAGAAGACTTGAAAAGAGTCATTTACCTACTACAAGCCCTGGGATACACAGTCAATATAAAAAAGTCAAGGCTGATACCATCCCAAAGGATAACCTTTTTGGGTGCAGAGCTGGATACATCCAAACAAATGGCATTCCTAACAGTAGAAAAACAGGAACAACTCCCTCTCTACTTCTTGGCATTAACAAAACAGAACCATCTAACAGCAAGAAAAGTCCTGCAAGCCTTGGGTTTCATGGCATCCTGCATAATATTGGTTCCACATGCAAGACTGCATATGAGAAAGTTACAGTGGTACCGAAGGAATTTATGGTCTCAGCACAGGCACAGCCTAGAAACCCAAATTCCTATAATTCCATGCCTGAAACAAGAATTCCTATGGTGGGCTCAGGCTTGTCAATCAAACAAAGGATTGCCCTTCCACAACACTCAGCCAAGCCAAACCATCACAACGGACGCCTCAGACCTCGGTTGGGGGGCCCACATGCTGGACAAGTGCATACAAGGTTCATGGACTCCGGACCAACTGCTCCTGCACATAAATCAAAAGGAAATGCTGGCAGTAAAACTGGCAATTCAGACCATTTCTTCAACAAGGTCAACTGTTGATAAGGACAGACAACACCACAGTTATGTGGTACATCAACAAACAGGGAGGCACACATTCGTACCCTCTATGCCGGATGGCAATGGACCTCTGGAATGTGGCCCTGAGTTACAACATTCAGTTACAAGCAATTTTTGTACCAGGAAAAGAAAACATTCTAGCAGACATACTAAGCAGAACAACCACGGATGCCCACGAATGGATGCTCCATCTGGACATCTTCAAAACCATTACAAGAAAATGGGGACTCCCACAGATAGACTTATTTGCATCCCCACGCAATCACCAACTAAAGAAATTCTGCACAAGGACGTACCACCCACTTGCTTGGAAGGTGGACTCCCTATCTTTCAGTTGGAAAAACCTGACAGCATATGCATTCCCACCTCTTCCTTTGATGCACAAGGTGCTATTGAAAATCAAAGAGGACCGTCCAAGGATCATTCTGATAGCTCCAGACTGGCCAAGACAACATTGGTACCCATTACTGAGGAGCATGTCTCGGGAACAAATATGGCCCCTACCCCATGTTCCCTTGCTGTTAACACAGAACAACTTCAACACCCTGCATCCAAACCTGAAAACACTGCAGCTGACTGCCTGGAACATTGCATAAGAACAAAGAACCCAAAATTATCACAAAGGGTTAAAGACATTATCTTGGAGTCTCGCAGACCCTCAACAAGAAAAAAATATTCAGCAAAATGGAAAAGATATTCCATTTGGAGTACTGCAAAAGGAGAAAATGTGTCACTGGTAAACATAGCCAACATCCTGGAATACTTGGCAGAGCTCTTCCACAAAGGCCTGTCCTATTCTTCCATTAAGATTCATGCATCAGCTATTTCAGCAGAATATGACTTGGATCCTCCACTTTTCTCACATCCTCTACTTAGGCAGTTTCTGAGAGGAATTAAAAATGTAAAACCACCTAGGAAGCCACCATTGCCAGCATGGGACTTGAACTTTGTGCTAGAAAAATTGACACTCCCTCCTTTTGAACCAGCAGCCACAGCAGAATTGCAATACTTATCATGGAAAACTGCTTTCCTGCTGGCAATCACTTCAGCAAGAAGGGTATCTGAACTTCAGGCATTAATGGCAGTACAGCCCTTCCTGATCTTCCATCAAGATAGTGTCCATGAGAACAAATCCTACTTTTATGCCTAAGGTGGTTTCCAGAGTATCTTTGAATCAGGCTATCCACCTACCTACATTCTTCCCCAACCCACAAAACAGGGGAGAAAGACTGTTACATACCTTGGATGTGCATAGGCAATTACGCTACTACCTGGACAGGACCAAGGGTAATAGAAAAACTGACCAGCTACTGGTAGCATATGCAACAGGAATGGAAGGAAAAGCAATTTCAAAACAGACAATCTCTAAGTGGATAGGAAATTGCATTAGATTTTGTTACTCCTACCATGGGAAGAAGACTCCAGAAAACATCAGGCCTCACTCTACAAGGGCTACAGCCACTACCACAGCTTTTCTGAGGAGTGGCCACCAAAGACATTTTAGAGGCTGCTACTTGGAGCTCCGTGCATACATTTGCCAAGCATTATAATTTACCTTTATACTCTAGATCCCGAGCAGGTTTTGCCACTGCTGTTTTGCAAGGGATCTTAACTACACCATAATTACCTTTCTCCTCCTCCCCCAGTTTGGCTATGGTATTCTACCCATTTGTAAGGACTGCAGATGCATCCTTGAAGGACATAGTACAGTTTTGTACCTACCATAAATGTAGATGTCCGATAGGAATGCATCTGCAGTCAGGATTACCCACCCTCCTTCCCCTCTGTGGTACTCCTAGGGTATTGCCCATCCTAGGGTATTGCCCATCTTGTAGCTAGCTGGGGGAATCTATTATGGTGTATTTGTTTGTATATATGTACATACATGTTTATTTTTTGTTTGCTCTCTACTATTTGGAAACATTTGCATTTATCCAAATTTAGCCTTCCTAGAGGGCACCTGGCATCTGGGGCAAGAAACACTGAGGAAAATGGCGTCGGCTGATGCCTTTATACCGGAATAACTGCAGCTATGACGTCGGGTGAAGTGCGACACCAGCCGAGGCCAGACCCAGACTTTGGAATCCGGCCGACCGAAGGGCTGCCTGACGACAGGACAACCCATTTGTAAGGACTGCAGATGCATTCCTATCGGACATCTACATTTATGGTAGGTACAAAACTGTACTTTCAGGAATTCTTATCCCACACTTAGACAATTCATACATTCCCCAAGACATCCAGTCGGCTGCAGCTAAGGCTATGCTCAGAGGTATTCTTATTCAAAAAGCATCCCTAATCAAAAAACAAGTTAAATCGCATGTATTGACAATAGAAGCTGAACTAAGAACTGCAAACTAAGTTCTCCTTAGATGTAGAAAAACAGATGATCTCCCTGCAAAAACAATTAAATAAAGTCCATCTAGAATAGTACTGTCTCACAGAACTCTGACTCCTTCGCAGATATGCTGAATGGGCTCAAATCCCTTCTAGGCTACTGGCCAGGATAATAAATATCAAACCTCCACCCACCAGAATAAAACAAATTAACCATAATGGCAAGTCGTCCTTCTTCTCGGATAAGGAAATCATTCATGTCTTTGAAGGGTTGTATAAAGAAGTTTATGGACCTCAAGAACTTGCTGGGGATGTCTCCATTGATCTTTTCTTAGAGGACTTACAATTCCCAACATTAAATGACACCCACAGATACTTTCTTACGGCACTAATATCTACTGATGAAATCCTCTCAGTCATAAACTGAAACCAGGAGAAGCCCCAAGTCCAGACGGATATGTTGCAGAATTGTATAAGTCTTTCAAGCAACTTTTAGCTCCCCTTTTACTTAAAGTCTACAATTATATAATACAATTTCGCATCTCTGATTTATACATAAATAATTCCAAAACTATTTTTAATACAAAAATCTAACGCCAATGATTTCAACCCAAACGACTACTGTCCAATTGCTTTAATCAATCTAGATATAAAAACTCTATGAATAATTCTTGCACATAGACTAAATAAAATACTACCTCACATCATATCTCATGATCATTTAGGATTCATGAGTAGTAGACGTGTGGGATAACACTCTGACCATAGAAACCATAGCCAACATGACAGTGAATGACAAATCCCACAAATATGCACTCTAGATGCTCAAAAAGCCTTCAATAGGGTAAACTTACACTTTCTTTTTAAGATTATGAAGCGTTTTGCCTTCCCCAACGAATATATCAATATGGTCAGAACCCTTTATAACAAGGAATCTACCACACTAAATATAAATAAAAAGAATTCAAACCTAATTCAAATAATCAATGGTACAAGGCAGGGGTGTCCACTCTCTTATTCAACCTTTATCTTGAAGTTCTTCTCCTGAAATTAAGTCAAAAAACATTTCAACACTCCGTCTACATCTCCAGAGTTCTAGTGAAATGTACTGCCTTTAAATATTTACTTTGAATTTCCCTCTACCAACCTAGAAAAGATCTTAAGCACCATAAACAAGTTTTCACTAATCTACAATTATGCCATTAACCCCAATCAATAATTTATCCATTAAATCCCCTTGGGCACAGAAAAATTCTTCATACCAAAAACCAAGATCAAAGTTAATTATTCACTGAAATATTTGGGTATAACTTTCACCCACCCCCAACAGGAACTAATTAAAAATCATCTCTATAAAATGTGGTCTAAAGTCATGGAAGATCTTTCAAGATGGAAAAACTTAAATCTCCCCCTCCTTTCTAAGACGACTGTTATAAAAATGAATATCCTCCCCAAAATTCTTTTCCATTTCAATGCCGTCAACCAGAATATTCCAAACATTTTTTTTCTTGCAAATGGAAACTACTCTAGGGTTAATTTATATGGTACCCCAAGAACACTAGGATCAGCTATTCCAGACTAACCCTTCCCAAAGAAAAAGGAGGCATGAGCCTCCCTGACTTCCTAACATATAATATAATAAATGCCAGTCGTATTATACACATAACTAACTACGAACCTTCAAATAAAGTTTGGAATCCCCTATGGATAAAAATCTGCCATTCACACCTAATAGCATCCAAGCTCAACCCAAAAGCAACTCTTTTCCATAATACTAAAACTCTTAAAGACTTTAAGATTCACCCTACATTAATAAAAAATATTGTAGGTTTTCAAAAACGTATAACATCTGTAGATTTAAAAAATTCCTTAATGATGGCTCAAACAAACTTCAAATGAAATAACATGTTAAACTTAGACAAATTTCCTCTCATCAAGAACTGTATAGTTTGGGACTTTATTAAAATCAAAGACCGCTCATTTGATTCTGTTATAACATCTTTGGCAGTCAACAAAATTTATTAACATAATTGTCAAACAAATTATACCTAGTAACTCTGTTTACAGATAAGGTCAAAGTGACACCATTAGATTTTCAACTTTATCAACAATTAATAACTCAGCTTTCGTTAAGAACTAAAATGCTATCAAATGCTTACAGTTTAATAACAGAAATAAAACACCATGACAAAATTCTATACTCCAAATATTGGGAGAGCCAAAACAAGGAAATAACTCTCGACCAAAAGCTTGAGGCGATTGACATAACACTAAAACTAACCCCCTTCAAAAAATTAATTTATACTCCGTTTATGATAAACAACAATGCTTATCATACGCCTCTATTTCTGAGTAAAATTAATCCAAACATTTCACCCTTTTGTCCTACTTGTCCTAATTCAACAGCCGATACTTTACATATATTTTGGTCCTGCAGAAACATTTACAACCTGTGGTGTTCTTTGAGAGCACATCTTGAGAAAATGGGATACATGAAATCCACCCTTTCATGGGAAATGGCAGTTCCTAGTTCCTACAATTCTGACTCTAAACATATTGTAACACGATGTGCATTACTCAAAACCTATATTACACTCAACTGGCTAGATAGAACAAAAATATCCTGGAAAGAGTTTAAAACCATGGCTACCAAATATGTTCTGGCGAGCAAACTAAGTACAATAAGTAAAAAGAAAATGAAGTACTTACAGAAATATTGGAGTAACCTTGTGGAAGCTCTTAACTAGGCCCTCATCTGTCTACAACATTTTTGTCCTTTTTTTTTCCCTTCTCTTTTTTCTTCTTTCTCTTCCTCATTTAAGTAGTCTCCTTCTAAATACGCTATACCATCTGTTTTAACTTCACCAGACGAGGGTGGTAATCTCCAACCAATTCACTAAGGGACATAATAACCATGTATCATCACACCTTCTACCCCTACTGGTAGTAGAAATACCTAATATCTCTATGTTGATCATCTTTTATAAGTGACAACTGAGTGTATATAATGTATATAGTTAATTAAAATAGGCTTAGACATATGGATACATATTCTTAATTAAAATAGGCTTAGACATATGGATACATATTCTTTATGAGATAATTTAGTATGTGCAATTTCAAATACTACCTTTTATGATCTCATGTTCAATTGTAATTATTTGTCTAGCAAATCTAAGGCATATTTCTTGTTTATTATTGACTGTATTAGACAACATGCAACTAATGTAAGTGAATGCCAAGTTTTTTTTCTTTCTTCTGTATCTGTATTTTATATTGGAAATTGTAATAAAAATCATATTACAAAAAAAGTATAGTACAAACCTTTTATTTAAAGGGCAAATCTGTTTCAGAAAATAATAGTCCTGCAATCAGAAAGAGTCATGTGTTTTTAGTTTTTTTAGTTTTAGAAGCAGTTTTCTAAGAATTCAGCGCACTCTTTTTTCCACTCCATTTTTCATTATTATTAAAGACTTTATTGCTGTTAATGAAAGTGGATGCCTCGTCCATCATGTTAAATATTTTGCTTTCTTCAGAAAGGAATAATTTGATCTTTCTTTTACTCATTACTTTACTGAAAATAACCACTGTCAAATTTGAGTGTGTCTTCACCTATTTAAATAGGTGGACTGGACCATGCTGCTTTTAATGTTCGATCTCTTTCCAAGCTAGACATGAACTTAACTGTAATTAAATGCAGTGGTGAGTTTTCCTTCTTAGAAAGTGCTCTCATAGGTTAGTACTAGGCTAACTGCCCTTGCGAGCCATTGTAAGCCTAGCCAATTATCCCGTGTGAGACTCAAACCATGCACCTTGTATTTGTAAGTCAAACACCTTAACCATTAGGCCACCCTCAGGCATTTATGTGCTCTTTCCATTCCCAATGATTAAGTTTCAGGTAGATTTAATGTTTTATGTAGCCAGGTAGTTAAGACGTTTAGCATATTGTCTTCCTCGTGCTTTTCAGGTATACTGTAACTTCTGATGTTTTCATCTCAGTATAGTTTCTAAATCATTGAGTTTTTGAGTTTTTCTATGAACCAGTTATTTTGTTTTAAAATAAATTCAGTCTAAGACATATCTTCAGTTAATCTTTCTTTATGATCATTCAAAGTCTCTTCTGTACTGCTGATTTGTACACCTTGTTCATAAGAATTTCAAAATGTTCCATCATATTTCTGTTTTGAAACTTAAAGTTTAGTACAAACCTTTTATTTAAAGGGCAAATCTCTTCTTTGAAACTTTCTAGGTTAGTATCCAGTTTGTCTATTTTTAGTAATACATCCTGCACCCTAGATAGTATTGACTGGATGTCTTTTTGTAACACAAGAATCCCAAGTACCATTTTTTGAGTGCCTTGTGCTGAAATCTCCTATATCTTAACCAAGCAGTTGAAATTCTGACAGAAAAAATTGCAGCCTTTGAAGAAATTAAAGCTATAAATCTTTTTTTCTGACTATTGGCAAGTAAAATTAGTTAAGGATTTCCAAATTTTAATTTTTTTAATTATGTTTTCTGTCAAAGAAAAGTTTTCAGTCACAGGTCTTTCACCAGTTGCTGCTTTCAGTTAGCCATCTTGGCTGTACTCCAACTCCATGAATGCATTTTTGTAATACAAGCATTGTACAAACAGACAATGTTTAAGTGGCACTGGGTCTATAAAAGTTAAAAAGACTGCAAGAGTATCTAAAAATAAAAAGATAAATGATGCAATATAAAAAAAAAAAAAAAAGTACAGTGCCTCTCCCTGGGGACAGATACTTGCTTGAATAGAAAGTATTTTTGATAAATTCTGAAAGTGTACTCAGAATTGTTCATCCATATCAGGGAAGTAGCTTGAATGCAAGATCAGGTAAGCTGTGCAAAATATAACATACTCATGGTTTCTAAATGTCTAGAGACATTGTTAGGTCCTTACCTTATGATCAGCGGTGTCTTGGGGACATACGATCTCAGCATTTTCTCCTTTAGAGAAACAGGAATTAGACTGTGAAGTACCCAGTAGGTAAGAATCAAAATTTTAAATACACCTCTAGCTATTATCACTAACTAATGCTAATTGCACAAGACTGGTGATATATGGCTGGTTCTGGATATGTCCGTCACTAAACTTGCAGCACATTTCTGCACTTGCTGCAGAGATCCAGGTTACTATTGTTTGTTCCAAGATGGAGATAATGTTAATGGCTGCACTGAAACATCCAGAACCTGAGCTACTATTGTTGGGTTCAAAAAGGAAATATGGTGCTTGATTTGGAATATTTCTAATGTAAAAGTAACATGCCTTTATGACAGTTGAAACCTGGTCCGTAGATGCCAGCCTTTTAAGAACTACATCCAAATCATGGGCATGAGGCACAAATTCCAACTGATTACACCCAACATTTAAGGTTGAAAGCGGAGGAAGTCGTGAAAGGCAGTAGTGTGAATTAACTGCCTCAGTTTTTGCTAAGTTGAGTTTAAATAGACTGTATACCAGTCACTGCAGAATGTCACCTAAGAAGCCCTCGAAGTTAGTAAACTCAGGCAGTACCTCCTCAGCGAATGATGATATGCCATTAGAATTGATAATTCCTGTCCACATAATCTCTCTGAGTGGCAGCATGCACACAATGAATGGTAACAGAGCTAAAATAAGACCATGGGATACTGTGCATTCCAGATGTAAGGATCCAGAGGAATTCATTTCATACCTCACTGCTTGAAGGTGTTCTGAAAGGTAAGACGTAAACCACTGGAGTGCAGTGCTTGTGAAACCATAATAAAATTTTAGGCACTTCAGAGCGACCTTATGATCCACACTGTCAGAAGGCCTCCCGGAGCTTGAGGACCTAGCTTGAATACATCCTTTGATCTTTCATCATTAGCAGTCATTAACCACACAAGTGAGAGCTGTCTTGTGCTTTACCTAGGTCTAAAAGTGGATTGAAAAGGGTCTTAATAGACCAATGAGATACAAGATATGAATGCATCTGTACATAGACCTTTTCAGTATTTTGCCCCAATAAATAGGAGGTTAGCACTGGGGAGATAAGTGATTAGGCTTTGTTGGCTTTTTCCCATTAGCTTTTGGTTGATCAGAACCTATTTCAACAAAGATGGTTACACCTCAATTCTCCAACGCTAATCTAAATAACTGTTTGGGCCTAATGACTCTAGGCAAGAAATGAAACTCCACAAGTAAGTCACATGGATATAACTATCATCTTGTCATAATCAGTGTAACTAAACTCAAACCAGTATAAGTCTTGAAAGCCACTGAAAGAGCCATCACAGCACTGTACTGGGTGAGTTCTAAGTGGAGGACTGTCTTGTAAGGTTTATTCACAAAAAAAGCAAACTGGACTGCACAACTATTAAGGTAGCTGGATAAGTCAACCCAGCAGTGTTCTTACTAGATGGAAAAAAAGATGCCTTCTTTCTAGATATTTCCATCTGATATGCAACATATTGTAAATCTAGACCAAGGTTCTCCTCAGTAAGGGAAGTAAAGCACTATCTGCACTTCAACTTTTGTCCTTATCTTCATGGTAATCTTAATTCATGGTTGAACCAAGTTTTTTGCTATGTGACAGACATACACAGATTGCATCAAATGAATCCAGGGCATTGCTTCAGTGGCATAGAGTGCTAAAGCCCTGACTATCGCTCAGGCAATTAGTTTGATTAGTGACTTGGGTGATAGAAAGAATGGGTATGTGTGTATTCTTGGATGGTACTGTGCTGGTCTCATTCCAGTGAATTCTGGCGGGAACACAGTTCCCACAGCACCCATGACACATAGTAACACTAGTGTCTCAATTACCAAGCCCGTAAGGCATAACACTCAAAAAACAATTTTTTTGTCATTGGAGACTCCCTAGTGAAAGACACGGATGTCCCACTCACCAGGTTGGATAAGAAGGTCACTGTCAGCTGCCTCTTCGTTGCCAGGATTCATCAGATCACACATGCACTCAGGTCTTTCAACAACAAGTACCATTATGACTCTGTCATAGTTCATGTTGGAGCGAATGACCTGAGATGTACCTCACTAGACTATATAAAGAGTCACATGATTGAGATCTCTGAGTATGTGTCCTAGGCAGGTATGTCCCTAGTCTTGAGCAGCATACTACCCTCATCTGGAATGATGCCACAGTATAAACAAAAAAATATTGATTTCAATAATATGCTTAGTTTTTGGTGTCATTTAGAGGGGATCCAGTTTCTGTCAGTCTGAGAAGTCATGGTTGACAAACCTCACTGCTTTGCGAGAGACTGCACCTGACGCCACTAGGCTTGTGGTTGCTCCCAAATGTTGCTGCCTCCTCCATAGTACCTTTTTAGGTAAGGTTTCGAAAACAAACTTATCGACATGAAATTTACTAATCATAACAAAATAATGTTTATGCTGCTAAACGCTAGGAGTTTAAACCGGAAACTGCACACTTTCGAAGCCTTTCTGTCAGTGGAAGATGTAGAGATCTGTGTAGTCACAGAAACCTGGTTCAAGGCCTCAGAGAGTATCCCGGACTTGCAAGACTACAATGCTTTCCACACCTTAAGACCGTAAAAAGAACATGTGAGAACCAAAGGAGGCAGTGTTTCTATCTGTATTAGAGATTAATTCCCCTCCCATCTAGTTAGACTGGACAACTCCATGGAGTTAATCCAAGTTCAGGTTACTGTGGGTAAGACCCCCATTCAAGTCATAGCAAGTTTATAGATCCTATTCCATGGGTCATGATGCATGCACAGCCTACTTGACCAAACTGTGGAGTTGGTCCAAATATTCCCAAACACTCTGGTTATTGGGTGATTTCAATTATCCTGCCATCAACTGGGAAACCTAATCTAGCCCTAACTCAGTAGCGCAAAAGTTCCTTGACTTTAACTTAAATGCCCTGGAACAAATTGTTCATATACCCCTTTGATGCCAGTGCACTGGCCCAGCAATCAAGGAGCCTCAGTCCTCACCAATAACACCATTGAGGGGCATCTACATAGGGGAGGATAACAAATACACACACAGTAAAGTACAATTTCCCTTAAGAACTCACAGAGATCACAGTCAGTCTGGGGTTGGTTTCTCCCTTTCTCCCCAGATCCCCAATAAGACTCCCCACTGGCACAGCTATAGGGTCCAGATCTCAGCCTAGTGGGCAAGCTAAAACCTCCAGCACCCTCTCTGTCCAACCACTGCTTCATGTCCCTGCCAAGTAGCTGACGCACACACTTTGAGATAGGAGTTGTATGCAGACACACAGACATCCCTGGGAAAGGCTGGCACAGATTCTGCAGCTGTGCCCCCTTTCTGCCCAGTCTAAAAGGTAGTACCAGCTACTAAAAAGGCCCTTAACAAAGGGTGTCCAATTATTACTGTGCAATATTATTATCCAGATGCTGTGTGTGACTGAACAGCAAAGCTTATTGGAGTGACTTGGACAGTATCACTATATGCATGCAATGTACTCTAGAGCTTAAATTATCTCTGCACAAAACAGCCACATTTGAAAGGTTTAAAATATTTAATTTATAAATAATAAAAACACTAGGCAATACTTCTTACCACACAGTGCTAGTCAAGAGTTCAGAGATCACAGAAAAATACTCAAAATAATACAGTAGAAAAGTTCTGACATCAATACAGAAAAAAACTAATCTAATCTTCCTATTCCTAGCTATAGCTAAGAGAAAATACCGTCCTAAAATAAACTTGCATATAGAGCAAAGCAGTGCTGGTGATGTTGGATGTTCTGAAGACAAATGCAAAATGCTCTCTGATTCTCTGTCTTTAAATTGATAATGCAGTGCTGCTTCACATTACATCATTCTTAACAATTTTCTGTTTTCCCAGGCTAACAGAAACTCAGAGGTTAATAACCCTTTTGATCTTGCATCTAGTCAGGAAGCCAGAGCAATAAAAGAAATGATACATGCAAATTCTAACCCTTAACTCTGGCCTCAAAACAATAGGAAGAATTCCTGCATTTAGACATCTCTGCTTAGAGTTTTGACATCAAACGATTACACAATGCTTGACTTATCAGCCTTCCTACAGCAGAGTGCACTGTTACATGTTTGCATTTCCACATTTAACAGCATTTTATTCCATTTAAGAGAACAAGCCTGTGGCATATATTAATATTTACAAATGACAATATTATCTACAAAATTCTGTCTGGCTAGGCTGGCAGCCTTCACCTATCTTCACAACCCCAACCAGAGGAACAAAGATACTAGATCTGGTCCTTACTAACATGACAAACAGATGCATTGCCACAACTGTCAAACCCTCATTAGCTAAATCTGACCACAGATCAGTCACCTTTGAGCTGGCACTAACACCAGAACTCACAAAGGGCGAAGGCAGACTAAATAATCTTCACCAGGGCAAACTATAACCTCCTAGGGGAAGGTATAAATGCATTCCAAGCCTCATCCACAGCTGGAAGTGGTAACTACACTGAAGCTTACACTAAAGCCCTGTACAATCACTTGCATAAGTGTATAGACTCAGCTGTACCAGAAGGAATCAAAGCTAGAGCCCAAAGTAAAAACAAGCTGCCATGGTTGACATCCAGCATCAACAACGTTTACAACAAAAGCAAAAAGTTGCTCTCCAAGAAAACGAAGGTGTGGCCCCAACTATGGAAAAGTACCCTCCTTAGCCTCAATAGGCAAAATAAGACAACATGCCAAATCCTGTAAGGGCATCTTCAAGAAAAACTTAGCAAGCACAGCCAGGGATAACCATAAGGCCTTTTACAGTTAGGTACATAACCTAAAAGGTAGGACACAAGCATGTGCTAAACTAATGACTGACTGCACATATTGACCCCACAGAGATAGCAAACCTGCTAGCGGATAAGTTTGGCAAAAATTTCACTCCTATATCCCCTCCAAACTTATCACAAACCTTGCCCCAAACTACCACACCCCAGCTCACCCTACATATCTGTAGAGCAGGTCATTAAAGCCTTGTCTGAGGCAAAAAACACAGCCTCTATGGGACCTGATGGCATCCCAGGCTGTCTTCCAAACAGGCTAAAATATGAACTAGCATCGCCATTAAGTACCCCTTTCAATCACAGCCTAACCACAAGCTTTGTTCCTGTGGAATGGGAAAAGCAACAGTTATTCCCCTCCACAAAGATGGCCTAGCAACAGACCCGGGGAATTAGACCCAGAAGTCTGACCAGCCTAGTCTGCAAGGCCATGGTACGTATCATTATAGACCTCATAAGTAAAGACATAGACAACCTCCAAACCTTGGATCCAACCCAGTTTGGCTTCAAGAGCAGATCCTGCCTGTTAAATCTGGTGGATTTCTTCAAAAATGTGACCAGGGCCATTGAAGAGGTCACATGTGTGGATACAGCATACCTCAACTTGGCAAAGGCTTTCGACACAATCCCACACATTGGCATTAGTGATAAACTTAGCAAACTGAATGTAAACCCCTTTGTTGTAAGATGGGTTGCCAACTGGCTCACAAACTGGACGCAAACTATCAAAGTGGGTGACTCCACATCAACCAGCAAACCTGTCACCAGCGGGGTACCATAATGGTCAGTGCTGAGCCCCCTTACTGTTTGGTATATACTTCTTAGAAGTTCAAGCCAAAAGTAAGGGGTTGTGACTGACCAAGTTTGCAGATGACTGAAAACTAGGTGCAATTATTGATTCCCCAAATGATGTCCGTATACTCCAGGATGGTCCTACACAGACCAATGACTGGTGTCTTAGTCATGGCTTCAAACTGAATGCAAAGAAATGCATCATCATTCCGTTTGGCAAAACCATGTCCCTTCACATTGTCAAATCAACAATACCATAAGTACCTACGAAGTGGTAAGGGATCTCTGATCACAGCTGACTGACCATAACTTTAACCACCATGTGTCTACTGTAGTAAGGAAGGCTTCCTGCATAGCACACTTGATTATTAAACGCATCGCCTCAAGAGCAAAGGAGGTTATAACCCTTCTGTACTTGGCATTAATCAGGCCTGTAATTGAGTATAACACTCCACTCAGCATGTAGCGTACGAAGTACCTGCCGCATTTGGAGAGACCTCAGAGGTTTCTAACAGAGATCAAGGGACTCCTGCACATGCCTTACATAGACCGACTGAAATCCATTTCACTATACTCTGTATTGTATAGATGTAGTAGGGGAGACTTATGCCTGGCTTACAGAGTGTTCTCCGACCAAAACCTAATGAATTTGCTGCAAATCCATAAATCAAATGGACTAGAGCTGTCTCTTCCAATGACCTAAATATGGCCTGTGACTTAAGTAAGACATGTTGAAGGGACAGATTTGTCTCCCAGTGACTGCTGCGTATTTGGAATAGGCTTACCAATTCATGTGAAGGAGAGCACCTCTTATGACACTGTTCAGAAGGAATCTGGATGAGTGGGTGGGGCACCATAAATTCTTACCAGGGATAGCACCCACAACTCTCCTGGACATGGGCATTCATTACTTAATGCAGCCCTGGGTATTGACTAGCATAACTGTGGTATTACATTGGGATGAAATGGCTAGGCTTGAAATGACCTCCGGGTTGATAGTCTTGTAAACTCCTTATGATCTCTGAAGACTTAGGAATCCAGACTTGGAGATGAAAGGACTGGAGCAGGCACAATCTCTTTATGGCCAGGGATAGACATGTGCTTGTGGTAGCCCTTCTTGCCTACATAAAAAAGTATAAGTATGTGTCAGCACAGGGGAGTGGGGATTAAAGCCATGTAAAAGTCCTCACCAACTGCAGTATGACAGCTCCACAGCTCATTACATTTCACAGAGCGCCAGCAGGTAGTACCCAAAACCCTGTCATGGAGTATTGTCCACTCTGTGTACAGGGTTCTTATCCATAATGGTAGACCCCCCTCCTGCTGTGTATCATACCGGTGAGC
>NC_056733.1:157282115-157404755 GCF_019279795.1 Protopterus annectens | reverse complement strand
TCGGAGCTTCAAGCTCTTTCAGTTAAACACCCTTATTTGATCTTTCACCCTGATAGAGTATCTCTTCGCACTAATCCATCCTTTCTTCCCAAAGTTTGCTCCATTAATAATATTAATCAGTCCATTGAACTCCCCACCTTTTTCAAGAACCACTCCAATAAGTTGGAATATATGTTACACAAGTTAGATGTTCATAGACAACTCAGATTTTACTTGGACAGAACAAAGAATCACAGAAAAACAGACCAGCTCTTTATAGCCTTCGCAGACAGCAAGAAGGGTATGGCAGTTACGAAACGAACCCTGTCCAAATGGCTTTCTGATTGTATTATTTTTGTTTATACTGCCTCTGAGCAAACTTTACCTGTCAAGCCCAAAGGGCACTCTACAAGATCAGTATCTACATCCCTGGCTCATGCAGCCCGCCTACCGTTAGACACTATTTGTGCGGCTGCTACTTGGTCTAAACCACATACATTCATTTCTCATTACAAAGTAGACAGGATTTCTAGGGACAGGGCAACCTTTGGTTCCACTGTGCTCAGGAACGTTCTCCCCTGAGTTCCTCAGGAACATGGAGCTAGGGACACTACCCAGGTGTAAGAACAAACGGCGAGATTGAACACTCTCACATATAGAAGTTATATCCTTACCATAACGTTCCATGTGGAGTGTTCATCTCACCTTTGTTCTTACATTCCCACCCTCTGGAAGAACATCCAGTTTAGGTGTCTGGTTTGTTTCTCCTGCTTCTGCCTTGAGCAGTTGTTGTGGCTATATATTTTCAGCTATGTTTGTTCTTGTTTGGCATGAATGTGTTATGCTCTCTTCTGTTGACTTCTGGTTTGCTTGCAAACTAGATCTGAGGTAAAGGCAGAGGGGGATTGTGGGAGTTAGGTTGGTCTCGAGCTTCTTCTTGATGCAGAGCTTTGCCAAGCGGCCGACACAGAGCCGAGGATCGGCTCCGAACCCAGGTGTAAGAACAAAGGCGAGATGAACACTCCACATGGAACGTTATGGTAAGGACATAACTTCTATTTTATGTATATGTACATATATATATATATATATATATATTTATGTATATGTACATATATATATATATATATATATATATTTATGTATATGTGTATATATATATATATATATATTTATATATATATATATATATATGTATATTATATATATATATATATATATATATATTTGTGTGTGTGTGTGTGTGTGTATATATGTATATATATATATATTTATATATATATATATATATATATATATATTTAGATAAGTGCCCTGTGTTGGCTTTGTTTTTTTCCATAGAAGTGTTTCTAGTAAGCAGTTGGATTAGTAGTGTTGGCCTTGTATTTAACTAAATTCATAGTCAGTAGTTAATTCAATAGCTAATAGTTGCTTAGAGTATGTTTTCTATTTGTTTAAATTTAGGATGTCTGAGGAGAAAGAGAAGCAACATCCTAAATATGGCTTCAAAAATGTATGGACTGTGGACAAAAAAATGTCGGTCATTGACGGGCACGTTCAGTGTGTCTGTTGTCTGGGGGCATTACACCTCCAAGACTCTTGTAGCATCTGTCACTCCTTCTCTTCCAGGGTACTTTTAGAGAGGAGGAGGAAATTGGTGGATATGGGCTTACTTCAGCACCCCTTCTCAGAAGCACTGGGTGACCAAGATGGTGCTAGCAAATCCTCTAAGTCATCCAAATCTTCAGGTGACTCCAAGTTATCTAAAAAGGCTAAAAAATGGAGGGTTTAGGGTCATCGGTTCCACTGCCTTTGGAACAGAGTGTCCCTTTCATTCGGAGCCAGTTCACAGCTTTGAAGCCAGTTTCTGAATTTCCATCATCTCCTCTGCTTCAGTCGGCACCCTCGGTGCACTCCTCAAAGTCTTCTGTCAGCCTCTCGGATCTGGATATGGACCCGTTGGTGCAGAAGCTTTTATGGGCACCAGGCCTTGCCAAATTGTCAGCTCCGATGCCTCCGTTGAAACCGAATACCATTACCCCGGACATGACTGCGCCTCCTCCGAGCCGTACCAGACGTTCGGAGCCGGAGGAGGGCTAACTGATGGTTGTTGAGCCTGTGGAGCAAAGACCTGCTCCAGTGTTACCGGACCCATCTACTCGGACATCCTCTGCGATGACCGGGGACTCTAGGAACCGACACTCTCTTGTCGGGTCCAGAGAGGATAGTGGTGCCGACTCTTCCTCTCGGGGTTTCAGCTTCGATGAGCTCAGCTCCTACCTCGAGCTCTGAGCCCATGGCCTTGGTGCGGGAGGATCGGACGGTGCCTCCGGATCCGTCTACCCCCTCTTGTCAGAGTCATGGTGCATTTGATACCATGAGGAGAGTCCTGTCTCCAAAAACTTCAGCATCGGGTCTGGCTTCCTCCTCCCCTCAAGCTCCTGTGTCCACTCCTGCTTCTACCAGTCAACCTAAGCATAGAGTCCCTGAGCCTCAAGTAGCCCCACAGGGCACCCCCTGCACATCTGAGACCTCCCCAGAAGCTCCCACTGAGGAGGTACCCAGGAAGAGACTGTGCAAGAACAGGCACTTGGACTCCCCACAGGAGTCTTTGACATCTGACACTGACTTGGATGAGTCAGAAGGGTCTCCTCTTATCCCCCTCTGAGGATATCTCCTTTGCGGAGATATTAGAGATCCTTAATCAGAAGGGTGGTTGGCAGTCCAAAAGCCCTACTGAGGACGAGTCAGTGCTTTTCAAGGCTTTCGAGTCTCAACCTTCCACCTCTTGGGTGTCTCCGCCTTAAGATGAGCTCATGGAGCTGATCTCTCGTAAGGCATGGGAGTCTCCGGAGGCCATGGAACCTGTCCCTCTGAAACCAAATAAGTTCATCTCTGCCCTCGTGGACAAAGCTTTTTTGACTAAGGGGAGTGCCTGTTGATGCCATGGTGGTGGCGGCAGCCACCAAAAAGGAAACTTCTGAGACGTCCTCATCTATCCATCCTCCTAACAGAGATTCCCAGATCATGGATAGATATGGGAAATGCATGTTTAGTTCAGCAACTTTTTCCCTGCGATCACTGAACTACGTAACCCATTTTAACAGACTACAAAGAGATCTCCTGAAGGAGCTAGGAGATGTTCTCCAGAGTACGGTAGCTGCAGGGGTTGCCGACAACGTTACCACCCTACTCTCCAGGGTACGGTAGCTGCAGAGGTTGCTGACAAAGTTACCACCCAGCTCGCTACCCTAAACTCTATTGTAAACTCGTCCATGCATCTCATAACTTACGCAGCTGATGGTTCGAGTAGGGCCGCAAGTTCAGGCATTGCTCTGCGTAGACAAGCCTGGATGCATCTCTGTTCCTTTGCAGAGCCATTTCAAGTCTTCCTTTATCAACACCCCATTTGATGGCTCATCCCTATTTGGGCCCAAGGTAAAGGAAACTCTAACTAGGTGTGAGCAGGAAGGAAAGACTCTATCTGCTGTCGGAGTCTGTTTTTCTACCCCTATTCGGCCCTATCCCAAGGGCGGAAAGATGGGGTTCCGAAAAGCCCAGGGAGCCTTTCAGGACACACTTGACAAAAACCCCTCTAGAGGCAGAGGAGGGGGTTATAATGGAAGACACCGCCCGCTCGGCAGGGGGGGGGGGGTCTGCAACAGCAGGGTGACAGAGGCCAGTTCTCTGGTCAGCCCTACCAGCGCTCCTGAAAGGAGACCTGGCTGTCTGGCTCTGGAGGCAGTCGGGGGTCGCTTATCTTTGTACCCAGAAGCCTTGGCTAAGCATAACATCCAATACCTGGGTACAATGCATCATTTCCAGAGGGTATTTCATACCGTTCTCTTCCCCTCCCACTCCTGTCAACAGAATCCCGGATGCTCCACCCAGTCTCAGGGGACAAGCAACTATAGAGGTCCGCAGGTTGCTAGAAAAAGAGTCATCCAGCCAGTCCCAGCAGACCAAACAGGATTCGGAACTTACTCAAGATTCTTTTTGGTTCCAAAGAAAACAGGGGACTGGATACCTATCGTGGACCTCAGCAGACTCAACCAATTTGTAAAAAAAGAGAAGTTCCGAATGGTCACACTTCAGGCCATTCTTCCCTTTTTAGGGAAAGGCGGTTGGATGTGCTCCATCGATCTCAAGGACGCGTACTACCACATAAAGATGGACAGACACTCCAGAGATCACTTGAGTTTCTGGCTGGGAGCCAGTCACTACCAGTTTCGAGCCCTGCCCTTTGGTCTCACTACAGCCCCCAGAGTGTTCACCAAATGCATGGCAGTGGTCGTGGCTTACGTGAGGTGTCTAGAATTTAAGGTGTTTCCATACCTAGACAATTGGCTCCTTACCGCCACCACCAGGCATCAACTGATTCAGTCAACAATCTCCTCTGACACTCTGCAACCACTTAGGCATTACAGTCAACTTCGAAAAGTCAGCCTTGTTGCCATCGCAGCATACTGTCTTTATAGGAGCGCAGGGTTAGATACCTCAACCACCACTCTACATCTTCCAGTCGAAAGGGTCTCACTTCTTCGCCACCACATCAACTCATTGGTGTCAAAAGAACAAAGCTACAGCCGCAGATGTCTTGAAGGTACTAGGTTTGATGGCTGCAGCAATTCTATCCATTCCACTCGCAAGGATGCATATGCAAATTCTTCAATGGCTTCTGTTCACTCAATGGTCTTACCAGAAATTGCCAATGAACCATATGATTCTCATTACAAACTCTTGCAAGAGGGACCTTCGGTGGTGGTTGACGTCTCTTCGTGTCACAATAGGAATACCCTTTCTGCCCCCCCCCCCCCAGTAGCCACTGTGATCACGGATGCTTCCCTGATAGGGTGGGGGGGGGGGCATTTTCAGGGAAAGACTGCCCAAGGCACATGGACTGATCAAGAGTCACATCCGCATATCAATGTTCTGGAGTTGAGAGCAGTACTTCTGGCGTTGCAGTACTTTCAGGACTCTCTTCCTCTAGGCACAATTGCAATTCAGACAGACGACATGTCAGTGGTCTGGTACAGACAACATGTCAGTGGTCTGGTACTTGAGCAAACAGGGTGGAACCAAGTCTTACCCCCTTTGTCGAAAAGCCCTCAGGGAATGGCAATGGGCTGTGTCATCCCAGCGTTTACTGTTAGCAACGCACATCCCGGGGAAATCCAACGTGATAACGGACAAGCTCAGCATGGCAATCTTGTTGACTCACGAGTGGTCTCTCAACCAACATGTTGCGGACATGATTTTCCGCAATTGGGGCCAGCCTTGCTGCGACCTCTTTGCCAGTCACATCAATACCAAATGCAGAAGCTATTTTACCCTGATACCACCTCCGGGACTTCCCCCGAGAGAAGCACTCATACACGATTGGCCTCCAGGTCTCCTGTATGCATTCCCTCCAATTCTATTGATACCCAGGTTTGTACAGAAAGCAAAGTCACTGGGAAGGACTGTTATCCTTATAGCCCCCCATTGGCCTCCACAGATTTGGTTCCCTTTTCTTCACCATCATCTGCTGGGGGATCCATGGATCCTGGACCCAGTTCCAGACCTCCTGACACATCCGTCAGGGGACCTCCATCCTTCACTGCAGTCTCTAAAGCTGACTGCTTGGCTGATCCACTTCCCCAAATAGCCAGGCTTCATTCCCTCTCATATGACAGAAGACAAATTCTATTGTCTTCTCATAAGCCATCCACCAGAAAACTATATCGCAGTAAGTGGAAAAGGTTCTCCATCTGGGCCGGCATACAAAAAATTTGACCCTTTCCGAGCTCCTTTGTCATAAAATCTAGAGTTTTTGACAATGATTTTTTAAGGAAGGAGCAGCATCTGCCACAGGTCGGATTCAGTTAGCTGCCATATCTAATTCCAACAGTGCATCATGGGATAAGGGGCTTGGTCTCGAGCTACTGGTAAACCTTGAGCTTTGCTAACGGCCGTGTCGGAGCCGAGGATCGGCTCCGAACCCATCAGTGAGAATAAAGGCGAGATAAACAACTCACATGGAACGTCATGGTGAGTGCATAACTTCTTTTTATTGCGCCCTCCTCTGGTAGAGTGCTGTTTTTTTATAGTAGTGCCATACTTACCGCTCACAGAAATCAGGTGTTTGAACTGTTTTTACTTACATTCATTCCCTTCTTTCTATTTTGGAAATTGCCAGATATATTCTGCCAAGATATCAAAGAGATTTCTGGTTTTATATTGGAATATCACCTTCTGAGATTCACTTTTAAGGCTTTTGAGGATAGAAATATGTAACTATCATTTCTAACTGAAAGTGGGATCTTTCTCATCTTCTGTTTAATTGGTTATTGCATTTTCTAAAGTATTTTATTTCTTGGCAGGTTACGTTTTATTAAGTTCCCTTACTGAATAAGGAAAACTGGCACCCCAAAAATAAGAAAATATGTAAAATTTACATTACATCTTGATCTTCTGTACAGTACAACTCTCCAAGTATCACTGTAATGTGATTAGTATTTTGGGATTTGCTGTATCCCAAAATGGCCTGAATGCTACTGCTATGTTGATGAGTTTTTTTCTTTGTCTTTCTTGTTCCACAGTGCAGTTTGTGTACCCCAGTGACACAGCTTAGATGCAGTAAAATGCATTTTGTTTCTGTTGTCACTTAAAAATGAGAACATATAGTCTGCTCCCAAAGTAAGAAAAGCAGTGTAAAAATGTGTGTATATATATATATATATATATATATATATATATATATATATATATATATATATATATGTGTGTGTGTGTGTGTGTGTATATATATATATATATATATATATATATATATATATAAATATAAATAATATACACATGCATACAAGTGTGTTGTATAGAAAAGCCGTCATGAAGCCGTATTAACAACATCTTGCCTTTCCTTGCCAAAGAAGTCCTGATGTTTTGTGTCTGTGTGTAGATTTTGAATTCCTTTGCAGGTTATTTGCACTCAAGGAAAAATGCTCACCACTAGTATGTATTACTTCAGTATATTCAAATACCTCTAATTGAAAGGTCTGTAGGATATGTATTTGTTACATGTGAGGCAAGAACTTTAGACAAATCTAAATCCGTGATGCCTTTCTCTGTAACCAAGAGAATCTAATTCAACACTTTTATGGTCTGGAAGATATGTGCAAACTATGCTGTAGTCTGTACTACAAAACAAGACAGAAACATTAACTAAAATGTGCTGCAGAGAAAAATAGAATTTGCATTCTACATAATCAGTAGTCCCCCCATGTAAAGACTTTAAACCAACTTAAATATCCCAGTTATAGGTCTTGTTACTTCAAATCAAGTAGAACAGTGTAGCAGACCATGTATCCCCTTCTCCTTCAATGTGTTCCAAGAACAACAGAAGTGCAGAGGGCACAGCCCCTCACACTAGGGAGTGCAGAGAGGTATTTCTCTCTTGTTGCAAAAGGTATGTTAATACAATCAGTTAAAATGTAATTTACTTTTTATTAATAATTAAAACAGTGATATATATAATATAATTTTGAATACTTTGATTAATTGATATTGGAATTGACTGTATCTGGAAATAACTATTTTGATGATGATTCTTTTATTTATGACGCATTTTATTTTGTTTTTTTAACACTGAAAAACTGCAGGAAGTTTTTGATCTTCTACACATCAAGCAAACAAATTCCTTTCATATTCAGTAAGTGCAAAAGAATGTCACAGTACTTAAGTGCCCCTAGGTGATATTCTAGAAAGACGAAATAACTCTGGAATGAGTTTTATAACTTTAGATGGTGGACATGCCCTTTTAAGCAGTTCTTAAAACAAATATGTGATGTTAAGTTGTCCAATCTCACCTTTGTTCTTGCTGAATGGGTCTGGAGCCGATCCTCGGCTCCGACTCGGCCACTTACTATAGCTCGAGACTACCCCTTATCCCAGAATGCCCAGCGTCAGCTACCCCGATCTTGTCTGCCGCTTTAGCTGCGAGGTTGCGTTCATACTTGCTTAGGCTGAGTATAAGTTTTTTCTCTATTAAATTCAAATAATTTGCTTAAAAATTTGATATATTTTCCCTCTTATAGTAGTTTGTAAGTTTCTTTTATTGTAAGTCCCTTATCTCATCTTTGTGGGGTTTTTTGTGCTGTGTTGGCCGTTGCCCCTTAGTCGCTAGGCCTTGTGTTTTTCCCTGAACTCATTTAACTTAGAGAGTCCCCCCCCCCCTTAAAGATTGCCGTTTAAGCTAGAGGCTCTCCTTTAAGGTCATTATTTCATATAAATTTTAGTTTACTTTTGTACTGTGTCTTTTTGGTAAAATGTCTAAGGAAGTTAAAACCTCAGGTTTTAAAAAGTGTGACTCATGCTGTCAGAAGATGTCTCTGACAGATGGGCACACTGGTTGTGTTTACTGCATGGGGCTCTGCACCTGCAGGACTCTTCTTCTTCTATTTGTCATGCCTTTAGTCCAGGGGTCCTGCAAGAGCAGAAAAATAAGCTTATTCTCCGTGGATTGTTAAAACAGGATTCTCCAGCTAAAACATCTCAGCCAGTGAAACCTTTGAAACCAGTCAAGCCGTTGGTTCCATGTTCAGAACCGACCTGTGAGCTTGACAAACCAAGTGTGGCGGTGCTCTCTGGCACCGACAAGACTTCTCCTCCATCGGCTCCAACTGTTACTTCGGAGCTGTCTCAGAGCCACAAACGAGCTAGGTCTCCTTCATTGGAACTGATTCGCTTGGTGACACAATCACCCTTACTTCAAAGCAAGACCAGTCATCGCTCATCTTCCCACTCCTCTCGAGCCTCGAGGTTATCAGATCAGGATGTGGAGAGAGTGGTAAGCAGGTTGCTGAAGTCACAGGCACTTGCTAAAATACTTTAGAGTCTGCCTCAACAAGATTCGGCTCCATCCGCTTCGATTTCTCCTCAGACTATGCTTAGTTCGGAGCCGGAGTCCATGGATGCTCTGATAGTGGTTCCTTCGGCTCTGATGACATCCTCTTTGGCTCTGACGTTGGCTTCGATTACCTTGGTTCTTCCTCCCATCAAGGTATCTGGGCGCCGAAGCTCTCTCGTCGGCTCCGAGGGGGGAAGTGGCATTGGACCCTTGTCCAACCCTGTTCTCCCTCTCGGAGCATCGGCTCAGTTGAGTTTGGCTCCCACATCAGCCTCAGAGCAGTTGTCCTCGGTGCAGAGTAGGATTCCTGTCTCTTTGGAGCTGGAGCTCTCCTTGTGTCGAGACCGTGATGCCTTCAAGGTCATGCGGAGGGTGCTGTCCCCTCTATCTGTTCCATTGGCTCCATCCCCCTCAATGCCTGTGACAACCTCTGCTCCTCTCCAGCCCCAAAGCATAGGGAACCTATACCCCAGGACACCCCATTGGGTGAACCCTCTTCTTCCGAAACTTCCCCAGAGCATTCTGAGCAGGCTTTCCGGAAGAAAAAGTGCAAGAGGAAGCACCAAGACTCCCTGAGAATGTCACCTCAGATACAGACCTGGATGAATTGGTGGGGTCCCCAAGGTCCCCTTCTGAAGATGTTTCCTTTTCACACATCCTTGAGATTCTCAGGCAGAGGCGTAGCTGGACCTCCCTAGCCCCCTCCGAGGACGAGCCTGTATACCTGGACGCATTTGGTTCCCGACCTCTTCCTGGGTGTCTCCGCCTTTTGATCCACTCATGTCTGTAGTGTCTCAAAAGGCTTGGTCAGCTCCAGATTCCATGGAACCTGTCCCGAGGATACCCAATAAATTTATCATAGCTCCCCAAGACAAACAGTTCTTGACTAAAGGTGTCCCAGTTGATTCCATGGTGGTAGCAGCAGCCGCAAAGAGAGAGTTAGCTGAAACCTCATCATCTGTCCATCCACTGAATAAAGACTCGTATGATGGACAGATATGGGAAGCAAATGTTTTCATCAGCGACATTCTCCCTTAGGTCCCTGAACTATCTTTCCCATTTTACTAGGCTTCAGAGGGATCTCCTAAAAGAGCTTGGAGATACCCTACAAGATCCCACAGCTGAGGGAGCTTCAGCCAAGGTAACTACCCAGCTGGCGACTCTTAATTCAGTAGTAAACTCCTCTATGAGGCTTATTTCATACACAGCCGATGGAGCGAGTAGAGCTGCAGGAACAGGAGTGGCTCTTAGGAGACATTCGTGGCTGCGGTTGTGTCAGTTTGCAGAACCTTTCAGAACGTCCTTCACCAGTACCTTCTTTGATGGCTCCTTTCTCTTTGGGCCTCAGGTGAAAGACACACTTACCAGGTGCCAGCAGGAAGGCAAGACACACTCTGATGTCGGAGCATGTTTTTCCACTCCTATTAGACCATACCCAAAGGGTCAGAAGGGTGGAAAGATGTGGTTTCGAAAATCCCAGGGACCCTTGCCTGATGCACTTGGTGAATTTTCCCCCAGGGGCAGAGGGGGAAATAACAATGGCAGAAGCCGCCCTCATGGCAGAGGAGGTCCGCAAAATCAGGGTGACAGAGATACGTTCTCTTCCAAACCCTATCAACATCCCTGAAGGGTTTGCCCAACTGCTCAACTCTGGAGGCAGTCGGGGGAAGGCTTTCATTGTACCCAATCGCCTGCAAAATATTACAAAAGACAAATGGGTACTAGCCATTATATACAGAGGTTACAAGATTCCCTTTCATCAACCCCATTTTGTTTCAGAAAAGTCCATCCCAGATGGTTCCAACCAATCTAAGGGATCAGGCAGTCACAGAAGTTTCAAGACTGCTAGAAAAAAGAGCCATCCAGGAAGTCCCCGCAGACCAAGTAGGATCCGGAGCTTACTCAAGATTCTTTTTAGTGCCCAAGAAGACAGGGGACTGGAGACCAATTCTGGATCTCAGCAGGTTAAACAAATCTGTACAAAACGAAATGTTCCGGATGCTAACACTGCTGTCCATTCTCCCCTTTCTGTGTCAGGACAATTGGATGTGCTCCATAGATCTTCAGGATGCGTACTATCATATAAAAATGGACAGACAGTCCAGGAGATTTCTATGCTTCCGGCTAGGGGCCAGTCATTACCAATTCAGAGCTCTGCCCTTTGGTCTCACCACAGCCCCCAGGGTGTTCACCAAATACATGGCAGTAGTCACTACTCACCTGAGACATCTAGGATTCCAGGTGTTTCCTTATCTGGGCAACTGGCTCCTCACTGCTACCACCAGGCAACAACTTAGAGGCACGAGATTACACCATCACATCCTGTGCTCAACTAGGCATCACAATAAACTTTGAAAAATCTCCCTTGTTGCCTGTCAATCTATTACATACATAGGAGCAGAGCTAAACACAAGAAAAATTATTGTAAAACTGCCTCAGGAAAGAGTTTCCATCATTCGAAAACCGGTGTCACTTCTCCTGAGGAGCAAAAGAATTCAAGTAAAATATGTTCTTCAGGCTCTAGGGTCCATGGCAGCAGTAGCTATTCTTCTAGTTCCCTTAGCACGCTTTCACATGAGAATCCTTCAGTGGCTTCTTTACACAATGGCCCTCCCAGGAATTACCCATGTTTCACATGATGCTTATTACGAAATCTTGCAAAAGACACCTTTCCTGGTGGATGGTCTCCCCACTAGTTACTCAGGGCAGACATTTCATGGAATCCCATCCGGTTGCCGTAGTGACCACTGACACTTCCCTGATAGGATTGGGGGGGGGCATTATCTAGGGAAGACAGTCCAAGGCACTTGGCAACCTCACGAATACCACTTGCACATCAACATCCTGGAGATGAGAGCGGTGTTCCTAGCGTTGCAAGCTCTTCAAGACTCTCTCCCTGCCGGGACTATTGCAGTACAGACGGACAATATGTCAGTGGTTTGGTACATTAACAAACAGGGCGTAACCAGGTCTAACCCCATGTGCCGAGAGGCCCTCAGACTGTGGCAATGGGTGATTTCCTCCCAATGTTTTCTGACAGCAACGCATATCCCTGGGACATCCAACGTAATAGCGGACAGGCTCAGCAGGGCTATCCTCATGCCTCACAAATGGAAATTGTGGATCTTATTTTCCGCAAATGGGGCCATCTTTGCTGCAGTCTCTTTGCCTCTCCCCTCAACAACAAATGCAACAACTACTTCTCCCTTGTTCCTCCTCCAAGTCAGACACCCAGGGACGCACTAGTCCACGACTGGCCTCAGGGACTCCTTTATGCATTTCCCCCCTTTCCCCTAATTCCAAAAGTCATTCAGAAAGCAAAATCATTGGGTTGCAAAATGATTCTCATTGCCCCTTATTGGCCTCGACAGATTTGGTTTCCATTCCTTCAGCCCCCCCCCCTTCTAGCCCAGCCTTGGATTCTGGACCCTGTACTGGACCTCTTGATTCATCAGTCAGGCGGGCTGCACCTATCCCTCCAATCTCTCAAGCTCACAGCTTAGTTACTCCATTTCCAATCCTAGCCAGGCTCCCAAATATTTCCCCAGCAGTGCATGATATTATTATTTCCTTCCATAAGTCAAATACAAGGAAAGTCTATACTATCAAATGGAAAATATTCTCTTACTGGGCAGAATCCAGGAATTTAAATCGTTTTACAGCTCCTGTACACGAGATTTTGGATTTCTTAGCAGAACTGTTTCATTCTGGTGCAGTGGCTGCTACCATCAGAGTACAACTAGCTGCCATTTAAAATTTTCATGTCGGAGTTTCTAACTCCAGCATAATGTCTCTCAAACTCTGTAAGGCCTTCATGAGAGGTACATCTCTACTTAGACCCCCAGTGAAAGAGCCCCTTCCAGCTTGAGATCTCAATTTGTTTCTGGCCTTGATACTGACACCCTTTGAACCAGTAGCATCATGTTCCTTGAAATTTCTCTCTTGGAAATCTCTCTTCCTAGTTGCTATTACTTCTGCCAGACATGTTTCAGAACTTCATGCACTGTGTGTTCGCCCTCCATACCTAGATTTTCACAAAGACAGAGTTTCTCTAAGAACCAACCCATTTTTTCTACCTAAAGATTGTTCAGAACACAATTTGAATCAATCCATTGAACTTCCTGTCTTTTTCCCTCATCATTCCAACAAGGCAGAATACAGATTACACCAAATGGATGTGCATAGACAACTGCATTTCTATCTCCATAGAACTAAAGAGATGTGAAAATCAGATCAGTTGTTCCTTTCATTTGCTAATAACAAACAAGGCCTTCCAGTTTCTAAAGTAACATTGTCAAAATAGTTGTCAGACACCATAGCCCATACCTACCATTTGTGACAAAAAGATCTTCCAGCAAAACCCAAAGGTCATTCAACCAGGTCAGTTGCTACTTCAGTAGCGTTTCAATCTAGATTGCCCATAGATTCAATTTGTGCAGCAGCTACTTGGGCAGATCCTCGTACATTCATTTCTCATTACAAAATAGATGTGGTCTCTTTGGTTCCACGGTTCTGAAGAGTTTGTTCCAATGAGCCACCCAGGATTGAGGTGCTAGAGACGCTGTCCCATCCAGCAAGAAGGAAGGCAAGATTGGACAACTTAACATAAAGAAGTTATGTACCTACCATAACGTTCCATGTTAGTTGTCCTTCATCTCACCTTCCTTCTTGCATCCCTCCCTCCTTCCCCCTTCCTCGAGGATTGAGAGGAGTTTCTCAGTGGTTTCACTGGCTAATTTGTTTTATTAGTTGCTTCCCAAGCAAACCATGACAATTAACTGTATATCCAGGTTGATTATTGGATTATCTTCTATAATTATGTCTAGTGTGAGCTATCTCAAACGAGATCTGGGTAGCTGACGCTGGGCATTCTGGGATAAGTGGTAGCTTCGAGCCAGTAAAGAGTTCTCGAGCTATAGTAAGTGGCTGAGTCAGCTGAGGACCCAACCAGCAAGAAGGAAGGCGAGGTGAAGGACAACTAACATGGAACATTATTGTAGGTACATAACTTCTTTTTTTATTAACTTTAAACTTTAAAAATGCACATGCTCATGAACCTTTATTTAACTCTTTGTGCTCATGAACCTTTATTTAACTCTTTGTGCCAGTCTTCACTAGTATGATAACTTGAAACCTAATAGTACAATGACCAAGTCAATCCAGCAAAATCACTTTCCAAAGTAAGTAGAGGTATCAAAAAAAAAAAAAAAAAACAAATAGGAAAGTGATATCTCAGCAGAAACTTTATTAAAATAATAAAAACAAGTTAAAAACAGGACAAGGGCTTTCGGCTTTAGCTTTCTTCAGATCCGGTCTTGTTCATTCACAGTTCAGTATTAAATAAGGGGCAGTTCAGTATTAAATAAGGGGTGTGTCCAATCAAAATGATCTCCTGAGGTGACGCCTTCTTAGAATCGGCTTGAGGGGGAAGTAATTCATTCAAACCTGGGTCCTTGTCAACTCTTAAATCAGCTGTCCATTTTGTTTCCTCATACTCATTTAAATCTTTTAAATTACCCCCCTTGGGCTTGGATACACTATTTGTAAAGCCATAAACTGAAAGTTATGGCCATTACTTTGTGCTACATGTTTACTCAGGGCATTGGTAATGACCTTGTTTTTTATGTCACTTAAGTGTGCTTGCATCCTAACCCTAAGTTGGCATTTAGTCTTGCATGGGTACTTTGTGTAGATTGCTACATAAACAACATTCTTAGGACCACAGTCAGCATATGCTTTCATACTGTAGCTCTTACGCATTATTGGGTGTTCAAAGCACCCATTCGGCAATATATAAGGACAAGCTGTACAGTGACCACATTTGAACGTACCACGTCTCTGTGTCTGTATATTCCACAGATGTGTGAGTTTATCTCTGCATAGCAACTGTTTTAAATTCATTTTATTTTTGTAACAGAACCTCGGTGCATCTCCTACTATCTGCCTTATGGATTCATCAGACGTCAAAATCTGGCAGTTTTTCTTCATTATACCACATACTTGCTTCACATCTTCAATATATGTAAGCTTAGATCTCATAAAGGTTTGTTCATTACTTCTTGTATGTCCATTGTTGTTGTCATATGTCCTATGAAAATATGGTTTCCCTTTTGTTCTCCTCTGATGTGATATTAATTTCCTTTTCTTTATTTCTCCTTTTACTTAATTCACTCTTGATATTCAACATATCCTTCTCATATCTACTATATTCTGTATTAAGCCTAGATTGACTTAGGAGTTTATTCTTAATGACCTGTTGAAATATATGCCATGGATGCATACTTGAGCGATGTAAGGAATTCTTCCTCCAATATTGCTTCCTAAGTCCGGGTTTCAGTCCAACCATCTTCCTCCTTCAAGTTTGTAACATCCAAAAAATCTGATTTCTGGAACTATTCACATCAAAGTCCAAGAATTCCTTAGTGGATTTTAAATAATTAACGGACATATTTAGTTGTTCTACCTCACCATCCCATAGCAAAAAAAATCCTCCACAAACTCTTGTAATACAGGAAGTGTCACATCCAGTTATCAGAGTCATTGAACACAAAATCTAGTTCCCATTGCACCATGGCAATGTTAGAGTAGGAGTTAGCACTAGAAGTCCCCATTACTACTCCCCAGTTCTGCATATAATATTGGTCACAGTACATAAGGGCATTGTTCTCTAGAATAATTTCCAATAAAGAACGTAGTTGCATGATATCAACATCCATATAATCATTTGTTGTATGAAGAAGCTTTGTGATGGAATCCTGTATTATAAGAGATTTGTGGATGATAATTTTTTGCTATGGGATGGTGAGGAAGAACAACTAAATATGTTTAATTATTTAAAATCCACTACGGAATTCTTGGACTTTGATGTGAATAGTTCCAAAAATCAGATTTTTTGGATGTTACAATCTTGAAGAAGGAAGATGGTTCGACTGAAACCCAGACTAATAGGAAGGAATGTTGGGAGGAACAATTCCTTACATTGTTCAAGTATGCATCCATGGCATATGTTTCCACAGGTCATTAAGAATAAATTCCTATGTCAGTCTAGGCTTAATACAGAATATAGTAGATATGAGAAGGGATATGTTGAATACCAAGAGTGAATTAAGTAAAAGGGGATATAAAGAAAAGGAAATTAATAATATTGCATCAGAAATTCAGCATTAGAGGAGAACAAAAGGGAAACCATACTTTCTTAGGACATACGATAATGACAATGGACATACAAGAAGTAATGAATAAACAGTTATGAGATGTATGCTTACATATAGTCAAGATGTGAAGCAAATATGTGGTATAATGAGGAAAAACTGGCAGATTCTGACGGCTGATGAATCCATAAGGCAGATAGCAGGCGATACACTGAGGTTCTGTTACAAAAATAAAATGAATCTAAAACGGTTGATGTTATGTAGTCCAATCTCGCCTTCATTCTTACCCGCGGGTTCGGAGTCGAACCTCGGCTCTGACTCGGCCATACTCTAGCTCGAAGTCTTCAATTGGCTCGTGGCTAAGAGGTATCCCATCATGCAACATGTCTATTCCCCAGATCTCGTTTGCCGCTCGTTACGCTCAGACATGGTCTCTCTTTTGGCCGTGGCTAAGTATACGGTTTATAAACTTTTTAGAAACTTTTGACTTGTTGCTCAAAAAAGCTATTTTCATAGCTATGTGTGTGTCGTAGTGGTATTTTACTGCCTTTGTTTTGTTTTTCCTGCTGTTTTTGTGGCCTTGTCATTGGCTGTTTTGGTATCCTGTTCATTTCCTTTCTCTCCACGGGCTAGGCCCGTTTCAGTTAGAGGAACTAGTCCTCCCCATTGTTTCTGTGTGGTCTTTGGTTTGGTGCTCCATTCTGTTAGCATTTAGCATTGTCGTGTCTGGCTAGTGGTGCTGTCCTGCCTTTGTTCCCCCAGGCTAGGCCCATTTAAGTTAGAGGACCTAGTCCTCACTATAGTCTTTTCCCAGAGGCTATAAGTTAGAGGCTATAAGTTTTTTTATGGTAGTACTACTTTAAATGAGTTGGATTGTTTTTAATTGATGACATCACTTTATTAGGAAAGGTATTTAAGGGGGATAATTTTTAAAAATGGTAGATTCTGATGAAATCCCTGTTAAGGGAAGAAAGCGCTCAATCTGTTAAATCTGTTAATGTTTTATAATAAAGTTTTGGCGGGTATTTCCTGGAGTTTTGCGGTTTCTTTATCGGTTTTATAGTGGATTTAAACTGCTGGGCTCGATTTGTGTTACTAGTTGGGTTTTTTTGAGCCTACTTCTGCCATGGATTCACTAGACGATCTAACGCCGATTTTTTTTTTCCCCCATTCGACGTGAGGAACTTCAAGTTCAGTCCGAGTTGGCTATCGTCAAGGGAGAGCTCACTAGGCTTATTGAGCTGCTCACACAACCTGGAAATACTAGTAGGAGTATACATTCAAAGAGGAAGTGTCACTCGTCGCCCTTGAGTGATGCTACACTGGATGAGACCAGAATTGGGAAGCAGAGAGACGTAATCTGTGTAGGTGAGGCGAATGCCGGATCTGTGCAATCTGCGAGCCCTACTAAAAGGTCCTTTTGTGAAAAACAGCCACCATTTGTGGAAGGTAATGCGATTAATTTCGCTGAAAAGAGTGCTCGGCCGAAAGACATTCCCTTGAGAGCTAAAGCCAATGGAAATGGTGACAGCAATAGTGGAAGTAATTCAAATAGGGAGCAAAATGACTGTTGAGAGAAAGAACAAACAGAGAAAGCTAAGAGGTATGTGAACAATAATTGTTCAATAGTTTAAACATACAATACTGGACATAAAGGTTTTGATTACCTCTTGGCTAAGCAGTACAATTTCTCTGACTTTGACAAGAATTATACAGTACATAAAGACATTAATAGGCACAAGGACGTTTTTGAGGGATCTATGAAGGACTGAATACTTCATTTTGAGTCTAAAATGCTCCTTATTAAGAAATTACAAGTAGAAAACGGATATTTGTCTGAATGTATATTAAATAAAGTTGTGCCTAAGGGGCTTAGGTTGTACAAATTTCCTTTTGGTTTGGATTATGATGAAAATCTTATAGCTGAGTTTAAAGAGATGTTTGACAGATTTGGCATGGAATTAATACAAAAAATTAAGAATAATGATAAGAAGTTAAGTGTTTTGATTGAACAGGCAGAAATGTTAGACAGGATAATGAAAACTGATTTATTGTTTACAGAATATGAAGCTATGTATTATAGAAAAATAGAAAACATTGACTTCAAATGTAACAGGTTGTTTGAAACTAAGTGTAAAAAAATGCAAAGGGACTTGGATGAATACAAAGAGAATAGGGCATATATGTTGAAAGTTGAAAATAAGGGATAACATTATAGACATAATCACAATGAGAGTAAGAAGGTTCCAAGTGGAACAAATGGGAAGGTATTTAACAAAGAGTGTGGTGATAAATATAACTTGGACCCTCCAACTTTTCCATACCATCAGGAATGGGATGTAGGATGGGCAGAGGAAAGGAACTCAAAGTCAACGGGTTGGAACAAAAAGGACAGATACAGGAGATAGAAGATACAGAATTTGTTTTAGAGAATGTTATAGTAAATACCTTCAAGGGATATCATATCTACAACTATGCAGCAATAGAGTTAGCTAAAGAACATTTTCAATTGTGTATGAAAGGGCTAAAATTCATGCCTACAAGGAGTTTTGATTATATAGAAACAATTATTGAAGTTAAGATGTTTCTAAGAAAGATTAATTTAGCATATACATGTGGAAATCAAGGAAGGAAAGATAGGACATATAACACTACAGAATTAAGAAATAAAAGTCTATACAACCCACCATTAGACCCTACCCATAGTTGTTTGGAAAAAGCTATTATTCAAGATATATACCAGTTAAAATCTAATTAATCAAAATCTAAGTACAATAACCTCAGTTTAAAAGAAAATGAGGTTTTACAAACTTTAAAAAGAGACAAGTCTATAAGAATTATGAAGCCAGACAAGGGAGGTGGGATGGTATTTTATGACACACTATAATATTCTCAAAAAATCTTTGATATGCTCAACGATGTAGAAACATACCAACCATCTTCACTGAATGAGGTAAATATTAGTTATAAAAAGATAGACTACTACTTGGAAGACTGCTTAGTTGAAAAGAGAATTTCAGGAGATGTATACAATTATTTAAAGGTGTCCAATCCAAAGGTGGCTTCCATCTTTGGCATTCCAAAGACACATAAAGGGTTAGAGAATTTGGTCTTTAGACCCATAGTAGATGGACGTGGGTCAAAGACTTACCCCTTCGTGGTAGTAATTGACCGATGGTTGAAACAGCAGGTTACAAACAGTGAGCATATCCTAAAGGACTCGTGGGACTTCCTAGGACGAATTGGGCATGGATTGTGTAATAAGGACATAATTTTTCTTACTATTGATGTAGTAGAACTATTTACATCTATTCCTAAGAAGGAAGGTCTCGAGTTCTTTGAGGATTGTTTAAATATGAACACAAGCCTAGGTCAAGATAAGATAAATTTATTGGTGGAATTTATGGAGATTGTTTAGACTACAATTATATTCTCTTTGAGGGAGAATATTACAGACAGCACAGAGGTGTTGCCATGGGAGCCTCATGTTCACCTGTTTTTGCCAACCTTGTCCTCCTGAATTGGGAACAAAAGTATGTATTTAAAAGTAAATTTTTTCAGCACATGAAGGTTTATGTGAGATTTTTGGATGATATTTTTATCCTATGGCAAGGACCAGAAAATTCCATAATAGATTTAGTTCAACATCTGAATGAGAGCACAGAATTTTTAAAGTTCACATACGCATACAAAAGAAAAGGGATTCACTTTCTAGACACTTTTATAGAAGTGGACAACATGAGATTTGCATCTAAAGTTTATAGGAAGCCATCCTTTAGTAACTCTTATCTCCAATATGCTAGTAATCATCCAATTAAACAAAAGAACAGTATAATAAAGGGCCAACTTATTAGAGTTGCTAGAATGACCTCGAATCAAGAAGATTTAGAATCTGAATTAAATGTAGTAGCTAACATGTTTTATGAGAGAGGGTACCCAGGTAAAATTATTAAGGAATATTTTGACTATGTGAAAAGTGAGTGGGGTAAGAAGTATAAACCACTATTGGGGAATAAGGTTGTCCTACAAGGACAGCTTAGTGGTAAGGAAGTTGGAAATAAAAATAATGAAAGAGCCATGATTATTCCATTTGGCTTGAAGGCAAATGAGGTTGAAAAAATTATTATGAAAAAATTGGGCCATTCTTAAGAACAACCCAAAACTGTGGAGTTTGGGAGGGGATAAACCTAATTTTGTATACAAGGTTGGCCCAAATCTGAAAAAGAATTTTGAAACAGCATTTGTAATCCCACACAAGACTGGTACTGTCAGATGTGGTACTTGTTCTCAATGTAGATTTATTTGTCAAGATGAGACGTTAAAAATTAACAACTTATTAAGAAGTACCATATGTCCGGAAAAAGGGAATTGTCAAACAACTGGAATAATTTACCTGGCAATGTGTAAATCCTGTCACAGTTTCTATGTTGGGAAAACTGAGAGAAGGTTAAGGGACAGGGTTTACGAACATGTATATCAAATTAGTACTCAAAATACTAATAATGCCCTATTCAGGCATATTAGTACATCTCAGACTTGCAAAGAATTCAGTTTCTGTATATTGGAAAAGGTTAAGAAAAATCCAAGAGGTGGAAACTATAGGAATTTCATAGAAGAGAGGGAGACCAGGTGGAAAATTAAATTACAAGCAAGTATACCACCTGGTTTAAACGAAATTATTTATATCAAGCCAATACTGGGTAAAAAGTTGAACATTCGAAATGATTTTCAGCACAACCTGTTACTTATAATGAACATGAAACATGAATGTGGAAAATATATTTAAATTTTATATGATCTGTTGGTTTTAACAACACATTGTATATATAATTGCAATAGATGTTTTTTTAGAGGCTATACGTTTTTTTATGGTAGTACTACTTTAAATGAGTAGGATTGTTTTTAATTGATGGCATCACTTTATTAGGAAAGGTATTTAAGGGGGATAATTTTTAAAAATGGCAGATTCTGATGAAATCCCTGTTAAGGGAAGGAAAACGCACAATCTGTTAAATCTGTTAATGTTTTATAATAAAGTTTCGGCGGGTGTTTCCTGGAGTTTTGCGGTTTCTTTATCAGTTTTATAGTGGATTTAAACTGCTGGGCTTGATTCGTGTTACTACTTTTCCCGGAGGTTACTAGGCCATTTTAGTTAGAGGCTTTGTTTCTCATGTGGGGTTTAGTTGGGTCTAGTGTGTGTACATATTGCTTTGTACCTGTGTGTGTTCACCTTTTCAGCATGTCCAAGGATTCTAAGGAACACAGGCCTTCGGGCTTTAAAAGGTGTGTTGAATGCAACAATAAAATGTCTTTGACTGATGGGCACTCTGTGTGCATGTACTGCTTGGGGGCTATTCACCTCCAAGAGTCCTGCTTATTTTGTCATTCCTTCACTCCCCGTGTACTACAGGAGAGGAAGAACAAACTCATTTTGAAAGGACTGCTTAAACACTCCTTCGAGGAAGACCTGGCTAAGTCTTCCAGTGCAATATCCTCTCCAGCTAAAAAGGACAAAAAGACTTCTAAGAAGCGCTCTCCGGCTCCGTCTGTTTCTTTGGAGCCACCAGAGAAAGTTGCTAGAACAGCTTCTACTTCTTCGGTTCCATTGCCCTCGGTGCTGACAGAAGGATGTGTCTTGACTAAGTCTGTATCGGCTCCGAGCCTTTCAGAGCCAGTCACGGGTATTTTGGTTCAGAGCCGGTCTCCAGTTATTCGTCTGGTTTCTTCTTCACGCAAGTCCCCTTCTGTAGGAAGATGCAGATCTTCAACAATATCCTCCAGGACCCTTTCCGATGAAGATGTTGATAGGGTGGTGAAGAAACTGCTTCAGTCATCGGTGTTGGCCAAATTGATTTCGGCTCTGACCCAGTCGGTTCTGGAGTCTATGGCCTCTTCATCCTTTGTTGTTCCTCCGAGCATTTCTCGGCCTTCGGAGCCAGGGTTGTCTGTTCCATCGGGTGCCGTTAGGTCGGTTCCAGTAGCCTCGCCTGGCCTCTCTGTTCCGATTTCCGCTCCGACCCCATTGGCTCCGTCCACAGGGTCAAGTGTCCATGGTTCTCCGGTCAGACCCAAGGGTGAGGGCTCGGATCGATCTTCATCGGTTCCGAGCCTTCCTCTCAGTGCTTTGGCTCGAGTGAGCTTGGACCCATCTGCTTCAGACCTCATTTATTTGGCGCTGAGGGCTACTACTGTTTCCTCTACAGTTAGTAGGCCTTCGGAGCCAGGGGGGTCAGCCTTTGAGGTTATGAGGAGCATGCTGGCCAGGTCATCAGCTGCATCCTACAGCATCGATACTCAGCTCCCTCCAGCACCGGTGTCAGTTTTGCAGTTTTGGATCACCCTCTATCCATGGGCAGCAGAGACCCTAAGCCTCAGGATACCTCCATGAGTGGTTCCCAACTTTCTGACGTCTCCTCAGAGTTTTTGCCTGAGGAGCCCGCCAGAAAGAGATTGTGTAAGAGAAACACCTAGACTCCCCGGCTGAGTCTGTCATGTCGGACACCGACCTCGAGAGGTCCCCCAAGTCGTCTTCTAAAGATATCTCTTTTTCAGATGTCTTGGAGATTTTGAAGCAGAGAGGCGGCTGGCCCTCTAAATCCCCTTCTGATGAGGAGTCAGTGTTCCTGAAGGCTTTCGGGTCTCAACCCACCTCCTCTTGGGTTTCTCCCCCTTTTGATGAGCTACTAGATCTTGTCTGTCGAAAGGTGTGGGAAACTCCTGACACTGTGGAACCGGTCCCTAGGAAACCTAGTAAGATGTTCATCGTGTTACCCTGCTGCAGTCATCGCACTTGGGTTATCCTGTCATCAGGCGGTACCGCAGTCGGCCGGAATTCCAAAGTCTTGGTCCGGCGTCGGTTGCTGTCGCCTCTTCCCTGACGTCAGAGTGCCAGGGGTATATATAATGCAACAGTCGCCATTTTCTTCAGTCTTTCTTGCCGCGCGGTGCCCAAAGCAGAAGCAGTTCGTAAGTGCCGGTTGGCTGACTCCTGAGATTTTCGAATTCGAATTTCAGACCGAAGTCTTCTATAAAGCTAAGTACCTCGTTGGGGAAACTTTTTGCCTCAGACCGATGTCAGAAAAAGTTAACAATTGTATTTCTTGTGGGAAGCAAATACCTCATAAGGATTTTCATTCTTATTGCATACCTTGCCTAGGCCCAGACCACGACGTCACTTCTTGTCAGTTTTGTGCTAGGTTTAATAAGCGTACTATTAAAAGACGCTTTGATTTCGCATGACATTACTTCGGTAGGAAATTTAACTACAACATGCCGTCGGAGCAACTGACTACCGGCGTGCACAAAAAATGCAGGGATAAGGACAGGCAGCCCAGGCCTAAGCCAGATTCCGAGGCCTTGGCTGATCCGGTCTCTGGTCCTCAGTGAGGCTCCGACGCAGCCCTGACTACCGCAGATCTGGAACCCGAGACCGCTACGGAAATTTTGACGGAATGTACCAGGCCGACGCAGCCATTTACTTCAGGTCCTTCCGACGACTTTGCTTCAAAAGACGTCGGTGCTACAGAAACGCCATTGGTTTCTGAAGGCGTTTTCAGACCGACTCTCACTATTAAAACGTTTTCTAAGTCGAAGACTCCTTCTAAATCTAAAAAGACTGCACTTCAGTCTCCTGTTCAAGGCCCTATGCCTAAGAAACAGATGCTCAAAATGGCGGAAGATTTAATTTCTTTAATCAGGGGATCACAGCCTCCTCCTGACAAAAGGCCTAGACAAGAGGAAGATTTTGCTTCCTCTGAGCAAATGTCCATTTCTTCAGACTCCTCTGAGGACCAAGACTATTCCTTCTCTCCTTATGAAGATTCTGATGCTGTGGACTCTATTCCCTCAGCTTCTCCTCCTAAAGACTACTCCTTTGGGGAAACTTTACACACTATGAGGGAACATTTTCACTGGGAAGGTCAAGACTACTCTGATTCAAAGAAAATGCTCAGAGAGTTTCTTTTACTCCCCCAACACAGACCACTTACCATCCCACCAGTTTTGGACATTGTGGATGATGTCTACTTAGAATCCAGTTTCAACCCAGACTCTCTACCTCCTGCTCCGGCTAAGCCTGATTCCCACAAATCTCTTTACAAAAGCCCAGTAGCTGACCCAGAGACTATCTCCCAGGGTCCCAAGGGGGCTAAGGCTTCTATGGCTAAAAACCCAGTACCTTCTGAGAGGGATTCCAGAGCACTAGACAGGTGGGGGAAAAAGGTTTACACCTCAGCCACACTAGCTATGAGGGCACTGAATTGTCAATTTCATATGCTTAAGTATCAGCAATTTCTAATCTCTCAGTTAAAGCAAAGAATAACCACTCTCCCTCAACAATCTGAATTGAATGAAGTACAGGATCTGTTGCACGCCACTGAGCAGGTGGGCAAACATACCTTACAATGTGGGTTTGATTCTTTGGAGGCCTACTGCAGAGCAGCTGTCACTGGGTCTGTTATACGTAGGCATGCTTGGTTAAAGGAACAAACTCTGCCTGATCATGTTAAAGCAAAACTACTAGATGCTCCCTTACAGCAGGATGTTCTTTTTGGAGTTAAATCAGAAGAAGTTTTAAAGAAAATGGAAGATAAGGCAAAATCTATGCAGACAGTCAAAGATTTCCTACAAGTACAACCCCCACGCTTCAGCAGAAACTAGCCAACAAAAAATTGGTCCTTTCCAGCCACTGACAGACCGCAGAGGGGTAAATACAGACGCCCAAGGGGCATAAGACAACCACAAGCCCAGTATAAATCTCGCCAATGGGGCACTACAACACAGAAGGGAGGAGAAGACAGGTCTCAATCCACCAGAAGGCAAACTCAATGACTTGCACCTCATCTGGCCAAGCAATACTCTCTTGGCAACCCCCTTGGGGGGAAAACTCGCACTTTTTGCAGACAACTGGCTCATAGTCACAAAGGACAAATGGGTCCTAGACATAATTTTACGAGGATACAGATTTCACTTTCACACCTTGCCAATGAAAAGAGGAATGACAAACCTGCCACAAAATCAATGGGCAGTGGCACAAAATCAAATTACAGCTCTGATGGACATGAGAGCCATTCAACTGGTACCTACTCGAGAGCAAGGCCAAGGATTTTACTCAAGACTCTTTCTAGTGCCCAGAAAGGACAATGCCTGGAGACCAATTCTGGACCTTTCAATTTTAAACACTTATAAGTACCCAAATTCAAGATGCTAACACTACAGCAGCTACTTCCCATGTTGGGCAAGGAAGCATGGCTAGTAACGCTGCACCTCAAGGAGGCATACCTGCATGTCCCTATCAGACAAAGTTGCAGAAGATACCTCCGTTTCATTGCAGGTTCAACCTATTACCAATTCTCTGCACTGCCCTTTGGCTTATCTACTGCGCCCAGAGTTTTCACAAAATGCCTGCCACCAGTAATTGCATACTGCAGACAAAGAGGAATTCAGATATATCCATAACTGGACGACTGCCTCATCCAAGCAGAAAGCAAAGACATCTCTTACATCATCTGGCCTTTGTAAAGCATCTACTAAACTGCCTGGCGTACACAGTAAAAGAAAAGAAATCAAAACTAGTACCCTCACAAAAAATGACATTCCTGGGTGCCAGCTTGAATACAACGGCCCAGAAGGCTTATCTTACGCCAGACAAGCAACTACAACTGACTCAATATTTCAAGACAATGGCAACAAAGACCCAATTAACTGCAAGAAAAATTCTGCAGGCTTTGGGCTTCATGGCATCTTGCATACTAATAATATCATTTGCAAAGCTGCATATGAGGAAATTACAGTGGTACCTAAAAAGCGTATGGTCTCAACACAGCCACAACTTGGACATGATATCTCTCATTCCCTGCCTACAACAGGAATTTTTATGGTGGTCACAGGCATGTCACCTCAACAAGGGTCAGCCTTTCACCTTGCCCCCAGCCAGGCAGACTATCACAACAGATGCTTCAGACTATGCCTGGGGGGCATACATGGCAGGACAATGCATTCAAAGCCTATGGACTGAAGATCAAAGAAGTCTGCACATAAATCAAAAAGAGATGCTAGCTGTACAGAAAACTCTGACAGCCTTCAAGGATCTATTACATCCAGGACAACTTGCAATAAAGACAGACAACACCACAGTAATGTGGTACATAAACAAACACGGGGGTGCACATTTCTACCCTCTATGCAGGCAAGCAGTGATCTTATGGAACACAGCTCTGGCCTACCAAGTCCAGTTACAAGCTTAATTCCTGCCAGGACAGAAGAACACATTGGCAGATGACCTCAGCAGAAACATCAAAGATCCCCACGAGTAGAAACTAGATCCACAAATATTTGCAATGATAACTCAAAAATGGGGCCTTCCAAACATAGACCTGTTTGCCAGTCCTCAAAACTACCAACTGACAAAATTTTGTACAAGGACATTCCACCATCAAGCTTGGAAAGTGGACTCTCTCTTTTTCAGTTGGAAAAACCTGACAGCATATGCCTTCCCTCCATTGCCTCTCCTCACAAAGGTTCTTTTGAAGGTCAAAAAGGAGAGACCACGACTGATTCTCATAGCTCCAGACTGGCCACTCCAGCACTGGTACCCGCTATTGAAAAATATGGCCCACAGCCCACCATGGATATTGCCTCAAATTCCCCATTTGCTCACACAACAAAACAAACAGATTCTTCACAGCCAGCTCAAAACTTTAAATCTGGCTGCATGGCAAGTCAACTAAACATCCAACCAGCTCCTCTTTCACAAGCAGTTCTGGATGTTATTCTGGAAGCCAGGAGGCCAAGCACCAGGAAGGCTTATTCGGACAAATGGAAAAGGTTTTGTGCCTGGAACCAAGCTAAAGGCCAAGACACAATTCAGCCTCACATGCCTCACATTCTACAGTATTTAGCTGAGATGTTGCACAAAGGACTTTCCTTTTCCTCAATTAAAATCCATGCTTCTGCTATTTCAGCTTACTACAACACGGATCCACCTTTATTTTCACATCCTCTTCTAAGGCAGTTCCTCAGAGGGGCAAAAAGCATTAGACCACCCAGGAGAGCTCCTACACCAACATGGGACCTCAACTTTGTTCTGGAAAAACTAACGCTACCTCCCTTTGAACCAGCTATCTCTGCAGATCTTCAGTTCCTATCATGGAAGACTGCCCTGCTCCTAGCAATAACTTCAGCTAGGAGAGTCTCAGAGCTACAAGCACCAATGGCAGTGGAACCTTTCCTCATTTTTCATCAAGACAGAGTTTCTCTATGAACTAATCCTTCCTTTATGCCTAAGGTGGTTTCCAGTGTAGCTTTAAATCAAACCATCCACTTACCCACCTTCTTCCCCAATCCACAGAACAAAGGTGAGAGACTCCTGCATTCCTTGGACATTCACAGGCAGCTTCGTTACTACTTGGACAAAACTAAGGCTTTCAGAAAAACTGACCAGCTCTTTGTATCCTATGCTACAGCTTCTCAAGGGAAGGCTATATCTAAGCAAACCATTTCTAAATGGATAGGTCATTGCATATGTTTCTGCTATACCCATCATGGGAAACTAGTTCCTGCTACCATTAGATCCCACTCTACCAGGACAACAGCTACCTCTACAGCCTTTCTCAGGGGGGTTCCAACCAAGGAAATTTTAGAAGCTGCAACTTGGAGTTCAGTACACACCTTTACCAAACACTATCACTTACCGCTTTACTCTAAGTCCAGGGTGGGCTTTGCCCCTGCAGTTCTGCAGGGCCTTATTGCCTCCACTAACCCTCTATGATACCTCCCCCCTACGTTAGCTTTGGGATTCAACCCAAGTGTGATGACTGCAGCAGGGTAACACGATGAACATAGTACAGTTTTGTACCTACCATAAATGTAGATGTTCGAGTGTTCACCCTGCTGCAGTCCAGGTTACCCTCCCTCCATCCCCTCTGATCTACTGGCAAAATCTCTTCTATGCCTTACTGATGTATTTGCTTATAGCTGAAGGGATTTTGTGTCTGTGCAGTGTTCACTCCATTTGGTACTAATTCTGACCACCTTTTTGGGAGCATCTGACATCTGGGGCAAGAAAAACTGAAGAAAATGGTGTCGGTTGCATTATATTATACCCCTGGCGCTCTGACGTCAGGGAAGAGGCGACAGCAACCGACGCCGGACCAAGACTTTGGAATTCCGGTCGACTGCGGGACCGCCTGACGACAGGATAACCCAAGTGTGATGACTGCAGCAGGGTGAACACTCGAACATCTACATTTATGGTAGGTACAAAACTGTACTTTTTTGTCCACCCCCACTGACAAGGAATATCTAAATGCGTTCCAGTAGATGTCATGGTGGTGGCAGCAGCCACCGAGAAGGAACTTGCTGAAACTTCGTCTGCCTTCCATCCGCCTAACAAGAAGTCCCAGGCTATGGACAGGTATGGGAAGTGTGTGTTTACCTCAGTGGCCTTTACACTGCAGTCGCCGAAATACTTGATGCATTTTACAAGGCTCCAGATTCTCTACAGGGTAACATTTCTGATGCTGTGGCACAGAAGGCCAATGCACAGATGTCTGCCATAAATTCCCTTAACTCCTCCATGAGGCTGATCTCATACACAGCCAATGGAGCGAGTAGGGCAGCGGGTTCCAGAGTCTCTCTTAGGAGACACTCCTGGATGCGACTGTGCAATTTCGCGGAGGTCTTCAAGTCTACGTTCACCAACGCCCCCTTTGATGATTCATTGTTGTTAGGAACCAAGGTGAAGAACACTCTCACTAGGTGCAAGCAGGAAGGAAAATCCCTGTCTGCCGTGGGAGTCCATTTTTCCATGCCTTCTAGACCTTACCCCAAGAGCCAGAAGGGTGGGAAAATGTGGTTCAGGAAGTCGCAGAGGTTTTTCAGGGTGCACAAAGTGATTCCCCCTCTGGAGGCAGGAGAGGGGGGTGGAAATTCAGGTAGATGCCACCCTAGAGGCAGAGGAGGCCCACGTAACCAGGGGGGCCATGATTCCTTTCGTGATTCTCCCTACCAGCGCTCCTGACGGGCGGCCTGACTGTGCGTCTCTGGAGCCAGTCGGGGGTCACATTTCTTTATACCCAGAAGCCTGGCAAGACATCACCCAAGATGAGTGGGTATTAAAGATGATTTCCAGAGGTTATCATATTCCCTTCTCTTCTCCTCCCCTGCCAACCAAGAGAATCCCAGACGTTCCACCCAGTCACAGGGATTCCGCAACTTTAGAAATAAAAAAGTTGCTTTCAAAGGGAGCCATCCAGCCTGTCCCCGCAGACCAAGTAGGATTAGGGACTTACTCCAGATTCTTTTTGGTGCTGAAAAGAAAAGGGGACCTGAGACCCATCCTGGATGTCAGCCGATTGAACCTTCATGTACAAAAGTCCAAGTTCCGCATGGTCACCTTACAATCAATACTCCGTCTGTTAGGGAAAGATGTGCTCCATCGACCTCAAAGATTCTTACTACCATATCAAGATGTACAGGGCATCGAGACGTCATGTACGCATCCGGCTGGGAGCCAGTCATTTTCAGTTTCACGCTCTGCCCTTTGGTCTCACCACAGCTCCCAGGGTGTTCACCAAATTCATGGCAGTGCTAACGGCTCACTAGAGACATCAGGGATTCCAAGTGTTTCCGTTCCTGGATGACTGGCTCCTTTCTGCCACCACCTGGCATCTACTGTTACAGACCAGGGATGCTACCATTACACTGTGCCAGAGGTTAGGAATTACTCTAAATTGGAAAAAATCTGCCTTGTTGCCTCTCAGCATGTCACTTTTATCGGTGCTGAACTAGATATGGTGTTCATGAGGGCCCTGTTACCAGAAGAGAGAATTCTGGCTCTACAACAACAGGTCTATGCCTTAGTACCATTGAGGAAGGTCAAGGCAAAAGTGGTCCTCAAGTTATTAGGGACCATGGCAGCCATGATCATGCTAGTTCCCCTTGCCAGACTACACATGAGGGTTCTTTGCTGGCTGCTTTTCTCCCAATGGTCACTACAGCATCTTCCACTCTCCCATTCTATTCTGATTACGGACATGTGCAAGCAGGATTTACGCTGGTGGCTTCAGGCCAGCAATCTCAACATGGGCAAGCCCTTTGTCCCATCTTCTCCAGTTGCCATGATGACTACGGATGCCTCCCAGATTGGGAGGGGGGCATTATCTCGGCAGGACTGTCCAAGGCACTTGCTAGGATCATGAGACCCATTTGCATATCAATATCTTGGAGATGAGAGCAGTGCTATTAGCGTTGCAAGCACATCAGAGCTTTTTCCCTCTAGGGACAATTGCAATCCACTCAGAGAACATGTCAGTGGTATGGTATCTGAACAAACTGGGAGGAACCAAATCATACCCCCTTTGCAGAGAGGCACTTCGAGTTTGGCAGTGGGAGGTGTCTTCACAATGCTTTCTAGTTGCAACGCATATACCGGGGAAGTCCAACGTGATTGCCGACAGGCTGAGCAGAGCTATCCTAATGCCTCACGTGTGGTCCCTGAACAATTATGTTGCGGAGAAGATATTCCACAGATGGGGTCAGCCTTGCTGTGATCTATTTGCCAGCCCCCTCAATGCCAAATGCAGCAGCTACTTGACCCTTATCCCCCTTGAGGGGGAGGCACCAGGGATGCTCTGGTTCATGATTGGCCCTCCGGTCTTCTCTACGCCTTTCCACTGTTACCTCTGATATCAAAGGTCATTCAGAAAGCACAGTCTTTGGGAAGCAAAATGATCCTCATTGCCCCACACTGGCCTTGTCAGATTTGGTTTTCCTTTCTTCAACTCTATCTAATGGATAAGCCCTGGATTCTGGACTCTGCTCCAGATCTGCTGACTCATATGTCAGGACAGTTCCATCCCCTCCATCCAGACCCTTAAGTTGACAGCTTGGCTGCTCCAGTTCCGTCCTTAGTCAGGCTTCATGATTTTTCCCCGGAAGTGGTCCATATTCTATCATCTTCCCACAAGCCTTCTACCAGGAAGATTTATTCCAGTGAGTGGAAGAGATTTTCTGTTTGGGCCCATGAGAGACATATTGATCCTTATACAGCGCCTATATCAGCAATATTGGAATTTCTTTCTCATCTGTTCAGTCAGGGGTCAGCTGCAGCAACCATTAAAGTGCAACTGGCAGCGATTTCTGCCTTTCACGTTGTTAATGAGCCCAACCTTATGGCTCATATGCTTTGTAGGGCTTTTCTGAAAGGGACATTGTTACTCCGACCTCCAGTCTCTGATCCAGTGATGCCATGGGACCTCAATTTTGTACTACAGAAGCTCACCTCAACTCCCTTTGAGCCTGCAGCTACGTGTAACATTAAATTCTTGTCATGGAAGACAGTATTCTTGGTTGCCATAACTTCAGCTAGGTGGGGTCTCTGAACTCCAAGCATTATCGATTAGGCCACCTTATTTGGTGTTTCACAAAGATAGGGTCTCCTTAAGAACCAACCCTTCTTTTGTTCCAAATGTTTCCTGTGTTGTCAGTATCAACCAATCCATTGAGTTGCCTGTGTTGTTTCCTGAATTCTCCAACAAGGCAGAATATAAGATGTTCATCGTGTTTCACTGTTGCAGTCATTACACTTGGTTATCCTGCTGGCAGGCTACCCGCAGTTGGCTCGAGTTCCAAAGTCTTGGTCTGGCGTCGGTTGATGTCGCCTCTTCCCTGACGTCAGTGCGCCAGGGGTATAAAAGATGCAACCAACGCCATTTTCTTCAGTCTTTCTTGCGTAGCGGTGCCAAGCAAAGCAGTTTGCAAGTGCCGGTCGGCTGACTCCTGAGATTTTCGAAATAGAGTTTCAGAACCAAAGTCTTCAAGAAAGCTAAGTACCCCGTTGGGGAAACTTTTTCTTGCTCCAGAACTGATGTCAGTAAAAGTTAACAATTGTATTTCTTGTGGGAAGCAAATACCTCATAAGGATTTTCACTCTTACTGTATTCCTTGCCTAGGCCATGACCACAACATTACTAGTTGTCGGTTTTGTGCTAGATTCAACAAACGCGCTATTAAACGGTTTGATTTTGCCTTACATTACATTGGCCAAAGGTTTAACTATATAATGCTGTCGGATCAACCGATGACCAGAATTCATAAAAAGTGCAAAGACAAGGAAAAGGACAGGCATCCGAGGTCCAAAACCGAAGACGAAGCCTCTTCTAGGCCAGTCGCCGGTTCTCAGTGAGGTGCTTTCGCAGCCCCCGACACCCGCTACCTCAGAGCCACAGGCCGTATCCGACTCCCACGTGGAGACAACTAGGCCTCTGGATACTCAAGGTATTGGGCCTACGGAAACTATTCCCTCAGATGGGTCCGGAGCCGTTGAGCAGGCATCGGCTTCTGAGGGTGTTTTCAGACCTTCACAGCTTACTATTAAGTCCTCTGCAACAGACAAGGTACAGTCAAAGACACCAGTAAAGACAAGGAAACAAGTACAGCATTCTGCTGGACAGTCATCTATGCCAAAGAAACAGATGCTTAAAATGGCCGAAGACTTAATTACTTTGATCAGGGGATCCCATCCCCCTCCTGAAAAAAGGCCTAGGCAAGACACTGATTATGATTCCTCTAACCAGGTTTCTATTTCCTCCGATTCCTCCTCAGATCAGGGTTATTCTCTCCCTCTCTATGAGGACTCTGATGCTGAAGAATCTATACCTTCAGCCTCTCCACCTGAGGATTATTCTTTTGGGGAAACTCTGCACACCATGAGGGAACATTTCCACTGGGAGAGCCAGGATTATTCAGAATCCAAGAAAAGGCTCAGATTTTCTTTTACTGCCTCAGCAAAGGCCCCTAGCTATCCCCCCTGTGCTTGATATTGTTGATGATGTTTTCTCTGAATCCAATCTGTCTCCTGATTCTTTACCGCCTGCACCAGTCAAGCCAGACAGGTATTACAGGGTCCCTGACTCTCATAAATTTCTTTATAAAAACCCTGCTGCTGACCCAGAAACAATTTCTCAGGGTCCCAAAGGGGTTAAGGCTTCCACTGCAAAAAAACCCTGTCCCCTCTGATAGGGATTCCAGAGCACTGTATAGATGGGAGAAAAAAGTCTACACTTCTGCTACTTTAGCTGTAAGGGCTTTAAACTGCCAGTTTCACATGCTTAAATACCAACAGTACCTTATGTCTTTGTTAAAACAGAAAATGCTTACAAACTCAGAAAATCCTGACAATAAGGAAATGCGGGAATTATTGCATGCAGCTGAACAAGTGGGAAAGCATACTTTGCAATGTGGTTTTGATTATTAGAGGCTTCTTGCAGAGCCGCAGTTACAAGCTCTGTCATTCGAAGGCATGCTTGGTTGAAAGAACAAAGTTTACCAGAACATGTTAAAGTAAAATTATTGGATGCTGCACTACAGCATGATACTTTGTTTGGTGTTAAGGCAGAAGAGGTGTTAAAGAAAATGGAGGATAAAGCAAAATCTATGAAGACAGTAAAGGATTTCTTACAGGTTCAACCACCTAGGTTTAGTAGAAACTGGCCTTCACAAAATTGGTCCTTTCAGGTCTCAGACAGGCCACAAAGAGGCAGATACAGACACCCAAGAGGCAGATCTCAGCCCCAAAGATCCTACAGACCTAAACAATGGGGTGCTTCTACCCCCAAAGGAGGAGAAGACAAATCACAACCTTACAGGAAACAGTCCCAATGACTTCCCTCTACAAAGGCCAAGCACTTACATTTTGGCAGCACCCCTAGGGGGAAAACTAGCACTTTTCGCACAAAATTGACACACAATTGCCCAGGACAAATGGGTACTGAATATAATTACTCAAGGTTACAGGTTCCACTTTCACACCCTTCCAAAATCAAAAGGTATGCCGAACCTGCCACAAAACCAATGGGTAGAGGCACAAAAGGAAATTGCTGCTCTCGTGGACATGGGAGCTATTCAAAGAGTACCACAGCAAGAACAGGGACAAGGATTTTACTCAAGACTTTTCCTGGTACCCAGAAAGGACAAAGCCTGGAGACCAATGCTGGACTTGTCAATCCTAAATACTTTCCTGGATTTTCCAAAATTCAAAATGTTAACACTATAGCAACTTCTACCCATGCTGGGCAAGAAGGCTTGGCTAGTTACTGTGGACCTCAAGGAGGCATACCTGCATGTCCACTGCGCCCAGGGTCTTCACAAAATGCCTGGCACCAGTAATTGCATTTTGCAGACAAAGAGGAATTCAAATATATCCCTACTTGGACGACTGCCTTATTCAAGCAGAGAGCAAGGACATTCTACTAAGACATCTGGCGTTTGTAAAAACATTACTAATTTGCCTAGGGTACACACTGTAAATGAAAAGAAATAAAAACTAGTGCCCTCTCAAGAGATAATATTCCTGGGTGCAAGCTTAAATACAACTGCCCAGATGGCTTATCTCCCACCAGACAAACAAAGGCAACTGACTCATTACTTTCAAATGATGGCAACAAAGACCCGGCCCACTCCAAGAAAAATTGTAAAGGCCCTGGGTTTCATGGCATCCTGCATTCTACTAATTCCATATGCAAGACTGCATATGAGGAAACTACAATGGTATCTAAAAAGTGTTTGGACTCTACATTGCCACAGCCTGGAAACAGTAATAACTATACTTCCCTGTCTACAACAGGAGTTTCTATGGTGGTCCCGGGCCTGTCACCTCAACAAGGGACAGCCCTTCACCTTGCCCACACCCAGGCAGACAATAACAACGGATGCATCAGATTATGCCTGGGGGCGCACATGGAAGGAAAATGTATTCAGGGCATGTGGCCCAAGGAACAAATGCATCTTCACATCAATCAAAAAGAGATGCTAGCTGTACAGAATGCCCTGACAGTCTTCAAGGATCTACTACATCCAGGACAACTATTGCTAAAGACGGACAACACCACAGTTATGTGGTACATAAACAAGCAAGGGGGCACACATTCCTACCCCCTCTGCAGGCAAGCCATGACTTTGTGGAACATGGCACTGACCTATCAAGTACATCTGCAGGCACAATTCCTGCCAGGACAGAAAAATACACTGGCAGACGAACTAAGCAGAAATCTCGTGGATCCACACGAATGGAAACTAAATCCACAGGTCTTCAGCATGATAACAAGGAAATGGGGACACCTAGACATAGATCTTTTTGCCTCCCCTCACAACTGCCATCTACAGAAATTCTGCACAAGGACTTATCACTCACAAGCATGGAAAGTGGATGCTGTTTCATTCAGCTGGGAAACCCTGACAGTTTATGCCTTCCCTCCACTGCCTCTTCTTCCCAAGGTACTCCTAAAAGTCAGAGAAGAGAAGCCAAAAATGATCCTGATTGCCCCAGACTGGCCACGCCAGCACTGGTACCTCAAATTCCTAATCTCCTAACTCAACAGAACAACCAGATTCTGCACAGTCAACTCAGAACCTTAAATCTGGCTGCATGGCAGATAATATAGTCACTCAAACCACACCTCTCTCTAAAGCTGTTATGGATGTCATTTTAGAAGCCAGGAGGCCCAGCACTAGGAAATCCTATGCAGAAAAATGAAATAGATTCTGTGCTTGGAACCAGGCCCAAGGACTCTAACCACTTGTACGAAATATACCTCAGATTTTGCAATACCTAACTGAGATGCTGGACCAAAGGCCTTTCCTTTTCATCTATTAAGATCCATGCCTCTGCCATTTGAGCTCATTGCAATACGGAACCTCCTATTTTTTCGCATCCACTACTAAGGCAGTACCTCAGAGGGGCAAGAAACATAAGACCCCCAAGGAGAGCACCAATACCTACTTGGGACCTCAATTTTGTTTTAGAAAAACTCACACTGCCTCCTTTTGAGCCAGCCAGCTGATATAAAATTCTTATCATGGAAAACTGCTCTGCTCCTAGCAATAACTTCAGCAAGAATAGTCTCAGAGTTACAGGTACTAATGGCAGTGGAACCTTTCGTCATTTTTCATCAGGACAGGGTCTCTCCAAGGACAAACCCAACTTTTATGCCAAAGGTGGTTTCCAGTGTGGCTCTTAACCAAACTCTTCATTTGCCAACTTTCTATCCAAATCCCCAGAATAAAGGGGAGAGACTTCTGCACACTTTGGACATACACAGGCAGCTACGATTCTACTTGGACAAAACAAAAGCTTTCAGAAAAACTGAGCAGCTGTTTGTAGCTTATGCTGCAGGATCACAAGGAAAGCCTATCTCAAAGTAGACCATTTCAAAATGGATAGACACTGCATTCGCTTCTGCTATGCACAACATGGCAAATCAGTGCCTAAGGGCATAAGGCCACATTCAACAAGAGCAGCAGCCACTTCAGCAGCTTTTCTCAGAGGAGTACCAACCAAAGACATTTTAGAAGCTGCAACCTGGAGTTCAGTGCACACCTTCACAAAGCACTATCACTTACCTCTCTACTTTAAATCCAGAGCAGGCTTTGCCACTGCAGTCCCTGCAGGGCCTAGTAGCCTCTCCTAATCCTATTTAGGCCCAGCCTCCCAACCTCAGCTTTGAGATTCAACTCAAGTGTAATGACTGCAACAGTGAAACACGATGAACATAGTACAGTTGTGTACCTACCATAAATGTAGATGTTCGAGTGTATTCACTGTTGCAGTCCAGGTTACCCTCCCACCATCCCCCTTTTCATTGCTGGGACTTTTCTATACTTCTCAACTCTATACGACCTGTGTGGTGTATTTGCTTGTAGATGAAGGAATTGTTTATTTTAGTACATGCATGCTTTTGGGCATACTTTTTTACAGCCTTCCTATTTGGGGGCACCTGACATCTGGGGCAAGAAAAACTGAAGAAAATGGCATAGGTTGCATCTTTTATACCCCTGGCGCACTGACGTCAGGGAAGAGGCGACATTAACGGACGCCAGACCAAGACTTTGGAACTCTGGCCGACTGCGAGTAGCCTGCCAGCAGGATAACCCAAGTGTAATGACTGCAACAGTGAATACACCCAAGCATCTACATTTATGGTAGGTACACAACTGTACTTTTCATCAGCTAGATGTTCGTAGACAATTGCGTTTCTATTTACATAGGACAAAAGATTTCCGGAAATCAGATCAAATATTTGTCTCGTTTTCAGACAGTAGACTTGGGGTTCCTGCTTCTAAGGTAGCCTTGTCTCGCTGGATCTCCGATTGCATTTCATTTATTTATGCTTCCAATAGCAAAGAATTACCCTTTAAAGTGAAGGCTCATTCTACATGATCTGTAGCTACCTCAACTGCGTTTCAGGCTAGGATGTCTATGGATGATATCTGTGCTGCAGCAACATGGGCATCGCCTCATACCTTTATTAGTCACTACAAATTAGATCTGGTCTCTAGAGGCAGATCTTCCTTTTCCACAGTGCTCAAGAGTATTTTCCACTGAGCCACTTAAGATCAAGTTGCTAGGGACGCTGTCCCACGGGTAAGAATGAAGGCGAGATTGGAGTACATAACATCAAGAAGTTATGTACTCACCATAACGTTCGATGTATGTAGTCCATCTCGCCTTACTAACCCTCCCTCCTTCCCCCTCCTGGAGAACCTGGGGGTATAGTCTCTAGGTGTCAGTAGTCCTTTCTGTTGGGGTTGTTCTTCTCAGTGTGTACGTGTGTGAGCTTGCAGCAAACAAGATCTGGGGAATAGACCTGTTCCATGATGGGATACATCTTAGCCACAAGCCAATTGAAAACTTCCAGCTAGAGTATGGCCGACCTCGGCTCGGAACCCACGGGTAAGGCGAGATGGACTACATACATCAAACGTTATGGTGAGTACATAACTTCTTGTTTTGCAGAGATAAACTCACACAACTGAGGAATGTACAGACACAGAGACGTGGTAAGTTCAAATGTGGTCACTATAAGGCCTGTCCTTGTATTTTGGAGAATGAATGCTTTGAACACCCAATATAGATGTCGGAGCTGCAGTTTGAAAGCATATGCTGACTGAGGGAGTAAAAATGTTTATGTAGCGATCAGCACAAAGTACCCATGCTTCTATGTTGGCAAGACCAACTGCCAACTTGGGGTTAGGATGCAAGCACACTTAAGGGACATAAAAAACAAGGTCTTTACCAATGCCCTGGGTAAACATGCAGCACAAAATAATAGCCATAATTTTCAGTTCATGGCTTTACAAATAGTGTATCCTAGTCCAAGGAGGGGTAATTTAAAAGATTTAACTGAGTATGAGAAAACAAAATGGGTAGCTGATTTAAGAGCCAACAAGGAGCCAGGTTTGAATGAATTACTTCCTCTCAAGCCGATTCTAAGAAGGCGTCACCTCAGGAGATAATTTTGATTGGGCACACCCCTTATTTAATATTGAATTGTGAATGAACAAGACTAGATCTGAAGAAGGCTACAGCCGAAAGTGCTTGTCCTGTTTTTAACTTGTTTTTATTATTTTAATAAAGCTTCCGCTGTGATACCACTTTCCTATTTGTTTTTTTGGATAACTTGAAACCTGTTGGTTAACAGTATACCAGTATTTTGGATAAGCAGTTAACTTTATTACAAAGCCTTTTTAATATCAAATGAAAATAAAAATCCAAAGGTTTTGGACTTCTGTTTCTTTGCTTTATATTGTTCACAGCTCAGCTTTGAACCTGTAACCTTGACATATCTTTTCCTTAAATGGTTCATGAATGTAAAAGAGGTTTATATTTTCATTTTCCTGGTTTACATGCAGGTTCTGTGTTGTTTTAATTAACATACCAACTCAAAAGTATATAAACAACTCCTGTTGCTGCTTCCAAATACTTCAGAGGTTCTGAGCATTAGCTTCTTTGTCTGTATGTCATTCTTAGTCATTCTATGACGCTGTGTTTTCAGATCTCTATATGACCAAGATACAAACCTTTTTTTCCTTCACTCTCCATGTCAGCTGTAGTATGTAAGCCCCTGTCAGTCTTCTGTTGGTAACTCCTTGATTTGTGACACAACCTCTTTTGTTTGTGTTTTCCAGAAGCATAGTTAGGTGCCACACCAGTCTTCCATAAGGGGCCAGATCCAGCCTGTTTAGTACAGTACAAAAATGTTATCACCCAAGAATTAACTTCTCTTGTATTACAAGTCCTTTCTCATCTGAACGTTTTTTTAATGTTTCATATTAGCTAATCTTGTTTCTTCCATTTCACTTTAGCTGATTTTCCACATCTGTTCACCTACAAAAGCACAATTGACCATTGTATCCTGTCAGTTGAGAAGGGAGTTTTTTGAATTTCAGAGTTCTTTATTATAGAAAATTGCTAAGATGACTACTGGAAGTAAAAAGTAAACTTCAGAATAATGCATTGACACAGCATTTAAGTTCGCACATTACTTCTAAAAGTACTGTTCAGATTAAATATGTTTAGAAGTACAGATGAGTAGTCACCCAAGAGAAGTCCAGTGTAACCACAGAGTCATGTCTGTGTGCCCCTGTCCAAATTGGTGACACAATTTGCTAGGCCACCCAGCTTCTGTTCTTCCAGTGTCAAAACTATTAAAAATGTTAATAGTTTTAAATGGAGAAAGATTATTTTACAGTTACTGTCCTGTTCAAAGACATTTCTGTTTCCCTGGACATGCAAAGAGAAACAGACTTCAAGCAGACTGCTATTTTCCTTTTCAAAAACTGGAAACACAGATTTTCATTGTGTTTCACTGTTGCAGTCATGACTGTAGGGTTCTCCCCTTCTGGCAGGCAGTCCTCAGTCGGCCAGAATCCCAAAGTCTGGGTCCGGCGTCGGCTGCTCAGCCATGCTCCCTGACGTCAGAGCGCCAGGAGTACAAAGCTGACAGCCGACGCCATGTTCTCCAGTCTTTCTTGCCGTGCGGTGATAGCAGTTCGCAACTGCCGGTCGGCTGACTCCTGACAATTTTTTATAAACGTACTTCAGTCCGAAGACTGACTTCTCCTACGCAAAGCTAAGTACCCCGTTGGGGAAACTATTTTCTTGCTCCAGTCCGATGTCAGAAAAAGTTAATAATTGTATTTCATGTGGAAAGCAAATACCTCATAAGGATTTTCATTCTTACTGTATTCCTTGCTTCGGCCCTGACCACGACCTAGCTAGTTGTCGGTTTTGTGCTAGATTCAATCAACGTACGATTAAACGAAGGTACGATTTTGCATTTCATTACTTCGGTAGGCGTTTTAATTACAAAATGTCGGATACGGTTCCAGCTACCGGAGTTCACAAACGACGCAAGGATAAAGACAGGCCTCCGAGGTCCAAATCAGACGATGTTGTACAAGCCGAGCCAGCTTCAGGTTCGGCCGTCGTCAGTGAGGCACTTTTGCAGCCCCTGTCGTCCGCCATTTCGGAACCGATGGCCGAAACGGACTCCCACGAGGAGCCAACTAGGCCTTTGAATATTTCTGTTGCAGGACCTTCGGACAATGCTCCTTCGGATGGGTCCGGAGCCGCTGTGCAGGTACTGGCTTCCGAAGGGGTTTTCAGGCCTACTCAGCTTCTAGTAAAGGCAAAGCCAAAGACAAAGGCAAAGACTCCTTCCAAATCAAAGACTGCAGCCCAGGCCTCTTCTGATCCGGCACCCAAGTCTCAGAAACAGTTACTTAAGGTGGCGGAGGACTTACTTACTATGATTAGGGGTTCACATCCCCTTCCAGATAAAAGGTCAAGGCAGGAAGTGTATTAAGACTCCTCTGATCAGGCTTCTGTTTCTTCAGTTTCTTCTTCTGACCAGGAATATTCTTTCCCTCCTTATGAGGATTAATCCATTCCTTCAGCTTCTCCCCCTGAGGATTTCTCTTTTGGGGAAACTTTGCATGAAATGAGGAAACATTTTCACTGGGAAGGACAGGAGTACTCGGAATCTAAGAAAAGACTAAGGGATTTTCTTCTTCTTCGCCAACATAGACCCCTGGCTATTCCTCCTATTTTGGATATTGTGGATGATGCTTTTTCGGAGGCTAACTTAACTCCTGACTCTCTTCCTCCAGCTCCTGTTAAGCCAGACAGATATTATAGGGTTCCTGATTCCCACCAGGTTTTATACAAGAACCCTACTGCTGATCCTGAAACCATTTCTCAGGGCCCTAAGGGGGTTAAGGCCGCTTCTGCTAAAAACCCCATTCCCACTGAGAAGGATTCCAGATCTTTAGAAAGATGGGGCAAAAAAGTGTACACTTCAGCTACTTTATCTATTAGGGCTTTAAACTGTCAATTTCATATGCTGAAATACCAGCAATTCCTTCTGTCTGTTTTGAAACAAAAGCTAACTTCCATTTCCGCCTGTGCAGATGATAAGGAATTACATGACTTAATGCATGCCACTGAACAAGTTGGGAAGCATGGTTTACACTGTGGATTTGATGCCTTAGAGGCTTCTTGTAGGGCTGCTGCCTCTGGTACAGTCATTAGAAGGCATGCTTGGTTAAAGGAACAAAACTTGCCAGATCGAGTAAAAGCCAAGTTATTGGATGCTCCTGTTCAACATAATGTTTTGTTTGGATCTAAGGCTGAAGAGGTGATAAAGAAGATGGAGGACGAGGCAAAATCCATGCAAACAGTTAAGGATTTCTTACAAGTACAGCCACCCAGATTTAGTAGGAATTGGCCTACAAAAAATTGGTCCTTTCCCAATTCAGACAGGTCTCAGAGGGGTAGATACAGACGCTCCCGAGGAAGGCCTCAAACGCAAGCCTCTTATAGACCAAGACAGTGGACTGCTTCCACCCCTAGGGGAGGAGAGGACAGGCCGCAAGCTCATAGAAAACAGGCTCAATGACTCCCTCTGTTGGGCTTCAGGAACTTCTTGCCTGGAAGCCCCTCTTGGAGGAAAACTTTCTTTTTTTCACCTAAATTGGACTCGTATAACCCAAGACAAGTGGGTTCTGGATGTGGTTTCCAGAGGTTACAAATTCTATTTTCATACCCTACCAAGACCAACCGGATGGCCAGATCTACCAAAACATCAATGGTTAGAGGCCTTAAACCAGGTGGAAGCCCTCTTGGCTATGAAAGCCATAGAACTGGTTCCACTTTCAGAAATGGGACAAGGTTTTTACTCAAGGCTCTTTCTAGTCCCCAGAAAGCAAAATTCATGGAGACCCATTCTGGATCTGTCAGTCTTAAACACTTTTCTCGAAATACCAAAATTCAAGATGCTTACTCTACAGCAGCTACTCCCAATGCTGACCAAAAATGCATGGATGGTAACTTTGGATTTAAAGGAGGCTTATTTACACATTCCCATCAGGCAGGAGTGCAGAAAATACCTCGGGTTCAAGGCCAGATCGAGCCATTATCAATTCTCTGCGCTGCCCTTTGGATTGTCTACTGCGCCCAGGGTCTTCACCAAGTGCCTGGCTCCAGTAGTAGCTTATTGCAGACTCAAGGGAATTCAAATTTACCCTTATCTGGACGATTGTCTTATTCAGGCAGACAGCAAGGATATCTTACTCCAGCATCTAGAATTTGTTCAGAAACTTCTCAAGTTCCTGGGATTCACTGTAAACATAAAAAAGTCAAATTTGACACCCTCGCAACAGATAACTTTTCTGGGTGCTCTTCTAAACACAACAACCCAGATGGCATTTCTGACATACGAAAAACAATTACAGCTGGCTTCAACTTTCAAAACCTTGGCAACATTAACTCAGCTATCTGCAAGGAAATTCCTGCAGGCTTTGGGTTACATAGCCTCCTGCATCCTTCTCGTACCATATGCAAGACTACATATGAGGAAAATACAGTGGTACCTAAAAAGTGTATGGTCTCAGCATTGCCACAGTTTAGACATACAGATCACCGTCCTGCCTTGTCTTCAAAAGGAATTCCTTTGGTGGTCCAAAGCATGTACTCTAAACAAAGGGAAACCCTTCAGTCTGCCTCCAGCCAGTCAGATACTAACCACGGACGCCTCAGATTATGCATGGGGAGCCCATTTGCAGGGCAACTGTCTGCAGGGCCTTTGGACAAAGGATCAGAAGCACCTGCATATCAATTTAAAGGAAATGCTAGCCATTCAGAATGCTCTATTGGCCTTCAGGAATCTTCTACAACCAGGGCAACTACTCATATGGACAGACAACACCACAGTTATGTGGTACATAAACAAGCAAGGGGATCACATTCCTATCCCCTTTGCAGACTATCCATGAATCTATGGAACACAGCTCTAGCTTGCAAATTGGAACTTCAAGCTCAGTTTCTACCAGGAAAGCAAAACTTCCTGGCAGACAGTCTGAGCAGAAACCTGTCGGACCCACACGAATGGATGCTGGACACCGAAATATTCAAGATGATTACAGCAGTCTGGGGATGTCCTCACATAGGCCTCTTTGCATCCCACCTCAATCATCAACTACAGATTTTTGCACCAGGACATTCCACGAACTAGCTTGGAAAGTGGATGCACTATCATTCAGTTGGAGAAACCTCTCGGGGTATGCCTTCCCGCCTCTACCTCTTCTTCCACGGGTGTTGTTAAAGATCAAACAGGACAAGCCCAAGATGATAATTTTGCTGGCCCCAAATTTGCCTCGACAATTTTGGTACCCAACACTGAAAAACCTTTCTCTGGAGCCCCCTTGGGTTTTACCACAGACTCCGAACCTTCTGTCCCAACACCAGGGTCAGGTTCTGCACTCCCATGTCAAAACTCTCAACCTGGCGGCCTGGTTAATCCATAGTCTATGATTCTTTCTCTCCTACCCAAGCAGGTTATAGATGTAATTTTAGAAGCCAGACAGCCTAGCACTAGAAAATGTTATGCATGAAAATGGAAAAGATTTTGCACCTGTATGCAGGCTTAGGATTCGGACCCTCTTATTCCTGACATTCCTCTGATTTTACTTTACCTGACAGACCTCTTACATAAGGGTCTCTCTTTTTCTTCCATAAAGATACATGCCTCTGCTATTTCTGCTCATTATAATACAGACCCTCCAATCTTTTCCTACCAGCTCATGAGACAGTTTCTCAGAGGAGCTAAGAACTTAAGGCCCCCTAGATCTCCACCCATTCCTGCCTGGGATCTCAGCTATGTTTTGGAAAAGCTCACCTTACCTCCTTTTGAGCCTGCTGCCACATCTGACATCAAGTTTTTATCTTGTAAGACAGCCATCCTGTTAGCTCTGACCTCTGCCAGGAGAGTTTCGGAGTTGCAAGCTCTCATGGCTGTGGAACCTTATATTATTTTTCATCAAGATAGGGTGTCTTTAAGGACTAATCCTACTTTCATGCCTAAGGTGGTTTCCAAAGTGGCTTTAAATCAAACTATTCACTTGCCAACTTTTTCCCCCAGTCCTCAAAATAAGGGGGAAAGGATGTTGCATTCCTTGGATGTACACAGACAACTACGTTTTTACCTGGACAGAACCAAGGACATCAGGAAATCAAAACAATTGTTTGTTTCTTATGCTTCAAGTTCCCAAGGTAAAGCCATTTCAAAACAGACCATTTCAAAATGGATTGCTCATGGAATCAGATTTTGTTATTCACAACAAGGAAATCCCAGGGAGTATAAGGACTCACTCTACCAGAGCTGCTGCCACTTCAGCTGCCTTCCTCAGGGGAGTTCCTACCAAAGACATTTTGGAAGCTGCAACTTGGAGTTCAGTGCATACTTTTTCTAAGCACTACAATCTACCTCTCTACTCTAAGTCTAGGGCAGGCTTTGCTTCTGCAGTCTTGCAGGACCTTTTAGCCGCCCCCTCTACTTTCTGACCACCTCCCTTTTATTCTGCTTTGGGATTCTACCCTACAGTCATGACTGCAACAGTGAAACATGATGAACATAGTACACTTGTGTACACTTACCATAAATGTAGATGTTCGAGTGTCTTCACTGTTGCAGTCTGGGTTACCCTCCCTCCTGTCCCCTCTTATTTTTTCTTTTGTGTGGTTCCCTTCTTCACCCTTTTTCTGAGGTGTATTTGCAAAGGGTATGGGATCTTACTCATTCTGGAACACCTGACATCTGGGGCAAGAAAAACTGGAGAACATGGCGTCGGCTGTCAGCTTTGTACTCCTGGCGCTCTGACGTCAGGGAGCATGGCTGAGCAGCCGATGCCGGACCCAGACTTTGGGATTCTGGCCGACCGTGGACTGCCTGCCGGCAGGGGAGAACCCTACAGTCATGACTGCAACAGTGAAGACACTCTAACATCTACATTTATGGTAAGTGTACACAACTGTACTTTCCATGTACTATTGAAAATGGATGTTGGAACATTTTCAGCCATATTGTTAATGAATAAATCATTGCTGTAGTTTAACTTTTTGGACATTGCAGTAATGTTTTGTGGGCCAGGACTGTGGCCCATTATGTTTGTTACTGCATGCTGTCTGAAAACCACTATGCTATTTGATAACGTTAACATCCATGACATTCTTCCATCTAACAGTTTCAATGCACTAAAATGATTTTTCTTCATAAATAAACCTGACACCAAAAGTCATAATCTCAGATCTGGCAAATAACAGTATTTGTTCGGTAATACAAAGGTAAATGCAAACTGCCACTACAAAGAGTTAGTGTATCGGTGCATGTGAATGAAGATGATGATAAATTATGGTGAAAACATAGAAAGTATGATGAAGTTGAATGTTGAAACAAGGGGGGTCTGAGGGGAGGTGGTCTTTCTGTAGTATCTAGAATGATAGGAGTATGGAGGATTTTGAGATTGTGTAATGTTTAATGTGGTTTTTGCATTCAAGTGTACATTTTTCCTACATTAATTTTGATATAAAACATGAAGCACATTTTCTTACGAAATCAACATTTTCATATCTTAGAAAAATGTGGTTAATATAGTTTTGTTTGTTTTAAAAGACACCAAAGTTTGATTTAAATTTTTTGGAGGACCGTTCAAAACAAGTAGCATACTCATCATCATCATCTTCTTTTGGCTGTTCCCGTTAGGGGTCGCCACAGCGGATCACCTGTTTCCATTTCTTCCTGTCCTCTGCATCTTGCTCTGTCACACCAACCACCTGCATGTCCTCTCTCACCACATCCATAAACCTTATCTTAGGCCTTCCTCTTTTCCTGTTACCTGGTAACTTCATCCTTAGCATCTTTTTCCCAATATACTCAGCATCCCTCCTCAGCACATGTCCAAACCAACGTAATCTTGCCTCTCTGGCTTTGTCTCCAAACCTTCCAACCTGGGCTGACCCTCTAATATACTTATTCCTAATCCTGTCCACCCTTGTCACACCCACTGCAAATCTTAGCATCTTTAACTTTGCCACATCCAGCTCAAACTCCTGCCTTTTTGTCAGTGCCACTGTCTCCAACCCATATAACATAGCTGGTCTCACTACCCTCTTCCCTTTCACTCTTACAGGTACTCGTCTGCCACAAATCAATCCTGACACTCTTCTCCACCCACTCCATCCAGTAGCATACTAAATGCATCTAATCCTTTGCTGATTTTTTTTTTTCCCGGGGCTGTACTTCTTTATTGAGTAAAATGTTTTAGGAACAGTTGGTATGTGTTGACTTCAGCACAGTTTGTTTTGGGACTGATGATTAAGTGTAATATCAAAAGAGGCAGTTGCTGTGTATTGATTTGTGTATCTTCTGCAGTGTAGCCCTACACAAAATTTAATACACGTTAAATTAGTGTGCATACTTGTGTGCTTGTCTGTATTTTTGTGAATGGTGTTTGGACTTTCCAGTGGTGTATATTATTTTTTCCAGTAGCTCTTCTATAAACCAAACTTTGTAGTTACTCTATTAATTGAAAGAGTAAACCTTCAATTAACAAGAAACGTCATAGTAGCAATATTAACATTAACTATTCCAGTGGTAAGAGTTGCAGTACTGTCTTTTATATAATTGTATACATTGTACTGGACAGCTCAAAGGATAATGAAGTATCTTTATAAAGGAATGGTATTGTGCTTAGTAATGGCAAAATAATGCATGTTAAGTTGAAATAGAAAATGTATTCGCTCTTGAAGTCTATCACAACTTAATAACTTTAATCTACAGGTGTTTGTATATCTGTTGGTCCTTACAATATGAGCACTGTTTATTTTCCAGTAGTCAAAGTATTTTGTCTTCTGTCTTTCAGTGGGAAGCACAGAAATTCCAGCAAGAGATCCTTCCTTAGTGGTGGCTTTCATTTGTAAGGTAAGGTCACTCTGTACTGTTTTTGTATCGCTGTTTTGTCTAGTACTTGTGGCGGGGGTGGCACGTCAGGATTCTCTTGATGGCTTTTTTATGTTGCCTAGTTTGTTGCTCGTTTCTTTTCCTTCTCTTAATTTGCACATTGCCATCTTTGTTCAGTTAGTGGCTTACAGTGCAAGTGTTGGTGGGTTTAGTATTCTTTTACCTGCTAAGCCAACATATGTTAAAAGAATTATGCCTTTATAACAAGGTACTGGTTGTCATATTTTTGCAGAAAAGTTGAAGGAATACTTTTTTGTTCAACATAAATTGTGATTCATTAGGAGGCAGTTTAGCTTTCTGAATAAGAGAAGAATCAAAGCAACAAAATAAATCTGCAAGCTATGAGCAAGGAAAATAGTGTAAATGTACTTGATGCTAGAAATGTCAGCAAAATCCACACAGATCACCACCTCACAGTAGATATTATTGAAGAGGACTTTAGCGTGCAGTTCTTTTAATTAGAGAAGTTAGTAACCACACCAGAGGGCAAGATCAGTCTTGATTCACTGTGGGGGTGGGGGGTAGGTTGATTCTCTGCAGGCGGGTTGGTAGGAGTTAACTCTAGGCCCTGTGTTAGAGAAAGTGTAGCTTTAGACTTTGTCTATGTGATACAGCTGGTTATCTCTTCAAACTCTGCACCTGACAATTTGGGATTCTAGTCTCAAATGGGTGATGGCATCATATGTGAAAAAGCAGTGACATCTTACTGCAGCAGAAACTGGTACTTTGCTGCTGTTTTTTGCATGATATGTTAAAGTGAAGTGTACTTCCTACAACCCTCTTGCTGTCCTGATGGAAACTTAAGAATCCAAGGCATTCTTTGCAAGAGGAAGTAATTTCCCTGGCATTTTGGTTAGCAATACTGTTCCACAAAATTTGAGGCATGCAGTTTTCTGGCTGTGTGTGTGTGTGGAGGATGTTAAAACTGATTTCCTTTATGTATTGTCAAGTCACTACCATCATTAAAATACTGTATGCAAAGTGATTTATAGAAAGAAAGGTCTTTTTTTGTCCCGTTCTCCAAATGCAGAGGAAGAAAAGCTGTCATATCTGTAAATGTGTAGCTATTTCATTTGGGAACAGGTATCACAGTGTACTCTGGTTTCCCACAAGGTTAATAGAGTTGAGCCAGTTAAAAAGTGATGATTATGGATTTCAGGGGATAGGCATTCATTAAATGGAATAGTGCCTTGTAGATTATTCAAGATAAAGGACAGACAGCCATATAGGACGGTTATTCCTGTGTCATTATTGCAAAATGCTGTTGTAGAAGTGACACACCTTTGTGAGAAAAAGCTATCAAACTAACTGTGTCTCTTGAGTCACCGGATGTTAGAGAAAATGTTTAGCAGTTGGGAAAGGTAAAAAAAGAGTTTACCACTTAAAACAGGAAAAAGCTAGGAACATGCTGAACTTGGCTGAGATTGAGGAAAGGATAGCCAAGTCAGTCAGAAATGGAGATAGTTAAGGTGTTCCAGAGAATAAACAGATATAAAAGAAAAGTCTGGTTAATATTAATAAGAATGGGGGAGATGGGACTACCAGGACAGGACTGTGAAAAAGCGTGGTTGCATATTGAATACTTCTCTTCTTAATGGCAAAAGAAGAGAGTGGTTATTTAACTAATTCAGTCAGCAGAATTACCAAGGATAAAAAGATTTGATTCCAACCCCTTTCACAGAAGAGAGTTCAGAAAGAACTGCAAAAAGTAAAAGTGCAGAAAGCTGTGGGTCCTGAAGGAATAATCCCAAATATTCTTATACAGCTGGTCTTGAGGATTTATTGAAGACTAGAAGAAGGCAGATATGAGTTTCCTTCATAAGAGTAAGACAGAAGCAAAGCTACATATTTCAGAGTGACCATGGTTGAAGGGAAAAATCCTAGAAATAATAATATAGAAATGAGTTTGATTATCTGAAAGCATAGGGCATAGAACCCAAAACAATGCAAATTCAAAAGAGGCCGTGGGGGACAAGTCTAAGAGGTTAAAAAACAACCAGCATATAAAGCACAGAAGAAGCAATACCCCTGGTTCCTTGGTTATTTGACTTAAGGCGATAACCATAGACTTTCATTACTTTGTATTAATATGGGAAGCTATATAGTTAAACATTAGTTAAAATAATGTAAGGGAAGACATTCAGAATGTGCACTCCCCACAAATCTATATTTATTTTTTAATACTAAAAAAGAGAATTTTTTATTGCAAAAGTACGTTTAGCTCCTTTTGTTCTGGCTCACTTTTCACTAAAAGGCACTGTACGAGCACATCCATGCATGCATGAATTGTGCCATCCCAAATAGAACCAAGATGCTCTCCTCCACAAAAAGGAAGCCAGTCTGGTGGTCCCCTGCAATAAACAAGCTTTACAACAAAAGGAAGAAAACTGTTGCAGAAAAGAGGAAAATCCCAGGATGCAAAAAACTCCCTTACCAGCCTCAGTAAGAAGCTGAGATCCCTCATAAAATCCTCCAAAGCTAGTTACGAAAATAAAATTGCCAAAGATTCCCAAAACAACCACAAGGCATTCTATAACTTTGTCAAGAATCTAAATGGCAATGCTCAGATATGCTCTGAGCTACAACAGAATGGCATTAAATATACTGATCCCAAGGATATTGCCAGTATCCTGGTAGATTGATTCAGTGCCAACTTCACCTCCCTCTCACCCCCTAAATGGCCCATCTCAATACCAGAAGATTGTCAAATTCCAGTAATAACGGCCACACAGGTAAAAATCGCACTCTCCAAAGCTAAGAATACAGCATCCATGGGACCAGATGACATCCCGGGCTGTGTCCTACATGAACTACAAAATGAACTGGCACCTCACCTAAGTGTCATGTTTAATCATAGCCTCACCTCAGGCTTCTTGCCCACTGAGTGGCGCACAGCTACAGTTATCCCACTCCACAAGGGGGAAATCCACCTTGGATCCCGGGAACTACCACTCCATCAGTCTGATGAGCCTGACCTGCAAGGCTGTGGAACGTATTGTCATGGAACTTATAAACAAAGACATTGGCAACCTTAAAACACTGAACCCCACCCAGTTTGGGTTTGTGAAGGGCCAATCTTGTCTCCTGAACCTGATTGACTTCTTCGAATCGATCTCCAGAGCCATGGACGAGGGTAAGGCAGTCCACACAGCCTATCTGGACCTTGCCAAGGCCTTTGACACCATCCCCCACTCTGGAATCATAGATAAACTTACTAAGCTGGGCATTAATCCCTACATCACTCAACGGTTTGCCAACTGGCTTATTGAAAGAACCCAGACTGTAAAAGTAGCTGACTCCAAATCCAGCCCCAGACAAGTGGAGTACCTCAAGGTTCAGTCCTGAAACCTCTCTTGTTTGGCATCTACTTCTCTGAAGTACAGGCCAACACTAAGGGACTCTGGCTAACAAAGTTCACAGATGACTGCAAACTGGGAGCCATTATTGAATCCCCAAATGATGTGGATACTCTACAAAAGGACCTTACAGAAACAGATGCTTGGTGCCAGAGCCATGGGCTCAAGCTCAATGCCAAGAAATGTATAGTTATCCCCTTTGGGAAAAAAACATGTACCCATGAATTACCACATAGGTGGCAGTACGCTAAACACCGAAAGTGTGATAAGAGACTTAGAAACACAGGTGGACAGTGGTCTCACCTTCAATAACCACATCGCCACAACAGTCAGGAAATCCTTCTATGTGGCACACCACATCACTAAGGGCTTTTCATCCAGAAAATAAGAGATGTTCAGAGGTAATTGTCCCACTGTACACATCCCTCATTAGACCCATTATATAATACAACGCCCCATTTGGTATGTACCTCTCAAGACATCTGCAACAACTGGAAAGGCTGCAGAAATACCTCACTAAAAGAATCACAAGCCTAAAGCAGATGCCCTATGCTGACCGCCTTAAAAAACTCCAGCTATACTCTGTCACATATCGTCTACTCAGAGGCGATCTCTGCTTAACGTACAAGGTCATGTCAAACCCAGAGCTGTTGGACATGCTACACTTAAAGAAGTCCCAATCCCTCAGTGCCACACGCTCCCGGGATCTAAACCTTGTCATCACAATAAACAAAACATGCTGGAGGGATAGGTTTCTGACCCAGAGACTCCCCAGACTTTGGAATAGACTACCCATACATGTCAAGCAGAGCACCTCTTTGGCCCTCTTCAAAAGGAACCTTGATGATTGGATGAGAGAATGGAAATTCACCCCGGGGATCACGTCAGTCACCCTGCTAGACAGGGGTCCAGGGAAGTAAATAGTGTGGGAAGAAATAGCCAGGGAATTGTTATGGCTAGGCTTGTATAGGCCATAGGGCCGATAGCATAACATCAACCTATCAACCTATGAACCTATGAAAAAAAACAGCTGTACAGGTAACGTGTTTCCAAAACAAGAGTTACCATAAGCAGTAGAAGTCTTTTTTTTTGCGTCTTTTCGGCTTTTCCCGGTTAGGGGTCAACACAGTGGAACTCTGGTCCGCTAATAATTGGTAGTTGATTTTTACGTGCCGAGTTACCAGCCCTGACGCACAACCTTCAATGAAGGTACGCCCATTCACACACGTCTCCACACAGAAGATGCTCTAGCTGAGAATCGAACCGGACAGCGTCTTACTGCAAGGTGACAACGCTACTGCAGTAGAACAGCGTCATACTGCGAGGTGACAATGCTACCGCAGTAGACGTCTAACGTACAGTATTAAAATGCCTATCTGTAGCACGGCTGGGTCTGTTTATTTTAGTCTCCCTTGTATAATCCCAAATTCTGAATTGAATTACACACACACACACACACACACACACACACACACACACACACACACACACACACACACACACACACACACACACACACACACTGTAGCCATGCATCTTTCCAGATGCATCGGGATATTGCATTTTCTAAATCTGTAGTGCAAACAGTTCTTTAACTATTCTGTCTCTCCATGTTTATCCCTTCTAGGGGGTATTGGGTAAGCTACTATACCTGTCCAAATAAGGATACTAGGATACTTTAATTGGGATTTAATATATTCATTAAACAGTGACATAGGTACATATACATTAATAGAAGAGAAAAGAGACCATAATATTTTTCTTGCAGTATACATATGTTTTGTTTTTACCAGTTACCATTCACTCCAACATTATATAAATTGCTCAATTCCTGCCTTCCTCTTAACCTCATTCCTCTTCCTCAATATCTTTCTGTGTGTATTGTTCCCACAAATTCCTTCCCTTTTCTAAAGATCCTACATCCAGTTATTGTATCTCTTACAATAATCAGTGCTTCAGTTGTAGTTATTTTACATTTTAATTTTCATTTTCTAGGAACTGCTTGTTTGGCAGTTGATAACATTAAACTTAATAAGGCTTAGGTCCCAGCTCCAATGAATAATTTCCTTAGTTACGATTTGCACCCCATCATTTCTGAAAAGGTACTCTGTAGGGAAATTTTCAGCTTTGCCAACTTTACTTTCCTGAAATACATGCTCCCAATTACAATTACTTCTTTTTCCCATCAGAATATGTCCAGCATTTGCTATCTTCCTTAGGAAAATTGTTAAGTCTGCTTGGAGTATAAAAAAAGTACCTATGCAAATACTTCCAAGCAAAATCCTATGCTTTCTGGACTTGAGACCCATGCAGATGTCACCCCATTGTTCCTTTTGTAAATTGCCTTTTCATTCTGCCTTTCCAGTCTTTTCTAACCTCCTCTGATTGATTGATTCTTATTTTTATCTCGCAGTATGTTATGCACCCTGCTAATTATACCTTTTAATAGCAACTTCTGTTATCTCTACTAAAAACTTTACCCAAGTTGGTTTTTCAGTTGGTGCTCCTCTAGTCCTTTATCTTTACCTATACTCTGTTATTAATCCCTGATATGGAAGGCAGTCTGTAACCTGCAGACCAAACTTGTACATGGCCTCATTCCACTTCCCATTCCCCTCCCTATTTTTTTTTTTTGCTCCCAATACATTGGTTCCTTTGCTAATTTCTCCAGTAAATTCCATCTTCCTCTTTTCTACATTCTCTACACTGCAGTTATCCCTATTGGTAAAATCTCCTTTCTCAATTCCTGTTTTGGCTTTGTTGTTTTGGATACTTTGCCCTACTTTATAAATACAATATTCCATATGGCTTGTATTATTCTCAAGGACCTGCAACCAGAATAATGCAGTTTCCTTATTTTTTAAAATCCTGCCATTTCATCATCATCCTTTTCCACTTACTTTGATTTATAACTTTCTGTTTATTTTATATATATGATCCATGACTGAGTAGCGCTAAACCGTTCCTTCAAATCAGATAATTCTAATCCATGTTGTTCTAAGGGGGTGAATCCTCTTGTCCCACTCAAGGCTTGCCCTCTTCCCTTCCCAAATAAATTCTTTCAACCCTTTATTTTCATCCACATCTTATACTCAAGTTGATAAAAGTATGCCTGACCTATATCTCAAACTGAAACACTTTCACTGGTTGTATCTTCTATCCATATCCATAAACAAGAGCTTCCATTTCTAGATTGGTGTATTGTCTTTTGTTTAATCTCTTCCAGCATGTTTTTAGCTGCCATAACAGAGGTCTTTGTAATCCATAAACTTAAATACTTCATGTTATCATGTTTCCTTAAGTGAGTATTTCTGAACCCATTCATGTGTTGGTACATAGTTTACTGCTGCAGTTTTTTTGTTTTATCTCCATTAATTTATACCACAAGAAGGTGTGAAGCTGTCTCGAAATGTTCCATAACACCTAGATCTTCTCTGGATTTGTCAAGTACAAAGTAATATCATCTGCAAATAAAGCTAAATTTTTTATTACAGCCTTGAATTTATGAGTTCATTGTTTTCTTTGGCAGTGGCTCTGAATATAAAGCAAATACTAGAGAGAAAATAGGACACCTCTGCCTTGTTTCTCTGTTCAAACACAGCTTGTTAGACAGGAATCCTCCCACCCTAATTCTTGCCTTTGTCCCTTCACATATTCCCCCTAATTAACCATCTTAGTCTACCAGTTAATGCAAATGCTGCCATTGCCTACTCATAAAATTCCATCTGACTGTATTGAATGCTTTCTTTGCATCAAGACCAACCAACAGTAGTTGTAATTTTTGCATTCTATTCCCCCCTGGATCATCATTGTTCGTTTAATGGTGTCATAAGTTTGCTTCCCCTCCACAAAACCACATTGTCACAGTTGATAAATATGGAACAATGGATTTGCTGATGTTCATCATGCATACAGCTGCAGTCATAACAGATGGGTTCTCCTGCCGTCAGGCAGGTCCTCGGTCGGCCGAATTCCAAAGTCTAGGTCCGGCATCGGTTGTTGTCGCTTCTTCCCTGACGTCAGTGCGACAGGGGTATAAAAGAACCAGCCGACGCCATTTTCTTCAGTCTCTCTTGCTGCGCAGTGCCCAAAGCAGAAGCAGTTCGCAAGTGCCGGTTGGCCAGCTCCTGAAATTACGAAAAATTTTGGAACCGAAGTCTTCTTGAAAGCTAAGTACCCTGTTGGGGAAACTTTTCTTGCCTCAGACCGTTGTCAGACAAAGTTAACAATTGTATTTCATGTGGGAAGCAAATACCGCATAAGGATTTCCATTCCCTCTGTATTCCTTGTTTAGGCCCAGACCACGACGTCTCGGCCTGTTGTTTTTGTGCTACATTCAACAAGCGCACCATTAAGCGTCGGGCGGAGTTCACCCAGCATTATTTTGGCAAAACATTTAACTATATTATGTCGTCGGATACTCCGACTCCAGTTTTGTCTAAAAAGCGCAAAGATAAGGACCGACACACGAGGTCCGCGGCATCTACCGACACCACGCCAAATCCGACTACACGTGGTCCGGTTCTCAGCGAGGCACCTACGCAGCCCCTGACTACCGACGACACTTCATTGGCGGTGTCTCCTGTGCCCGAGGTCGCAGGCTCCTCGGCCCACACCCCGACTACAGATGCCGAAGCCACTCTTGGAGGTGAATCTCAAACTGTGGACAGGTCTACCTCCTCTCAAGGTGTCTTCAGACCTTCCTCTTATTTTTCCATCAAGGCTTTCACTAAGTCTAAAGCAGCCGTGCATTCTAAGAGGCCAGCTACACAGAGCCCATCTCCAGGCCCCATGCCTAAAAAACAGATGCTTAAAATGGGTGAGGATTTAATTACTCTTATCAAGGGCTCTCAACCCCCCCCCAGACAAAAGGCCCAGAGTGGAGGAAGAATCCCCCTCCTCTGATCAGGGCTCCATTATATCAGTGCACTCTGATGAACAGGAACATTCCTTCTCTCCTTTTGAAGACTCTGATGCAGAGGAGTCCATTCCATCTGTATCCCCCCCAGAAGATTACTCATTTGGGGAAACTTTGCATACCTTAAGGGAACACTTCCACTGGGAAGGTCAAGATTACTCAGATTCCAAGAAAAGGCTTAGGGAATTTCTCTTGCTACCTCAGCACAGGCCTCTGGCTATACCTCCTGTCTTGGACATACTAGATGATGTGTACTCAGAGGCCTGCCTTAACACGGATTCTCTACCTCCAGCCCCAGTCAAGCCTGACATGAATTACAGGGTCCCTGACTCACACCAATTTCTATACAAAAGCCATGCTGCTGACCTAGAAACCATCTCACAGGGTCCCAAGGGAATTAAGGCCTCCACTGCTAAAAACCCATTACCTTCCGAGAGAGATTCCAGATCCTTAGAAAGGTGGGGAAAAAAGGTATATACCTCGGCCACCTTAACCATGAGGGCATTAAACTGTCAGTTCCATATGCTAAAGTACCAACAGTTTTTGTTATCACAATTGCGAAGTAAAATGTCACAACCTGAGCAACCAGACTTGAAGGAGTTGCAGGATTTGATGCACAGTGCAGAACAAGTGGGTAAACATACCTTACAATGTGATTTTGATGCTCTAGAGGCCTCATGTAGAGCTGCTGTTACAGGATCAGTCATAAGTAGACATGCCTGGCTCAAGGAACAAACCTTACCAGATCATGTCAAAGCTAAATTACTAGATGCCCCTCTACAAAAGGATGTATTATTTGGTGCTAATGCTGAGGAGGTTTTAAGGAAAATGGAGGAAAAGGCTAAATCAATGCAAACAGTGAAAGATTTTCTACAGGTACAACCCCCACGTTTCAGTAGAAATTGGTCCTTTCCAGCCTCGGACAGACCCCAAAGAGGTAGATACAGGCACCCGAGGGGCAGAGGGCAATCCCAAGGATCGTTTAGAGGCAGACAATGGCAAGCTCCTACACAAAGAGGTGGTGAGGATAACTCGCAACCATTCAGAAAGCAAGCCCAATGACTTTCCCCTTTGCATGCCAAGCAAGACTCAAATGGCAGCACCCTTAGGCGGAAAACTGGCATTATTTTCAAAAAATTGGCATATTATCACAAAAGACAAGTGGATCCTGGACATTATAAACAGAGGCTACAGATTCCATTTTCACACCCTTCCAAAAATGAGAGGCATGCCAAACCTGCCACACAATCAAAGGGCAGAGGCACAAAGACAAATTTCAGATCTCTTTGACATGAAAGCTATTCAAGAGGTACCTACGCACGAACAAGGTCAAGGTTTTTATTCCAGACTATTCCTGGTACCAAGGAAGGGAAAAGATTGGAGACCTATTTTGGACTTATCCATCCTAAACACATTTCTACTCATACCAAAATTCAAGATGCTCACTCTACAGCAGCTTCTTCCCATGCTGGGCAAGGAGTCTTGGCTGGTAACATTGGACCTCAAGGAGGCATACCTGCATGTTCCAATCAGATAAAATTGCAGAAGATACCTCAGATTTCTTGCAGGTTCAACCCATTATCAATTCTCTGCATTGCCCTTTGGCTTATCTACTGCGCCCAGAGTATTCACGAAATGCCTGGCATCAGTAATTGCCTACTGCAGACTTCAAGGGATACAAATATACCCCTATTTGGAGGACTGCTTGATCCAAGCAGACAGCAAGCACATTCTTCTGAAACATCTGGCTTATGTAATAATGTTGTTGAATTCTCTGGGATACACAGTCAACAAAAAGAAATCAAGGCTAATACCCTCTCGCAAAATAATTTTCCTGGGTGCCAACTTGGACACAAACACCCAGATGGCCTACCTCACGCCAGAGAAGCAGGGGCAACTAACTCAATACTTCAGAACACTAGCAAATTGCACCAGGCTGACTACAAGGAAAATCCTGCAGGCTCTGGGATTCATGGCATCTTGCATCTTACTAATCCCATGTGCAAAGCTGCATATGAGGAAACTTCGATGGTACCTGAAAAACCTATGGTCTCAACACAGCCACAGCTTGGAAACAATAATACCACTAATTCCATGTCTTCAAAAGGAATTTCTGTGGTGGGCTCAAGCTTGCCAAACAAACACAGGTCTCCCATTCAACAAGCCTCAAGCAAATCAAGTCATCACAACAGATGCCTCGGACTACGCCTGGGGGGCGCACATGACAGATCGGTGCATTCAGGGCAAATGGTCCCAAAAAGAAAAGCACCTTCACATCAATCAAAAGGAGATGCTAGCAGTAATAAATGCTATTATAGCTTTCAAAGACCTTCTGCAACCAGGTCAACTATTGATAAGAACGGACAACACCACAGTAATGTGGTACATAAACAAACAGGGAGGAACCAATTCTTAGCCCCTATGCAGACTGGCCATGTCACTTTGGAACATGGCCCTGGACTTGCAAATCGAACTACAAGCACATTACTTGCCAGGCAAGGAAAACACGCTGGCAGACAACCTAAGCAGAAATATGGCAGATCCACACGGATGGAAGTTGCATCCTCAAGTTTTTACAGAGATAATTCAAGCATGGGGAAGGCCAGACATAGATCTCTTTGCCTCCCACAAAAATCACCAATTGACAAAATTCTGCTCAAGGATTTTTTATCCAAAGGCCTGGAGAGTGGACGCTCTCTCAGTTGGACATCAATGACAGTTTATGCCTTCCCACCTCTTCCTCTGCTGCCCAAAGTTCTATTAAAAACCAGAGCAGACAGACCAAAGATGATTCTCATTGCTCCAGACTGGCCAAGACAACACTGGTATCCACTCCTGAGGAGCCTGACGCATTCCCCACCATGGACCCTGCCTCTAATGCCTCTTCTCCTGACTCAGCACAGCTTCAAAACTCTTCACAGTCAGCTAAAAACACTCAATCTATCCGCATGGAAGATTCCTTAGCATCACAACAGACCCTACTCTCCAACGAGGTGCAGGATGTCATTTTGTAGGCCAGAAGACCGTCTACTAGAAAAGCTTACTCAGCAAAATGGAAACGGTTTTGTGTATGGAATGAGAAAAATAGCCAGGATCCTGGAAAACTGAACTTACCTCAAATATTACAGTATCTAGCTGAGCTGCTAAGCAGTGGACTTTCATTCTCCTCCATCAAAATCCATGCCTCGGACATTTCTGCAGAATACAACACTGATCCACCCTTATTCTCTCACCCCCTCTTAAGACAGCTCCTCAGAGGGGCTAAGAATCTAAAACCCCCAAGGAAACAACCAATACCTGCTTGGGATCTCAATTTCATTCTAGAAAAACTGACCTTGCCTCCTTTTGAGCCAGCTGCCTCATCAGATTTGCAATATTTGTCCTGGAAAACAGCTTTCCTTCTGGCTATTACCTCAGCTCGTAGGGTATCGGAGCTACAAGCTCTCATGGCTGTGCAGCCTTTTATCATCTTCCATCAGGACAGAGTTTCCTTATGAACCAACCCGTCCTTTATGCCAAAAGTGGTATCCAGGGTAGCTTTGAATCAGGCTATACACTTACCTACCTTTTATCCTAATCCTCAAAACAAAGGGGAGAGATTACTACATTCCTTTGACATCCACAGACAACTGCGTTATTATTTGGACAGAACAAAGCCTTTCAGAAAATCAGAACAGCTCTTTGTGTCCTATGCTACAGGAGCTCAAGGAAAGCCAATTTCCAAACAGACAATCTCAAAATGGATAGCCCACTGCATACGCTTTTGCTATTCTTTTCATGGCAAAACTGTACCTACAGGCATCAGATCTCACTCCACAAGGGCCACGGCTACCTCTGCAGCTTTTCTCAGGGGAGTTCCTACCAAAGATATTTTGGAAGCAGCCACTTGGAGTTCTGTGCATACCTTCTCCAAACAATACCACCTTCCACTATACTCCAAATCTAGAACGGGCTTTGCCACTGCAGTATTGCAGGGCATTCTGGCTCCTCCTAGTTCCACCTAGTGCCTACCACCCCTTTCCTAGCTTTGGGATTCTACCCATCTGTTATGACTGCAGCTGTATGCACGATGAACATAGTACAGATGTTATGTGATCCTATCTCGCCTACATTCTGTACTGATGGGCTCGGAGCCGATCCCTCGGCTCCGACTCGGCACGCTATGCTATAGAGCGAAGCCTCTTATTGGCTGAGCTATTTTTTATCCCAGGATGCACCACCACTAATCCCCCAGATCTCGTTTGCCGCTTACAAGCTAGGACGTGGTCTCAAACTTGGCTGAGCTAAGTACTGTTTTCTTCAAAGTTTCCTGTCAGGAATTTTGCTATTCTTACCCCAAAAGCTGTTTTAACAGCTATTGTTGTTGTATGAGTGTGTTTTGCTGACATTTGTTGTGGAAAATTGTGTTTTGGTTTAAGGGAAAGGTTTCCCGTTTAAGTTAGAGGGGCCTTCCCCTATTCTTTATCTAGTGTCTTTGTTTTTTTCAGGAGGTCAAGTACCTGTTGGGTCTTGGCCCTCCTTTTCAGTATTTTTGTCCTGATATTGTGTATTGTCTCGTTGTAAAAAAAAAAGTTGGTTAAAGTTTTCGTTTTTGTGGTAAAATCTCATTACTGAACAGCTAACTTAACTTGTTTTAGTGCCTGTTAGTCAGTATGTCGAAAGAACATAGACCCTCTGGGTTTAAAAAGTGCGCGAGGTGTGGTTACAAAATGTCTATAACTGACGACCACTCCTCATGCGTATATTGTTTAGGCGCCAAGCACCTACAGGAGTCCTGTAGCGTGTGTCACGCCTTTTCTTCTAGAGTCCTCCAAGAGAGGAAGAATAAATTACTATTAAAAGGGCTGATTAAACCCTCCTTCGAGGAGGCCTTATCTTCCTCTTCCTCTCCTACCAAGAAGAAAAAAGTGTCGGCTCTGACCAGTCTGTCGGAACCGACTGCCAGGAAACCTAGGCAGGCTTCTCCATCGGCTCCACGGACTTGGGCCGAGGCGAACGTCTGCCTCGATGCCTCCAGTCTCGACTCCTCTGGTTTGAGCCGAGGACTGGGGCATCGAGGCGGTCACCTTCATTGGCTCCACTGATTTTGGAGCCGATGAGGGTTGCCGGCTCAGACTCTTCCCCTTCGGCGCCGAAGCCCTCCTCGGCACCGAGGGAAATTGGTTTGAGGTCTCCCTCGGAGCCGATAGTAGTCGAGTCCATTTGGAGCCGGTCCCCTAGTCCTTTGGAGCCGATGGAGAAGTCGGTTCGGACCCGATCGGTGTCATCTAGATCCTCCAAGATGTCTGATTCGGACATCGACAGGGTGCTCCTAAGACTTTTCCAGTCTCCTGTGTTCCAAAAGTTAGTTTCGGCTCCAGCCCATTCGGCTTCGGAGCCGATGGTCCACCCTGTTGTTATGGTTCCTCCTCCAACAGCCTTGGCACCGTTGGAGCCGGTGCTGGTGGTGCCGATGGAGGTTTTCGGGTCGGGCCCGACCCTTACTCAAACCCCGGCTCTCGAGTCGGAGTTCGGTACGCGGACCTCCTCTGTCGGCCCTGGGGGGGACGCTTCGGGACTGATGTTTTCGGTCCCAAGCCTTCCTCTCGGTGCGTCGGCTGCGGGGGTACAGTCTACCGTTGTGGCCACGGAGGTGGGACCTTCCCAGGATTCTGGTGGTCTCGCCTTCAGGGCCATGAGGAGTGCGTTAGCCAAATCTTCTTTGGCTACCTCCACGGTCTCTCCAGCACCTTCCCTGCATACGGAGACTGGGTCTTTGGCAGTTCCCCTGTCCTTAGACAGCGGAGCCCCGGGGCCTGAGGTCACCCCCACTGGGGGTTCGCCACTCCTGGAGGTCCCTCTAAAGCCTCTTCGGAGGAACCCCCCAGGAAAAGATTGTGCAAGAGGAAGCACGTTGACTCCCCCGATGAGTCTCTCACGTCAGACACTGATCTTGATGATGCAGAGGGGTCCCCTAAGTCATCCTCAGATGATGTCTCCTTTGCAGACATCCTGGAAGCCCTTAAACAACGAGGTGGCTGGCAATCCAAACCCCCTTCTGCTGACGAGTCGGTGTTCCTTAAGGCCTTCGGGGCTCAACCCTCCGCCTCCTGGGTGTCTCCGCCCTTTGACGAGCTCCTAGATTTGATCTGTCAAAGGGCGTGGGAACACCCAGACTCTGTGGAACCGGTGCCTGCTCGTCCAAATAAGTTCCTGTCAGCACCCCCAGAAAAGGAGTTTTTGACGAAAGGTGTGGCTGTAGATGCCTTGGTGGTGGCATCTGCTACCCAGCAAGATGTAGCAGAGGCTTCAACGTCCATCCATCCTCCTAGTAAGGAGTCTAGGAGCATGGATCGGTACGGTAAGCGCACCCTAAGTTCAGCGGCCTTTACTTTAAGGTCCCTGAACTATCTAACACACTTCACCAGATTTCAGAGGGATCTGATTAAGGAGCTTTCAGTACCCTCTTGGGTAACCTGCCTGAGCAGCTGGCCCAGACGGTTGGCTCTCAGCTGGCTACGCTGTCATCCATATCAAACTCGTCCATGAGGCTCATTTCTTATGCGGCCGAAGGCGAGTAAGCGGCAGTACAGGCATTGCTCTCGGAGGCAAGCCTGGCTCCGCCTGTGTCATTGCGGAGGCCTTTAAGTCTTCCTTTGCCGGCGCCTTTGATGGGTCCTCTTTGTTTGGACCCAAGGTAAAGGACACATTGACCGCTGCGAGCAAGAAGGTAAGACTTTGACTGCCGTGAGCACGATTTTCCACTCCCTTTCGGCCTTACCCCAAGGCTAAAGAGGAGGGAAAATGTGGTTCCGTAGATCTCAGAAGTCTTATCCCTCACAGCAGGACGATCCCCTTCTAGAGGCAGAGGAGGAAATTCTTCTGGAAGACGCCGTCCCAGAGGCGGCAGAGGCCCCCAACACTGGAGACCGCGAGTCCTTTCGTGGCTCTTCAGCCTTTCACAGTCCCTGAGGGATTGCCCGACTGTGCAGCTCGAGCCAGTCGGGGTCATTTCGAGGCACCTAAAAGCCTGGGAAGGTATCACTCAGGACCGATGGGTGCTTCAATTATCGCCGGAGGTTACGCCATCCCTTTTCTCACTCCCCACCTCAGTCCAAAAATCCCGGACCCGCCACCCAGTCAGCGGAAATTGCAGCCTTAGAAGTTTCAAAGCTGCTTCAAAAGGAGTCATCCAACCAGTCCACAGACCAGATCGGATTAGGGACTTACTCAAGATTCTTTTGGTGCCAAAAGACCGGGAACTTGAGGCCCATTTTGGATCTCAGCATTCTAAATCGTTCAGTCAAAAGTCCAAGTTCGAATGGTCACCCTACAATCCATTCTCCCACTGCTGGAGAAAGGTGTTTGGATGTGCTCCATAGATCTCAAGGACGCTTATTACCATATCATGGTACATCAAGCGTCCAGGAGACATCTGCGCTTCTGCCTAGGAGACAGTCATTTTCAGTTCCGCGCGCTGCCCTTTGGTCTCACCACAGCCCCCAAGGTGTTCACCAAATGTTTGGCGGTCGTGACTGCTCACCTGAGAAGTCTAGGATTCCAGGTGTTTCCGTATCTAGACGACTGGCTCCTGACTGCCACCTCCAAGCATCTACTGTTGCGGAGCCTACAAGCCACAATATCACTGGACACTTCCCTTGGAATCACCTTCAATTGGCCAAAGTCTGTGTTGCTGCCATCTCAATGCATAAGATTCATCGGAGTAGAGATAGACTCAAACCAAATGCGGGTCTATCTACCTACAGAAAGGATACAAACCATACAGGCTCAAGTTCGAGCCTTACTTCCCAGATCCAACGCCCCAGCCAGAATGGTCCTGCAGCTATTGGGATCTATGTCCGCCCCGGTTCTTCTAGTTCCCCTAGCAAGGTTGCACATGAGAATTCTCCAGTGGCTTCTTTCAACACAGTGGTCCTTTCAGGATCTCCCTCTCAGTCACCTCATATGGATCACGGAAACCTGCAAACGGGACCTTCGCTGGTGGCTGGTGCCCTCCAATCTGGATCAGGGACGACCCTTTGTTTCACCTCCTCCTGTGGCCACTTTGACTACGGACGCCTCCCAGATGGGGTGGGGGGGCATTCCCTGGGCAGGTCAGTCCAAGGCAAATGGCATTCGGAAGAGACTCTACTTCATATCAACATCTTAGAAATGAGGGCGGTGTTTCTGTCCCTAAAAGCCCTTCACGATTACCTCCCTCAGGGCGTAATTGCCGTTCACTCCGACAACATGTCAGTAGTCTGGTACCTGAACAAGCAGGGAGGGACCAGATCATACCCCCTTTGCAGAGAGGCCATGAGAGTTTGGGAGTGGGCAGTCGACCAAACGATTTCTAGTGGCGACTCATATTCCTGGCAAATCCAATTTGATAGCCGACAGACTGAGCAGAACTATCCTCTCTCCGCACGAGTGGTCTCTGAACATTACGGTTGCAAATCAGATTTTCAGCAAATGGGGAATTCCTTGTTGCGACCTCTTCACAACCCCGGTGAATGCGAAGTGCAAAAAGTTCTTCTCCCTCACTCCGGCTCTGGGGGAGAACCCTATGGACGCACTAGCCCATCCGTGGCCCACCGGCTTGCTATATGCTTTTCCCCCAGTTCCCCTCCTTCCCAGAGTGATCCAAAAAGCGTCTCACTTGGGGAGCAAAATGATCTTAGTTGCTCCTTACTGGCCTCGTCAGGTATGGTTCCCCTATCTTCGGAAATATGCACTGGAAGGTCCGTGGTTCCTGGATCAGATCCCAGACCTATTAGTTCATCAGTCGGGACTACTCCACCAGTCCCTACACACCTTGAAATTGACAGCTTGGCTCCTCCTCTTCCAACTATAGTCAGGAATCATACCTTAGACCCGGAAGTTGTACACATCTTATCTTCGGCCCACAAGTCTGCCACTAAGAAATTGTATTCTAGCAAATGGAAGAGATTTGCTATTTGGGCTCAACTCCGGGGTCTGGATCCCATCACTATTCCCGTATCAGAAGTCCTGAAATTTCTAACTTCCCTTTTCAATCAAGGCTCTTCAGTCTCTACCATCAAGGTTCAATTGGCAGCTATTTCCAATTTTCACAAGTCTATAAACCCACCTTTAATGAGCAACAGATTGTGTAAGACTTTCATGAAAGGTGCTGCGCTTTTACGACCTCCAATTTCTCATCCTGCTCCTCCATGGGATCTCAATGTGGTGTTACGTGCCTTAACTTCCTCCCCCTTCGAACCGGCAGCAACATGTGATTTAAAATTTCTATCATGGAAAACTGCCTTTCTGGTTGCGATTACTTCTGCCAGAAGGGTTTCAGAGCTTCAAGCTTTGTCTGTAAAACCTCCGTACTTGGTTTTTCACAAAGATAGAGTATCTCTCAGGCCAAATCCATCCTTTGTCCCTAAGGTTTGTTCCAGTTTTTGCCTACAACAGTCATTAGAACTTCCAGTCTTCTTTCCAAAGTACTCAAACAAAGCGGAATACATATTCCACACATTAGATGTCCACAGGCAATTGCGTTTTTATTTAGATAGGGCCAAACAAACAAGGAAAACAGATCAATTGTTTGTATCCTTTTCGGGTAATAAATTGGGCAAAGCCGTCACAAAGGTCACTATTGCCAAATGGATCAGGGACTGTATTACTCAAGCTTATTCCTGTTCTAATAAAGAGCTTACGACCTCTGTCAATGCTCATTCTACAAGAGCTATGGCTACTTCAATAGCATTCCATTCTAAGCTTGCCATTAGTGACATTTGTGCTGCGGCTACGTGGTCTTCCCTGCACACTTTCATTTCTCACTACAAATTGGATGTGGCATCTAGGGGACGAGCTTCATTTGGTTCCACAGTGCTCAGGAGTGTTTTCCAGTGAGCCACCCAGGATTTAGGTGCTAGGGACGCTGTCCCATCAGTACAGAATGTAGGCGAGATAGGATCACATAACATCTTTTAGTTATGTACTTACCATAACTTTAGATGTTTGGGATCCATCTACATTCTAATAACCCACCCTCCTTCCCCCTTCCTTGGAGATCAGAGGATATCAGAAGGTCCGAATCCTGTTGTTTCATCTTGAAACATCTGGCAATGTTATATAAACAAGTTATGTTATGTGTGCATGAATGCGGACAAACAAGATCTGGGGGTTTAGTGGTGGTGCATCCTGGGATAAAAAATAGCTCAGCCAATAAGAGGCTTCGCTCTGTAGCATAGCATGCCGAGTCAGAGCCGAGGGATCGGCTCCGAGCCCATCAGTACAGAATGTAGGCGAGATGGATCCCAAACATCTAAAATTATGGTAAGTACATAACTAAAAGTTTTGTACCTACCATAAATGCAGATGTTCGAGTGCTAATACAGCTGCAGTCCAGGTTTCCCTCCCTCCTTCACCTCTTGGGACAGGCCTAGTGGCTAACGTCTCCTCATGCAACCTGATTGGGGTATTTATTCTTGATGTATTTGCTTGCACTACTGTATTTTGATTATATGGCATTGCTTTATTATACAAATTTATGTATTGCCTTCATTCTGGGGGCACCTGACATCTGGGGCAAGAAAAACTGAAGAAAATGGCGTTGGCTGGTTCTTTTATACCCCTGTCGCACTGACGTCAGGGAAGAAGCGACGACAACTGACGCCAGACCTAGACTTTGGAATTCGGCCGACCGAGGACCCGCCTGACGGCAGGAGAACCCATCTGTTATGACTGCAGCTGTATTAGCACTCGAATATCTACATTTATGGTAGGTACAAAACTGTACTTTTTCTTAGCTAGTATAGGCATAAATACTTTATAATTGTGATTTAAAATTAAAATGGGTCTATATGAAGCCATCATAGCTTTCTTCCAAGATGCTTTCCCAATGTTAAAATGACGTTAAACAACACCTTCCACAGATGTTTATCACTTTCTTCTCACCCAAATTCCATAGGAAAACCATTTGTTCCTGGATGCTTCTCTGTTGATTGACTGTATATCCAAATTTTTATCTCATGTCTTCCTATCTTAGCTATTAATTGTTGAGCCTCAGCTTCCTCTAACATTTGCAGAATTGACTTCCGTAATTGTTTCCATTTATGCCTTTTCTTGGTTTCAGCAATAACCAGCACCAGTCAGTGGTATTTTAATAGTTTAAACGTGAAAACTGATGATCACTTTATACAGTCAGATATTGGAATAATTAGTCTGAACTGCTGAATGAATGTCTACTTTCTTGTGTGGTCCACTGAGAGAGCTGCCCTGTTTTCTGCTGAAAAATGTGAATGGCTGTAGCTGTCAGTGAAGGCCAGTATGTTACCAGAGTTAATAGTTGCACTCAAATATCTGAAGAAGCAGTCCCTGTCATTGGATCTGCCATAGTTATAATGCCAGTCTTAATGTTTGAACTGGATCTGTTGGGTTGTCGTATGTGACGGAGCTTCCTGGCAGGTAACTGTTAACTAGGTGGTATAGAGCAGCTTAAATGTAGGTAGATGCTCAAAAAGAAATATTATGAGACCACTCTGTGATAAAATGCCAAGGAGAAGTAAACCCAGCACAGCCTGAAAGAAATTAGGCATGCATAAGTGCTGATTTCTTACAGTTGTGCCAGTAGTAGTACTTACTAAAGAACTTTCAGAAATACAGAAATGGAATTAACCAGGCAACTGAGCCATTTGTGTTATTAATGAACATGTGACCTGGGGACAATAGAATGCAGGTAATTTGCCCAGCATGACATGTATTCAAATATGCATCCATGTCCCATAGCTGCTACATTAGCACAGCTGGGAGCCCACAGAGGGGCACAACAGCAAAGTGTCAACTGAATATATTGTATAAATGAGAAGGAAATGAGGAGACAGTGATGGTCAGAAGTGGGCAAGAGTGTTCTGGATATGTTTTACATTCTTCACTCTGGAAAGAACTGGTATATCCACCCCTTGCAGAAACCAAAATGAGTGCAGTTTGGCACAGTCTAATGGCCATGTGGCAAAGTTATATATTTGAAGTATTTTGACATTTTCTTGTAAAATGTTTTGTGCAACTGACCTGGATATTCATTTTTTATTATTGTGAGCTGTGTACGTGCATGCTGTTCCTACCAGTAGATTTATCAGGTGTCCTGCCATTCCTCGCCATAGTGAGTCTGCCAGGAAGAAGCATCCGTGAAGGTCAGAGCATCTACCTCCTACTGATTTCTGTAGTGAAATAACTAGAGATAGCCCTGTCACCGCTGGCATCTATTAATTTATGCAGCTAGTGGCAGTGATTAACAACTCGCATTGTAACTGGTCATAGATTTGCTTAGCCTTTACCTGTTATGTGAGAGGTAAGGAAGTAAGACATATTAATAAGTGATGTTTCATTTCCAGGTTGTGTTTTCATCCATATTGTTTTAACTTTAGTATTATTTTTTTCATTTATACATTCCTATACTAATGTAATAGTTATTTCTAAAATGTCCTATTGGTTAGAATTTTTTTCAAGCTGCATTTCTCAGTTTTAATATAAAAGATATGAGAAATATTATTTTGGCATCCACTGTTCTGAGCACTTCATCTTTTAGCCAAGATAAGTAATCAGTTAGTGTTAAGGTTGCTATTGGATTGTAGAACACTTGCAACATACTGACTACAGGTTCCAGGATCTCATGGATTCATAATGAGATATTTGTTGGCATATTTTAGAGTAGCTGATCAGCATTGAGGAACTGGAGAGTGCTGGTTGTAACTTGCCTTGTTTTCTTCATAAGGTTCATTTTGTTTCGACATAGAATTGCAGGCTTGGAGCAAGCTATTTTACCATGAATTGGGTAAGTGGCATATGACAACAGTATGTGATACTTAGGATGAGGAATGGACATTGACCAGTGATCTGTCCTGGAGAGGTTTAATGCCCTAATTAGTAATTGTGCTTTGTATACAATCAAGATGAGGGAAGTGTAAAACTAAGAATGGCTGTGGCTAAACTGGAGAGATATTGTGAGATCCATTTGAGATTCAGTGGAGTTCAGAAGTGCAGAATATGCTCTCTGGGATTCAGACACAAATGACAAGATGTGCTTATAAGTTAAAAACAATAATTGAAAGGCATCTCAGTGACTGTCATAGCTCTGTATAAGGCTAGGATAATGTTAAGATTCAACCATAATATAACATGCTTCAGTCAATGGCACACACACGCACAGACGTGGGAGACAGTACTCAGGAAGTCATGTTTCCCCAAACAAAAGATTTAATAATTTTTTATAGGAAAACTTTAACAAAGTGATAAACTTTATTAATCATACTACTGCAAGCATCCAACAGAAAAACGCTAGCTAATACACTTCACAATGCAGTTTATTCTTCAAACCATTATTAAATATCTAATAGAAATATGTCAAGTTTAGTAAAATAGATTTGCAACTTCTTATCTACATTTCTAGCGTAGTATGGAATAAGTTTCTTTGATGCTGAGAAAGCATCACACTCGTATCAAAAAACTTCTTCTGTACTTAAATAAATTGTCATACATTTTTTTCCAAAACCTTCAAAAAAATCTGCATTTTCACTGACACGATACGTAAATTACACCTTTTCAAAGTCACTAACTTGCAAATTTTGTAACAAAGGGTTTGATCAAGATGCAATGAGTTTAGTTATTAAAGCTTTGCATAAGAATAGCAAAAGCACAATTATTATAATATCAGTAAGCATAATAAATTTTAACAAACTGCTTCCCCATCCTGAAAACAAATTGGTTAGCAAGCCCATTGTGAACTATTCGCTTCTTTGGCATCTGATAGTTTAGCCACTTTTTGGATGATTTCCAAATGACTGTGTTGTGTGCTCATTATTGGGACTAAACTAACAGCATTTCTCATGCACAAGTGAGCACGTACCTCCCTTTGATGCAAGTACGAAATCAAGTGCCATTTGATTGTGGAGTACTACTGCATGTATGGCACTCCATTCTAAAGTAATCAAATTAACTGTTTCAAACATTGCATTGCTTAACAATTTTAATAGCTTAGAGAGCTTTCTCAGTTCACAACTTGATTTTAAAGTCCCATAAGCAGGTAATATACCAGCCCCAGAAATAACATCATCACCAAGGTCCATATGAGAAAGTCCTTTAAAAGCTGCTTATTCTAAATCATGATGATAAATTCAATCAGATTTTTTGCAGTCTGAGTGTCTCCTATATTGCAAAGGTTAGCACTGGGCAGGAGATCTACATGTCGAATGGCTGGAAGAACGCTCCCAGTATAACAACACCCTGACCAGTTTGCTGGCAGCCAGGGATATGCTAGACTGCCACAAATAAAATAAGTCTTGCAGCGTGACCATACCTTTTACTGCACTTCCACTATACATTCTTCGAGTAATATTACATTTGCTTTGTCCAACTTCCACAGTCCCATTCTTCACATAACAAGTATGAACAGTCACTGAAAGTCTAATTGCAGCAATTTTATTAAACAATGTAACATTATGCCACAAAGCACTTTTACCTAGTAACACTGATGAAAAAATGGCCCCATATCAACTCTATTTACAGGTACTGGAAACAATGGGATACCTACATCAGAGGCAGTAGGTATGTGGGCACATACTCAACAATTACTAATATTTAGAGTCTTAGCATATGTATTTAGAGTGCCATAAAATGTATTGAAATTTGGATGCCAGCCTGTTGATTTCTGTCTTGATTTTATCAATCGTTTAATTTTTCTCGTAAAAAAAAAAAAAACAGCTGAACAGTACTTTCAGCCAGGATCAGGAAATGTCGAAGTAGAACAAAAATAACAATTGTAGCCATCATCGTCAATCAGAGATGAATGGCAAGTTGGTTGGGGTCAGTGTGGATTTCAAAAATGTCCAGTTATAGATTCGTTTTGCGATGAATAGCTTTCTGCTGCAGTCTGAACAAACTCTCTGAAGGTTGCTGTTGTAGTTTAGCTCCCATGAGCGGCACTTGGTCGCCTGACTCAGGGAAAATGTCTCTTCTGATGACTTTACAGTATTAGTTGTCATTTTTATTCTCATTCTCCGTGTGTGAGAAGAAACCAGTTCGTTATCAGCCAAGACTGCAGAGGGTTGGTTGAAGGGAATTGGCTGGCTTCCCTCATTTGGCGCTGCTTTTTGGACTTGAGAGATATGGATCTATGTTGGAAATCCTTCGAGTCTAACGGCTGTAGCTGTGACAAGGATCACCAGCAATGGGCCTTTCCATCGAGGTTGGAGGGCATGTTGTCTGAAGAAGGATCGAATGAATATCCAATCTGCTGGTTTAACATCATTTGTTGTGTCAGGGTCAGGCTGGAGCTGGGCAGAGATTACCTGTGAATAAAGATGCTGTAGAACAAAAATAAGTTGTTTACAATAAGTAAGCATTGTCTCATCAACTACATGCATATCAAAATTTGCAGTTACAGGTGTGGCTTCCACATAGTGTGTCCCATAAGGATTTCATGAGGTGAGAATTTTGTAGGTGCACTGATTGCACTGTTGATAGTAAATAAAACTAAGGACAAGACCTCTGGCCCTTTTAGTCCCTTTTCTGCTGTAAGTTTTGTTAACTTGATTTTTAAAGTTTGATTTTCTTTTTTTTTTTTTTTTTTTACCATACCTAAAGCCTGCAGTCTGTGTGGGCAGTAATATTGCATCTGAATATTTAGAACTTTGCAAATTTGTTTAACAATCCAACTCATAAAATGAGTACTACTGTTTGACTGAATACAACATGGTACCCCAAAACATGGTATAAACTCGTAACAAATCTTTGGCCACTGAGGCTGCATCATTTTTAATACATGGGTATGCTTCTCCCCATCCAGAGAAAACATCAGTCAAAACTAGTACATATTTAAACTTTGCACACATTGGTAATTATATGAAGTCACACTATATACAACAGAAAAGGTCTCCATGGCATTTTAATATGCTGTGTGGGAACAGATACAGATTTAGGAATGTTAAATTGAAGATGTATATTATAAGTTTGTACAAGATGCTGAGCAATCTGTGAAGCGCAAAGGGCATACCAGTCGGTCAAAATCTGTCTTATTAAAGCATTTTTTTTTCCAGATGGGAGGGCAAATGATAAGCCTTTTCCAGTCGTAGTAAAAGAGCTTGTGATGCTACTAACCTTCCATCTGGATGGTGCCAAAGTGAGTCCGGGTAATGACAGCAGCCGTCATGGATCCATCTTACCCTTTGAGTCATCAGCTTGATTCTGAAAAGACCTTCTGCAAAGTTACAGGCACATTTTCAACTTGGAGGCTGCAAAAAAGTAGCCTGAACAGGATTTAATAAAGCAGTCTGCCTTGCAGCTCTATCAGTAAAAGTATTACTTACTGTTTTAAAATGAATTATCTGATCTATGAGCGGCATATTTAATGACTGCTATCTCCCTAGAGAGAAGCAGGGCATTTAACAATTGAGTGATAAAAACTGCATTTTTAATTTTTGTCCCTGCAGAGGTCAAATAACCTCTCTCTCTCTCCAGAGATTCCTGAAATCATGAACTACTCAACAGGTGTATCTGGAGTCTGTGTACACTGTAACAGTCTTTCCCTGTGCTAGCTTGCAAGCTTCAGTAATAGCTACTAATTCGGCTACTTGTGCTGAAACATTTCCCAGCAGTTGTCCAGTCAATAATACTTGATCAATACTACAGACCACAAAAGCGGCTGTCAGTTGTCCTCCTTCCCTTCTGATATATAATCCATTGAAGAAAAAAATTAAGTCAGGGTTCTGCAGAGGAGTATGTCAGAGGCGAGGTCTAGGAGGAAGCACATTGTTAACAAAAACACAATCATGAGGTTCATCTTCATTAGCAGTAGGGATAAGAAAGGCTGGATTCAAGGGAGGGCATTTAATAATTTGCAAAGATGGATTATTAAGTAGCGCTAGCTCATACTTGGAAAGTCTACATGCAGAAAGATATTGAGTTTTAGTCTTTAATAGCAAAGCACTGGCTGCATGTCGCACTGCAACAAAAGTGTCACGACCCAGAGTAAGTGCCACTGCCTTATCAACTAACCAGGCAGTTGCAGCTACAGCTCTAAGGCAAGGTGGAGGTGCGTCTGCCACTGGATCAAGATCTGTACTGTAATAAGCAACTGGTCTAAAACCATTATTTTCTTTCTGTATTAATATTCCTTACTCTACCTTATTGCATTCACAACAGAAAAGAAAATACTTTTGAATTGTCTGACAATGGTAATGCTGGAGGATTTGAAAGAATAGCTTTTAACTGAGTAAAAGCTTGCTCATGACAGGGTTGCCATGGGAGGGGTTTGGGGGTGTCCTTTTTCAATAGTGCTAATAAAGGTTTAATTGTTTCAGCATAGTTGGATATTCAGTGTCTACAATATCCTGCTAAATCAAGAAATGTTATAATTTGGTTGAGTAGTAGGTCTCTGTGCCATCTGTACAGCTGCAATGTGAGAGGGCAAAATGTGTCATGTATTTTCAGAGATTAGGTGTCCTAAATACTGGACTTGTGGTTGCCAGAGCTGAAGCTTAAATTGGTTTACTTTAAATTCTAACTCAGCTAGTGTAGTTAACAAGAAAACCGTGTCAGTCCGGCAGTCAGCTAAGGAATTGGATGCTATGAGAAGATCATCTATGTACTGTACGGAGGCAGACCAGCAAGGTAACTGTACTTTATTTAGCTGCTTTTTCATTTCTCTTGAAAATGAAGTGGGTGATTCTACATATCCTTGGGGTAAACGTGTCCATGTATATTGCTGTCCTCTATATGTAAACGCAAACAAATACTATCAGGATGTAATCGAGTAGAGAAGAAAGCTGAGGAAATATTAATAACTGAAATGATAGTAGCAGAAGAGGAAGAAAAGCAGGCACAACTGCAGTATTCATAGCTCTCAGATTTTGAACAAATCTACAGGCGTCTTTGCTAGATTTCTTTATTGGCAAAATGGGTGTGTTACAAGGACTCCTGCTGAAATAACTGTTTCAATTCCTACTTTGCAGAAAGAGGTTATTGTGCTACCATGGGCAGAGGTTCATGAGGTTTTAAAGTAATTTATACTGATGTAGCATTTCTGACAAGTCCTACCTGATTGTCATAGGTCATCCATAACTGCAACGCAACAGAACTGTGTTTAGTAAGTCTACAGCTGTTGGCTGTACAGATATTGTGTCAGTAAGGAAAGAAAAGAGCATTTCTTCATCTAAAACACCTGCTACAGTACACATCTACACCACCAGAGACTCGTTAGGAACATTTAAATATATTCCATCCAGTGTACAGAATATTGTACATTGTAACTTACAGAGAAGATCTCTACTTAAAAGGTTAAGGGGGTGCAGAGGTTCCAGTAAGAAAAGCATGTTGGTTTGTCAATGGTCCCAACTAAATGGGAACTGAAACTGCCTCTGAATAGTCTAAAAAGACTCCTGATGCCCAAATCCTCGCACAGAGTTGCGGGATAAATGGAGATTCATAGCCATGGAAGTATTTTGCATTGATCTAGTAGCTCCATTATCTGTTAAAAAGGGTATATTGTTGTTTTGAACTTTGATGTTTACAAATGGTCCTTTCTGGTGTACGGGTATGAAAGAGAATAGCTGTGATTCCTGATGTTAAGTTGTCAATCTCGCCTTCATTCTTGCTGGATGGGTTCGGAGCCGATCCTCGGCTCCGACTCGGCACTTGCTTTAGCTTGAGAACTCCTTTTACCAGCTCGAGGCAACCCTATATCCCATGATGCAAGGCGGAACTACCTCAGATCTCGTTTGCCGCTTAGCGAAAGAGGTCTCCTTTGCCAGCTGAGGTAAGTTGATTTTGTCAAAAAAAGCTTAGTCAGGGATTTATTTCTCCCTTATTCCCCTTGATGTTAAGTTGTCAATCTCGCCTTCATTCTTGCTGGATGGGTTCGGAGACGATCCTCGGCTCCGACTCGGCACTTGCTTTAGCTCGAGAACTTCTTTTACCAGCTCGAGGCAACCCTATATCCCATGATGCAAGGCGGAACTACCTCAGATCTCGTTTGCCGCTTAGCGAAAGAGGTCTCCTTTGCCAGCTGAGGTAAGTTTTTTCTTTGTCAAATAAGAAAAGAATAGTTAGGGGTTTATTTTTCCCTTTTAGTGTCAGTTTAGTCTGTAGTTAGTTACAGGCCCACCCTATTCCCTTGTTTTCAAACTTTTTGTAATCTTTAATCTAAAGTTGTTAGTCAGGCCTAATTCCCCATTGGTTATTCCCTTCCTGTGTGTCTGTGTAAGGGATTAATTTGTGTGTTTGTTGGGATTGTTTGTGTTTCCATCCTCCTAGGATGTCAAAAGAAGGCAAGGTCTCAGGCTTCAAGAAGTGTGACCAGTGCTGTCAGAAAATGTCTCTGACAGACGGTCATACTTGTGTTTATTGCCTGGGGCCTTTGCACCTGCAGGACTCCTGTGCTTTGTGTCATGCTTTTAGCCAGAGAGTCCTGCAGGAAAGGAGGAATAAGCTCATCCTCTGAGGCTTACTTAAGCCAGAAGGTTCTCCTCCTAAATTAGGGTCAGGAAAACCTCCTAAGCCACCGAAGGCTCAGGCTACAGTGTCCAAGCCTCCTCCGGTGGCTCCGGCTCCGTCGGAGCCGACATCGGCTCCGGCTGGGGCCGATACATTTTCTGTTCAAGTAGTGGGGTCGGCGCCGACCGGCTCCGATACCCGGACTACTGTGGCCTTGTCGGCTCGGGCTGGAGCCGACACTTTATCCAGCATCGGAGCCGAGATATCCTCGGCTCCATCTGGAGTTCAAGGGACTTCGGCTCCGATGGCTTCGACCCGTAAGAGATCTCGGTCCCCTTCTATACCGAGTATCCACTCGGCTCCGGGGTCTCCTCTTTTGTCGGAGCGGAGCCATCGGAGCCGATCTTCAAGATCTTCCAGGCTGTCTGACCATGATTTAGAGAGGGTGGTAAGCAGGCTGTTGAAGTCTCAGGCACTGGCCCAAATGCTCCATAGCCCGTCTCAACAGACTTCGGCTATAGCCCCAATCCTTGAACTTCCTCCTCCGACTCCACACCGCAGTTCGGAGCCAGAGCTTCTTGGGACAGCGACTGTTTCGATGCCGGAGCCGATACATCCTTCGGCTCTGTCGTCCTCGGCTCCGATCTCCTCCTTGAGACCTTCCTTGGAGGGATCCGGTCGTCGGGTTTCCACTGTCGGCTCCGAGGGGGCTAGTGGCATCGGACCCTTGTCCGACCCCACTCTCCCTCTCGGGGCTTCGGCTTTGGTAAGCTCGGCACCGACATCGGCCTCGGAGCCTTCTCTCTCTTTGGAGCCGACCATTCCTGTTTCTTCGGAGCGGGTGTGTTCCGGCCGCCTGGGGAGAGGAGCCTTTGAGGTGATGAGGAGTGTCCTGGCCTCTGAGCCTGGTCAACGGTCCATCCCTCTAGCTCCTCCCTCATCAGTGCCTGCAGACGCCTCTTGCCAGCCTCTTGCTCTCAGGCCCAGTGATCCATTGCCCCAGGTTTCCCCACTGGGAATTTCCTCCTCTTCCGAGGTTTCTCCTGATCCTGCAGGGGAACCCCCTCGGAAGAGGACGTGTAAGAGGAAACACACAGACTCCCCTGAGTCTACTACATCTGATACCGACTTAGATGAGTCGGAGGGTTCCCCACGGTCCCCCTCTGAGGATGTCTCCTTTTCAGACATCCTTGAGCTTCTCAAACAGAGGGGGAATTGGCCCTCCATTGACCCCCTCCGAGGATGAGTCGGTATACCTGGAGGCTTTTGGATCCCGACCCTCCACCTCCTGGGTGTCTCCACCTTTCGACCCACTTATGCAGGTAGTGGCTCGGAAGGCGTGGGCGGCTCCAGATTCTGTGGAACCTGTCCCCAGAAGACCATCCAAATTCATTACGGCCCCTTCGGACAAACAGTTCCTTTCCAAGGGTGTCTCAGTGAATGCTATGGTGGTGGCGGCTGCCACTAAGAAGGAACTTGGCGGATCCTTCAGTACCTGTCCATCCTCCTAATAAGGACTCTAGGACCATGGACAGGTATGGAAAGCGGATGTTTTCTTCAGCGACCTTTGCTATGCGTTCGCTGAATTATCTTTGTCACTTCACCAGGCTTCAACGAGATGTTCTCAAGGAACTGGGAGAAGTAGTCCAGGATCCTTCTGCTGCTGGGGCTCAAGAAAAGATTGCCTCACAGCTAGCAATCCTGAATTCCTTATCCAACTCCTCCATGCGGCTCATATCCTATGCGGCCGATGGAGCGAGCAGGGCCGCAGGCACAGGAGTTGCTCTTAGACGCCAAGCCTGGATGCGGCTTTGTAATTTTGCGGACCCCTTTAAGGCGTCCTTCACTAATACCCCCTTTGATGGTTCGGCTTTGTTCGGACCTCAGGTGAAGGATACCTTGACCAGGTGTGAGCAGGACGGTAAAACTCTTTCTGCCGTTGGAGTCCAGTTTTCCACTCCTTCTAGACCATACCCCAAGGGTCAGAAGGGGGGGAAGATGTGGTTCCGTAAAGCCCAAGGAGCTACACCGGGCACACGTGGTCAGTTTACCCCCAGAGGCAGAGGGGGTAACAATAATAGACGCCGCCCTAGAGGCAGGGGGGGTCCTCAGAACCAGGGCAACAGGGAGTCTCTTCCTGAGAAGCCCTTTCAGCATCCCTGAGGTGTTGCCCAACTGCCCACCCTTGGAGGCAGTCGGGGGAAGGATTTCGCTGTACCCAGTAGCCTGGCAATCCGTATCTCAAGAGACGTGGGTACAGTCGATTATATCCGAGGGTTACAAAATCCCCTTCGAAAGGTTTCCCGTACCTCTACAATCCCTTCCAGACATCTCACCCGGTCAAAGGGATTTGGCAGAACAGGAGGTTTCAAAGCTCCTAGAAAAAAGAGCCGTCCAGACTGTGCCAGCAGACCAGGTAGGATCCGGCGTCTACTCCAGATTCTTTTTGGTCCCCAAAAGGACGGGAGATTGGAGACCAATATTAGACCTGAGCAATCTGAACAGATTTGTCAAGAAGGCAAGATTCCGGATGGTCACGCTTCAGTCCATTCTGCCCTTTCTGGGCAAGGACAACTGGATGTGCTCTATAGACCTTCAGGATGTACTATCACATAAAGATTCACAGACGCTCCAGAAGGTTTCTCCGCTTTCAGCTGGGAACCAGTCATTACCAATTCAGAGCCCTGCCCTTTGGCCTCACTTCAGCCCCCAGAGTGTTTACCAAATGCATGGCAGTGGTCACAGCTCATCTGAGACGCCGAGGATTCCAGGTGTTTCCCTATTTGGACGACTGGCTCCTCTCCGCACCACCAAGTGTCAGCTTCTTCAGTCCAGAGACTACACTCTACAGCTTTGCAGGAGTTTGGGAATTTCAGTAAACTTGAAAAATCTTCTCTGCTGCCTTGCCAATCTATCACCTTTATAGGCAGAATTAAACACCGTCAAAATGTTAGCCAGACTAACAGATCAGAGAATTCTGGACATCCAAAAATTTGTTCGGCTTCTTTTGCAAAGCAACAAGATCAAAGCCAGATTTATACTGAAGGTTCTAGGTCTTATGGCTGCGGCCATTGTTCTTCTACCACTGGCTCGCTTCCACATGCGTCTTCTGCAGTGGATGCTATTCACGCAGTGGTCGTACCACAGTCTCCCGATGAGGCACGAAATCTTGATAACACAGTTGTGCCGAGCTCATCTGAACTGGTGGATATCTTCCCCTCTTCTTCATCAGGGCCGACCCTTTATTCCCCCTCCTCCAGTTGCCACAGTCACTACGGATGCCTCTCTGATCGGGTTGGGGGGGCATTATCAGGGCAGGATGGTCCACGGGACGTGGCAACCCATAGAATACCATCTGCACATAAATGTCCTGGAGATGAGAGCAGTGCTTTTAACGTTGCAAGCCCTCAACGACTTTCTTCCCACGGGGACTATTGCAGTACAGACGGACAACATGTCCGTAGTCTGGTACATCAACAAGCAGGGCGAGACCAGGTCCTATCCGTTATGTCGAGAAGCTCTCAGACTTTGGCAGTGGGCGATCTCTTCTCAGCGGTTTCTGATAGCAATGCATATCCCCGGCAGGTCCAACCTATTAGCGGACAGGCTGAGCAGATCCATTCTGATGCCTCACGAGTGGTCTCTCAATCAATCTGTAGTGGATCAGATTTTTCTGAAGTGGGGCACTCCTTGTTGCGATCTTTTTGCTACTCCTCAAAACAACAAGTGCCCCGATTTCTTCACTCTCTTTCCCCTTCCAGGCCAACCTCTGAGAGACTCTCTAACCCAGGATTGGCCCCAGGGACTTCTGTACGCTTTTCCTCCTTTTCCCTTGATTCCACAAGTCATTCAGAAAGCCACCGTTTTGAGAGCCAAGTTGATCCTCATTGCCCCATATTGGCCTCGACAAATTTGGTTTCCGTCTCTGCATCGTCACCTTCTGGTGCAGCCCTGGCATCTGGACCCAGTTCCGGATCTCTTGATCCACCAATCGGGTCAGCAGCACCGGGCCATTCATTCTCTCAACCTCACTGCTTGGTTGCTCCACTTCCTACCCTAGCCAGGCTACCGATGATTTCGGACTCAGTCAGGGACATTTTAGTCTCTTCCTTGAAGTCGTCCACTAGGACTGTTTATGCTAGCAAGTGGCGACGTTTTTCTCTTTGGGCGAATTCCAGAAATATTGACCCCTTTACTGCTCCTGTACATTCGGTTTTGGATTTCCTGGCGGAGGTTTTTCATTCAGGATCCTCGTCATCTACAGTCAAAGTACAACTGGCTGCTATTTCTAAGTATCATGTTGGCCTGCATGACAATAACATTATGTCTCATAGGTTATGCAAGGCCTTTCTGAGAGGAGTTTTCCTCCTAAAACCACCTATAAAGCATCCTCCTCCGCAATGGGATCTAAACTTAATGTTGGCATCCTTGATACTACCTCCTTCGAACCGCCTGCTTCATGTTCTTTGAAGTTATTGACCTGGAAAACTATATTTTTACTGGCTGTCACTTCTGCAAGAAGGGTTTCCGAGATTCAAGCTCTCTGCATTCGTTCCCCTTATTTGGTTTTTCATAAGGACAGGGTATCATTAAGAACTAACCCTTCCTTTCTCCCCAAAGTCGTATCTCAAACCAACATTAACCAATCTATAGACCTACCAGTCTTTTTCCCAAACTATTCTGACAGAGCTGAACAGAAACTACATTTTTTGGATGTCCATCGTCAGCTCAGGTACTATTTGCATAGAACTAAACAATTCAGAAAATCGGACCAATTATTTGTCTCCTATGCAGAGAACAGGATAGGTCTTCCAGTATCTAAAGTGACCTTATCCAGATGGTTGACTTCCACTATTTCCTATGTGTACTCTCTCAGGGGCAAACAGCTATCTTCTAAGCCAAAAGCACACTCAACCAGGAGTCTATCCACTTCTGCAGCTTTTCAGGATAGACTACCCATTGATACCATTTGTGCAGCAGCTACTTGGGCTCGCCCATAGCTTTGTCTCTCATTACAAATTGGACTTGGCCTCCAGAGATAGGGCCAGTTTTGGTTCCACAGTTCTCAAGAGTCTGTTCCATTGAGCCACCCGGGATACAGGTGCTAGGACGCTGTCCCATCCAGCAAGAATGAAGGCGAGATTGACAACTTAACATTTAGAAGTTATGTACCTACCATAACGCTCCATGTTAGTTGTCTTCTCGCCTTCTTTCTTGCGTCCCTCCCTCCTTCCCCCTGGCCTGGACAGATCTTGGAGAGTTCCTATTAGATGGTTTCCTCCGGTACGTTGTTAGGAGGATTTCTTTTAGGAACCATTGTTCCTAATTCTGTTAGGATAGTCTTTAGCAGGGTAAGTTAGCTACCAAACGAGATCTGAGGTAGTTCCGCCTTGCATCATGGGATATAGGGTTGCCTCGAGCTGGTAAAAGGAGTTCTCGAGCTAAAGCAAGTGCCGAGTCGGAGCCGAGGATCGGCTCCGAACCCATCCAGCAAGAAAGAAGGCGAGAGAAGACAGCTAACATGGAACGTTATGGTAGGTACATAACTTCTAATTATAGTGTGTAGTGTTTCTACAGCCCACCCTATTTCCCTTAAACTTAAAAAGTTTTAAATTCTTTTCATAATTGTTAAAGAATTTTAAGTTAGGCCTAGACCCCATTGCTTAATCCCTACCTGTGTGTCTGTGTGTTGGGGGATTAATTTTGTGCTTGTTGGGGTGTGTGTGACTTTCTTCCTCTAGGACTATGTCTAAGGAAGGCAAGGTCTCAGGCTTCAAGAAGTGTGACTCGTGCTGTCAGAAGATGTCTCTGACAGACGGTCACACTTCTTGTGTTTACTGCCTGGGGCCTTTGCACCTGCAGGACTCCTGTGCTTTGTGTCACTCTTTTAGCCAGAGAGTCCTGCAGGAAAGGAGGAATAAATTGATCCTCCGTGGCTTACTTAAGCCAGAAGGTTCTCCCTCTAAAACAGGGTCCAGTAAACCTTCTAAGCCTCCGAAGGTTCAGGCTACAGTATCTAAGCCTCTTCCGGTGGCTCCGGCTCCGTCGGAGCCGAGATCGGCTCTGGCTGGAGCCGATCTTTCTGCTTCGAATGTAGTGGGTTCGGCACCGATTGGTTCCGACACCCGATCTACTGTGGCCTTGTCGGCTCCGGCTGGAGCAGACACCTTATCCAGCATCGGAGCCGAGAAACCTTCGGCTCCATCTGGAATTCAGGGGACTTCGGCTCCGATGACTTCGTCCCGAAAGAGATCTCGGTCCCCTTCGTTGGAGAGTATCCACTCGGCTCAGGGGTCTTCTCTTTTGTCAGAGCGGAGCCATCGGAGCTGATCTTCGAGATCTGCCAGGCTGTCTGACCACGACTTAGAGAGGGTGGTAAGCAGGCTGTTAAAGTTGCAGGCACTGGCCCAAATGCTCCATAGCCCGTCTCAGCAGACTTCGGCTATTGCTTCACCCCTTGATCTTCCTCCTCCGACTCCCCACCAGAGTTCGGAGCCGGAGCTTCGGGACAGCGACTGTTTGCGCCGAGCCGATACATCCTTCGCTCCGTCGTCGGCTCCGATCTCCTCCTTGAGACCTTCCTTGGAGGGATCCGTCATCGAAGTTTCCTGGTCGGCTCCGAGGGGCTAGTGGCATCGGACCCTTGTCCGACCCGCTCTCCCTCTCGGGCTTCGGCTTTGTAAGCTCGGCACCGACATCAGCCTCGAGCCTTCCCTCTCAGTGGAGCCGGAATTCCTATGTCCTCGAACGGGATATTCCGGTCTCCCGGGGAGGGGAGGCTTTGAGGTGATGAGGAGTGTCCTGGATCCTGAGCCAGGTCAATGGTCCATCCCTCTAGCTCCTCCCTCTTCGGTGCCTGTAGACACCTCTTGCCAGCCTCTTGCTCTCAGGCCCAGGGATCCATCGCCCCAGGTTTCCCGTTGGGAATTTCCTCCTCTTCCGAAGTTTCTCCTGCTCCTGCAGGTGAACCCCTCGGAAGAGGACGTAAGAGGAAACACACAGACTCCCCTGAGTCTACTACATCTGATACCGACTTAGATGAGTCGGAGGGTTCCCCACGATCCCCCTCTGAGGATGTCTCCTTTTCAGACATCCTTGAGCTCCTCAAACAGAGGGGGAATTGGCCATCCATTGATCCCTCCGAGGATGAGTCGGTATACCTGGAGGCTTTTGGATCCCGACCCTCCACCTCCTGGGTGTCTCCGCCTTTCGACCCACTTATGCAGGTAGTGGCTCGGAAGGCGTGGGCATCTCCAGATTCTGTGGAACCTGTTCCCAGGAGACCATTCAAGTTTATTCTGGCCCCTACGGACAAACAGTTTCTTTCCAAGGGCGTCTCTGTGGATGCTATGGTGGTGGCGGCGGCCACTAAGAAGGAACTTGCGGATCCTTAAGTACCTGTCCATCCTCCTAACAAGGATTCTAGGACCATGGACAGGTATGGAAAGCGGATGTTTTCTTCAGCAACCTTTGCTATGCGTTCGCTGAACTACCTTTGTCACTTCACCAGGCTTCAAAGAGATATTCTCAAGGAACTAGGTGAAGTGGTCCAGGATCCTTCTGCTGCTGGGGCTCAAGAAAAGATTGCCTCACAGCTAGCAATCCTGAATTCCTTATCCAACTCCTCCATGCGGCTCATATCCTATGCGGCCGATGGAGCGAGCAGGGCCGCAGGCACAGGAGTGGCTCTTAGACGCCAAGCCTGGATGCGGCTTTGTAATTTTGGACCCTTTAAGGCATCCTTCACCAATACCCCTTTGATGGTTCGGCTTTGTTCGACCTCAGGTGAAGGATACCTTGACCAGGTGTGAGCAGGACGGTAAAACTCTTTCTGCCGTTGGAGTCCATTTTTCCACCCTTCTAGACCATATCCCAAGGGTCAGAAGGAGGGAAGATGTGGTTCCATAAAGCCCAAGGAGCTACACGGACATACGTGGTCAGTTTACCCCCAGAGGCAGAGGGGTAACAATAATAGACGCCCTAGAGGCGGGGTCCTCAGAACCAGGGCAACAGGGAGTCTCTTTGAGAAGCCCTTTCAGCACCCCTGAGGTGTTGCCCGACTGTCCACCCTTGGAGGCAGTCGGGGAAGGATTTCGCTGTACCCAGTAGCCTGGCATTCCCTCTCACAAGATATGTGGGTACAGTCGATCATATCCGAGGGTTACAAAATCCCTTCAAAGGTATCCGTACCTCAACAATCCCTTCCAGACATCTCACCCGGTCAAAGGGATTTGGCAGAACAGGAGGTTTCAAAGCTCCTAGGAAAAGAGCCGTCCAGACTGTGCCGGCAGACCAAGTAGGATCCGCGTCTACTGAGATTCTTTTGGTCCCCAAAGGACGGGAGATTGGAGACCAATATTAGACCTGAGCAGTCTAAACAGATTTGTCAAGAAGGCAAGGTTCCGGATGGTCACGCTTCAGTCCATTCTGCCCTTTCTGGGCAAGGACAACTGGATGTGCTCTATAGACCTTCAGGACGCGTACTATCACATAAAGATTCACAGGCACTCCAGAAGGTTTCTCCGCATTCGGCTAGGGACCAGTCATTACCAATTCAGAGCCCTGCCCTTTGGCCTCACTTCAGCCCCCAGAGTGTTTACCAAATGCATGGCAGTGGTCACAGCTCATCTGAGACTTCAAGGATTCCAGGTGTTTCCTTATTTGGACGACTGGCTCCTCTCCGCCACCACCAGGTGTCAGCTTCTTCAGACCAGAGACTACACTCTGCAGCTTTGCAGGAGTTTGGGAATTTCAGTAAATTTCAAAAATCTTCTCTGCGCCTTGCCAATCTATCACCTTTATAGGCGAGAATTAAACACTGTCAAAATGTTAGCCAGACTAACAGATCAAAGAATTCTGGACATCCAAAAATTGCTCGATTCTATTGCAGAGCAGCAAGTTCAAAGCCAGATTGATACTAAAGGTTCTAGGTCTTATAGCTGCGGCCATTGTTCTTCTACCACTGGCTCGCTTCCACATGCGTCTTCTGCAGTGGATGTTATTCACTCAGTGGTCGTACCACAGTCTTCCGATGAGGCACGAAATCTTAGTCACTCAATCGTGCAGAACTCATCTGAACTGGTGGATATCTTCCCCTCTTCTTCATCAGGGCCGACCCTTTGTTCTCCCTCCTCCAGTTGCCACAGTTACTACGGATGCCTCTCTGATCGGGTGGGGGGGGCATTATCAGTCCAGGATGGTCCACGGGACGTGGCAACCCATAGAATACCATCTGCACATCAATGTCCTGGAGATGAGAGCGGTGCTTTTAACGTTGCAAGCCCTCAACGACTTTCTTCCCACGGGGACTATTGCAGTACAAACGGACAACATGTCCGTGGTCTGGTACATCAACAAGCAGGGCGGGACCAGGTCCTATCCGTTGTGTCGAGAAGCTCTCAGACTTTGGCAATGGGCAATCTCCTCTCATCGGTTTCTGATAGCAACGCACATCCCTGGCAGGTCCAACCTCTTGGCGGACAGGCTGAGCAGATCCATTCTGATGCCTCACGAGTGGTCTCTCAATCAATCTGTAGTGGATCAGATTTTTCTGAAGTGGGGCACACCTTGTTGCAATCTTTTTGCTACACCTCAAAACAACAAGTGCCCCGATTTTTTTCATCCTCTTTCCCTACCAGGCCAACCCCTGAGAGACTCTCTAACCCAGGATTGGCCCGGGACTTCTGCACGCTTTTCCTCCCTTTCCCTTGATTCGACAAGTCCTTCAGACAGCCAGCGGTTTGAGGGCCAAGTTGATTCTCATTGCCCTTACTGGCCTCGACAAATTTGGTTTCCGTCTCTGCATCGTCACCTCCTGGTGCAGCCCTGGCATCTGGACCCAGTTCCGGATCTTTTGATCCACCAGTCGGGTCAGCAGCACCGGGCCATTCATTCTCTCAACCTCACTGCTTGGTTGCTCCACTTCCTTCCCTAGCCAGGCTTCCGATGATCTCTGATTCTGTCAGAGACATCTTAGTGTCTTCTTTAAAGTCGTCCACCAGAACTGTTTATGCTAGCAAGTGGCGGCGTTTTCTATTTGGGCAAATTCCAGGAATATTGATCCCTTTACTGCTCCTGTGCATTCTGTTTTGGATTTCCTGGCTGAAGTTTTTCAGTCAGGATCTTCTTCATCTACAGTTAAAGTTCAACTGGCTGCTATTTCCAAGTATCATTTTGGCTTGCATGATAATAACATTATGTCTCATAGATTATGCAAGGCCTTTCTGAGAGGAGTTTTTCTCCTAAAGCCACCGATAAAGCATCCTCCTCCGCAATGGGATCTAAATTTAATGTTGGCATCCTTGATGTTACCTCCCTTCGAACCGTCTGCTTCATGTTCTTTGAAATTATTGACCTGGAAAACTATATTCTTACTGGCTGTCACTTCAGCAAGAAGGGTTTCAGATTCAAGCTCTCTGCATCCGCTCCTTATTTGGTTTTTCATAAGGACAGGGTATCCTTAAGAACGAACCCGTCCTTTCTCCCCAAAGTTGTGTCTCAATCCAATATTAATCAATCCATAGATCTACCAGTCTTTTTCCCAAACTATTCTGACAGAGCTGAACAAAAGCTTCATTTTTTGGATGTCCATCGTCAGCTCGGGTACTATTTGCATAGAACGAAACAATTCAGGAAATCGGACCAATTATTTGTCTCCTATACAGAAAACAGGATAGGTCTTCCAGTTTCTAAAGTGACCTTATCCAGATGGTTGTCTTCCACCATTTCCTATGTGTACTCTCTCAGAGGCAAGCAACTACCTTCTAAACCGAAAGCACACTCAACCCCAGGAGTCTATCCACTTCTGCAGCCTTTCAGGATAGACTACCCATTGATACCATTTGTGCAGCAGCTACTTGGGCCACTCCTCATACCTTTGTCTCTCATTACAAGTTAGACTTGGCCTCCAGAGACAGGGCCAGTTTTGGTTCCACAGTTCTCAAGAGTCTGTTCCATTGAGCCACCCGGGATACAGGTGCTAGGGGCGGTCCCATCCAGCAAGAATGAAGGCGAGATTGACAACTTAACATTTAGAAGTTATGTACCTACCATAACGCTCCATGTTAGTTGTCTTCTCTCTTCTTCTTGCCCCTCCCTCCTTCCCCCTGGCCTGGACAGATCTTGAAGAGTTCCTATCAGGTTGTTTCCTCCTGAGCCTTCATTTGAGGGCTCTTATTATGAACTTGGGTTTCCTAATTATGTTAGGTTAGTCCTTAGCAGGGTAGGTTAGCTACCAAACGAGATCTGAGGTAGTTCCGCCTTGCATCATGGGATATAGGGTTGCCTCGAGCTGGTAAAAGGAGTTCTCAAGCTAAAGCAAGTGCCGAGTCGGAGCCGAGGATCGGCTCCGAACCCATCCAGCAAGAAAGAAGGCGAGAGAAGACAACTAACATGGAACGTTATGGTAGGTACATAACTTCTAATTCATGGCTATCCTATTTATCTTGTTGGCAAGCTGGTGGCTGCTAAGGAGTATTCCATGTAGGAGGTTGTTGCAATTTTGGTGGTCAGTTTGCTGATCTTGTGGTGGCAGCTGATTGTCAAATGGATTATTAGACTGCATTGGCATGCCTGCAGGCTGCAGCAATGGACAGTTGTCCCTCCAATGACCATTTTGGTTGTAATTAAAACATGAATTTGAATTAGATCCTTGTCTGTTTTTGTGAATGTGGGGTGGTGGTCTTATTAAAATGTCGAGGAAATGGTCCCTGATTCTGAGGAAATCTAAATCTGTTATGTCCTCCTCTTCTATTTTTCGCTCTATTTCTAGTAAATTGTTGGAGTTGTAGGTTGAATAATTTTTCTTGTTGCTCCTCTTGTCACTCTTGTTTTTCACAAATAAGGGTGTCTGCTAAATATTAACCTGATTAACAAGTTTGTGAAGTGCTAAACCTGGCCAGATTAAGCAAACCTTTTTAGCTGGTGTCAAATGAGGGGGGCAGTAAAGCACTGACAAAAGCAGGTGAGACCTTTTGCTGCTGGGCCTTCAGTATGTTTTCTATAACCTGAGAAGGCTTCAAAAGCATCTGCCCTATGCTGAAAATAAGATTCAGTTGACTTGTCCTCTCTATGCGTGACTGCATTTATCTGGGACCAGTTAGGTACCGGTAGGCATACTGCGGTAATAGCCTGTAATAAACGTCCTAGTTGCCTGAAAAGCCTCTGCATACATATGCTGGGGAATAGAGTCTGGTGTATTAGAGTGATCACAAATACGTTTAAATAGATCAGGCAGAATGGATGTGTCCATTACTGCTCTGAGATCCTCTGAAGCAGGATTTTGCAACTAAATATGCCCTTTTAAGATTTTTCATATTTTACTGGATTAGTTCTGATTCATGGGAGAGTCCAAAATAGTTTGGAAATCAACAGCAGACCAAAGGTGGACCTCATTTATAATGGATAGTGCTGCTTCAGCTCTGTCGTTTGCTGGGTTCGGGACTTATCTCAGAGGATGTAGATGGGCTGCTGGAGTAACTATACTATCTCCCTCTTTCTCTAAGGAGGATTCAGAATTACTTATGTTAAGTTGTCTATCTCGCCTTCATTCTTGCTGGATGGGTTCGGAGCCGACCTCGGCTCCGACTCGGCCACTCTAAAAGCTCGAGAGTTGGTTCCACCGGCTCGAGGCTCCCCTATATCCCACAATGCTAGGCAGAATTACCTCAGATCTCGTTTGCCGCTACAGCTATCGAGACGTGTTGCTTCACCGGCTTCAGGTTAGTGTAGGAACTAGTTTAAAAAGTTGATTAGAAACCCTTTTATTTAGTTTTCCATACAGTTTCCCCTTAACTTAAAGGTCTTTTATCCCTTTAATCTAGTTTTCTTTAATTTTTTTACCTTAAGAACTAATAGTTCTTCCCTTAGGCCTTCGGGCCCTCCCATTCCCTTGGAGTGTGTGTGTGTTTTCTATAGGGACTTATAACAGTAAACAGCTAATTACTTAGTTTAAGTTTCTGTTTTTGGTTTATAGTGTAATCGGTGTGTTTGTGTTTGTGTGTGGTTACACTTGTTCCTTGATATGTCCAAGGATTCGAAGGTCTCAGGCTTCAAGAAGTGTGACTCGTGCTGTCAGAAAATGTCTGACAGACGGTCACACTTCTTGTGTGTACTGCCTGGGACCTTTACACCTGCAGGACTCTTGTGCTGTATGCCATGGCTTCAGCCCTAGAGTCCTGCAGGAAAGAAAGAACAAGCTCATCTTAAGGGGCTTGCTTAAGCCTGAGGGTCCCCCTACTGCTACTTCGGGTAAACCCTCTAAGGCTCCTAGGTCCTCGACTCCAGCTACTGAGTCGATGCCTAAGGCTTCGAAGCCTACTACTACATCGGCTCTGGCTGGAGCCGATGAGACTCGAACTGCTACTTCTGTGGTTCCCTCGGCTCCGGCTGGAGCCGAGGCATTGGAAATTTCTCAGTCGGCTCCGATCAGACCATCGGAACCGACATCTAGAAAGAGGTCCAGGTCACTGTCCCTTGGCTCCGTTCATTCGGCCCCAGCATCTCCCTTGCTGTCTGAACAGAGCCATAGATCTCACTCCTCTAGATCATCGAGGCTTTCGGATCATGACCTTCAGAGGGTAGTGAGTCGACGTCTTAAGTCCGAGGCACTGGCCCAAATGCTTCAGAGCCCGACTCATCAGTCGATGCTTAACCCTATCCCTCAAAATGTTCCTCCTCCGACTCCTTTGAGCTCGGAGCCGGGCGCTGAACCGAGACTGTGGTAGCCGGAACCGATACAATTGTCTTCGGTTCCGTGCCGGCTCCGATTTCTTCCTTGGAAGAATCTCGGCGCTGGACTTCCTCGTCGGCTCCGAGGGTGAGTGGCATCGACCCTTGTCCGACCCCGCCTCCTCTCGGCACTTCGGCGCTGGTGAGTTCGGCTCGACATCGCCTCGAGCCATCGCTGTCGGTGCCGAGGGAGGTTTTCAGCTTTTCGAGCGGGACCTTTGGCTCTGCCTGACAGGGGTGCCTTCGAGGTCATGCGGAGTGTGTTGGAACCCGGTTCAACTCCACAGTCGGCTTCGTCCGTCCCTCCCTCTTCGGTGCCTCAGGTTATGTCTGCTCACTCCCTCTTCCCAGACCGCAGAGAGCCAGCTCCTCAAGAATCCCCTGTGGGGATCTCATCCTCTTCCGAGGCCTCTCCTGAGTTGGCAGGGGAGCCCCCTAGGAAGAGAAAGTGCAAGAGGAAGCACATAGACTCACATGAGTCTGTCAACTCTGACACGGATTTAGAGGATTCCGAGGGTTCCCCCCGTTCCCCTTCTGAAGATGTCTCCTTTGCAGACATTCTAGAGATCCTGAAACAGAGGGGAAATTGGCCAGCCCTTAACCCTTCGGAGGATGAATCTGTGTATCTTGAGGCGTTTGGCTCTCGCCCTTCCACCTCCTGGGTGTCCCCCCCCCTTTGACCCCCTCATGCAGGTGGTAGCTAAAAAGGCTTGGACGGCTCCTGACTCTGTGGACCCCACCCCCAGGAGACCTTCAAAGTTTATCACAGCACCAGCAGATAAGCAATTTCTGACTAAGGGAGTTTCTGTGGATGCTATGGTGGTAGCTGCCGCCACTAAGAAGGAGCTAGCTGATCCTTCGGTGCCTGTCCATCCCCCTAACAAGGAATCTAGGTCTATGGACAGGTACGGGAAGCGGATGTTTTCGTCAGCGACCTTTGCTATGCGTTCGCTGAACTACCTCTGTCATTTCACTCGTCTTCAAAGAGATTTGATCAAGGAAGCGAGTGAGATGTTAAAGGATCCTACAGCTGCGGGTTTTCAGGATAAGATGAACGCTCAGCTGGCTACCCTGAATTCTATAGCTAACTCCTCCATGCGCCTCCTCTCATATGCAGCTGATAGAGCGAGCAGAGCCGCAGGGCCAGGTGTGGCCTTATGCCGGCATGCCTGGATGCGGCTATGCAATTTTGCGGACCCCTTTAAAACGTCTTTCACTAATTCCCCGTTTGATGGATCGTCCCTCTTTGGTCCTCAAGTGAAAGAAACCTTGACGAGGTGCGAGACGGATGGCAAAACTCTTTCTGCCGTCGGAGTCCGTTTTTCTACTCCTTCTAGGCCTTACCCCAAAGGCCAGAAAAGTGGGAAAATGTGGTTCCGCAAACAATCTCAAGGGACTTTGCCTGACGCACAGAGTCGGTTCCCCTCCAGAGGCAGAGGAGGGAACAACAATGGTAGACGTCGCCCTAGGGGCAGGGGGTCCGCAGAACCAGGGCAATCGAGAAACCTTTTCTGATAAGCCCTTCCAGCATCCCTGAGGTGTTGCCCGACTGTCCACCTTCGGAGGCAGTCTGGGGAAGATTGCCACTGTACCCAGAAGCCTGGCGATCCCTAACTCAAGACAAGTGGGTACAGTCCATCATTTCCGAAGGCTATTCCATTCCGTTCTTTCGTATTCCAAATCAATCAAAAAAATCCCTTCCAGATGTTCCACCCACTCAAAGGGATCAAGCAGCGTTGGAAATTTCAAAGTTGCTTGCAAAAAGAGCCATTCAGCCAGTGCCAGCAGACCAGCAAGGATCCGGAATCTACTCCAAGTTCTTTTTGGTTCCAAAGAAAACAGGGGACTGGAGACCCATTTTGGATCTCAGTATCTTGAACAAGTCGGTCAAGAAAACAAGATTTCGGATGGTCACGCTACAATCCATCCTACCCCTATTGGGAAAGGAAAACTGGATGTGCTCTATAGACCTCCAGGATGCGTACTATCATATAAAAATGAACAGACGCTCCAGGAGATTCCTCCGCTTCAGGCTGAGAACCAGTCACTTTCAATTCAGAGCCCTGCCCTTTGGACTCACCACTGCCCCCCCGGGTGTTTACCAAATGCATGGCAGTGGTAGCTTCTCACCTGAGACGTCAAGGATTCCAGGTGTTTCCATACTTAGACGACTGGCTCCTCACAGCTCCTACCAAGCATCTCCTTCTAATAGCCAGAGACTACACCTTTCGCATTTGTCAAAAGTTAGGTATCTCAATAAATTGCGAAAAGTCTGTTTTGTTGCCTTGTCGTGCTATTACCTTCATAGGCGCAAATCTAGACAGTCAACATGTCTGCGAGGCTCACAGACCAAAGAATAGCAGACATACGCAAACTGGTCTCCCTTCTCTTCCACAGCAAGAGTCAAAGTCAGATTAGTTCTGAAAGTACTAGGGATTATGGCGGCTGCTATCCCTCTACTTCTATTAGCCAGATTTCACATGAGAATCCTTCAATGGATGCTCTTCACACAATGGTCGTACCAACAACTTCCGATGTCCCACACCATTATGATTACGCAAGCATGCAAGAATCATCTTCTTTGGTGGATTTCTTCCCCCCAGCTCTTCCTGGGAAGACCCTTTGTTCCTCCTCCGGTTGCTACTCTGACAACGGACGCCTCCCTGATCGGGTGGGGGGGGGCATTATCAGGGCAGGACAGTCCAGGGCATATGGCAACCAGACCAACGCCACTTGCATATAAATGTTCTAGAGATGAGAGCAGTGCTTTTAGCGTTGCAAGCCCTTCAAGACTCTCTTCCCTTGGGAACGATAGCAATCCAGACGGACAACATGTCTGTAGTGTGGTATATCAACAAACAAGGCGGAACCAGGTCCTATCCCCTGTGTCGAGAAGCACTCAGACTGTGGCAATGGGCGATTTCTTCTCAGCGGTTTCTGATTGCAACGCACATCCCCGGGAAGTCCAATCTTATCGCAGACAAGTTGAGCAGAGCTATCCTCATGCCTCACGAGTGGTCTCTGAAAGATTCTATTTTGGAGAAAAATTTTCTCAAGTGGGGTCAGCCTTGCTGCGACCTTTTTGCTACTCCCCAAAACAGCAAGTGCAGAGATTATTTCACCCTATTCCCGTTACCAGGCCAGCCCAGCAGAGACGCCTAGTCCAAGTTTGGCCCCGGGACTTCTGTATGCATTTCCTCCCTTCCCACTTATCTCTCAAGTGATACAGAAAGCTATCGCTCAGAAGGCCTCATTGATCCTCATTGCTCCTTACTGGCCTCGACAGGTTTGGTTCCCCTTTCTACATCAATTTCTGTTGGAGCAACCTTGGCATCTGGACCTAGTTCCGGATCTTTTGATCCATCAGTCGGGTCAGTTACATCGCTCCCTCCCCTCTCTGAACCTCACTGCTTGGTTCCTCCAGTTCCAACCTTAGCCAGGCTTCCTCAAATATCTAACTCTGTTAGAGATATTTTGATAGCTTCCCATAAATCTTCCACTCGGAAGATTTATCTGAGTAAATGGAAACGTTTCGCCTATTGGGCTCAAGGAAGGGACTTAGATCCTTTTACTGCTCCCATCCAAACAGTTCTGGATTTTCTAGCTGAACTTTTTCATGCAGGTTCATCTCCTTCTACTCTTAAAGTTCAATTGGCAGCTATATCTAACTTTCATGTGGGCATCTCAGATTCTGCCATCATGTCCCACAAGCTTTGCAAAGCGTTCTTGAAGGGAGTTTTTCTCCTTAAGCCTCCGATAAGAACTCCTCCTCCTTCTTGGGACCTTAATTTAGTTCTCACATCTTTGATTCTTCCCCCTTTTGAACCTGCAGCTTCCTGTTCAATGAAATTGCTATCCTGGAAGACTCTCTTTCTGGTAGCCATTACTTCAGCTAGAAGGGTCTCAGAACTTCATGCACTCAGCAGTCGACCACCCTATCTGTTGTTTCATAAGGATAGGGTATCCTTACGGACCAATCCATCCTTCTTACCTAAAGTAGCCTCTGTGGCAAATCTAAATCAAGACATAGACCTTCCTGTGTTTTTTCCTAACTTTTCTAACAGGTCTGAACAAAAATTGCATTGGCTAGATGTTCATCGTCAATTGAGATATTATTTGGACAGGACCAAACAGATCAGAAAAACTGACCAGTTGTTTGTTTCTTATGCAGAAGGTAGAGAGGGCCTTGCAGATGTTCTTCATCTCACATTGCTGCAGTCCTTACACTTGGGTAGTCCGCTGTCCTCGGTCGGCCCGAATATCAAAGTATAAGGCTGACGTCGGTCAAGGCGCTTAAGACTGACATCAGGACGTCAGGGTACAAATGCGCATGACCGACGTCATATCCTCAGTCTTTTTTGCCGCATGGTCCGATGCAGAAGCAGCGTTGCAAGTGCCGTTCGGCGTTCTGAAATTTTTCGAATTCGGAGTTTCAGACCGAGTCAAAGTTGGCTAAGTACCGCTGGGGAATATTTTAGTTTTTTCTTGCCTCAGTGGTTTACCGGATGTCAGAAAAAGTGAATAACTGTATTTCTTGTGGGAAGCAGATACCGCACAGAGATTATCATACTTTGTGTATTCCTTGTTTGGGGCCTGAGCACGACGTTGTTGGGTGTCGCTTTTGTGCTAGGTTTAATAAGCGCACTATTAAGCGAAGGTTAGATTGTGCCAGGTTGGTCTTCGGGAAGCGGTGCAATTACAATATGCCATCGGATGCTCCGACACCCGCTTCTTCGAAGAAGCGCAAAGACAAAGCAGCTAAACCCAGGCAAGAAGAGTCGTGCTGGACGCCGGTTCTTTAGGCGTCGGTGGAACCGGTGGTTCCACCGGAGGCTTCTCTGGAGTCCCAGGGGGAGACTTTGATATTGCAGGATGTGGCCTCTCAGGAGGCAGGTCAGGCTGAAGGGGCTTCTCAGGTTACTGTACTCCCCTCCCTTCCTAGGGTGGTTAGGCCCTCTCCTTCTGTTTCCAAGGCTTCTCCCAGAGGCAGGCCAGGTTTAGCTTCTGTTGGTGTCACTCCTATTTCTTCAGGATCTGTGCCCAAGAAGCACATGTTCAAAATGGCAGAAGATTTAATTACTTTGATTAGAGGTTCTTTGCCCCCTCCTGATAAGAGGCCTAGGGTGGAACCAGAGTTGGGGAGTTTTGAGCAGGTTTCGGATGTTTCAGAGTCTTCGGCTGAAGACTTGCAGGAGTATTCTCCTTATTCTGATTCTGATGTGGATGATTCTACTCCTTCTGCTTCTCCTCCAGAGGATTTTTCTTTTCAGAGACTCTTCATTCTATGAGGGAACATTTTAAGTGGGAAGGTCAGGACTTCTCTGATTCCAGGAAAAGGCTTAGGGAATTTTTGCTTTTACCCCAGCATAGGCCTTTGGCTATTCCTCCTGTTCTGGCTGTTGTGGAAGATGTGTTTGCAGAGGCTTCACTTAATCCTGATTCTTTGCCTCCTGCTCCTGTTAAACCGGACAGGTATTACAGGGTGCCTGAAGCTCATAAATATCTGTATAAGAGTCCTAGGGCAGACCCAGAAACAGTTAGTCAGGGACCTAAGGGTGTCAAGGCCTCTGTGGTAAAAAATCCGGTTCCTCCAGATAGAGGCCAGAGCTTTGGATAGATGGGGAAAGAAAGTCTATACTTCTTCCACCTTAGCTATGAGGGCTTTGAATTGCCAGTTTCACATGTTGAAATATCAAAACTATCTTCTTTGTCAATTGAAGTCTAAGGTAGATGCTCTGGCGGAAGGCATTGAGTGTAAAGAATTACAAGATTTGGTACATGTTTCTGAACAGGTGGGTAAGCATTCTTTAAAATGTGGATTTGATGCTGTACAGGCCTCGTCTATGGTGGCTGCCACTGGGTCAGTTCTTCGTAGGCACACCTGGCTGAGGGATCAGAACTTATCTGACCATGTTAAGACAAGGATTTTAGATGCTCCTTTACAGTCTGATGTATTGTTTGGTTCACCTGTGGAGGCAGTTTTAAAGAAAATGGAAGACAAGGCTAAGTCTATGCAGACTGTTAAAGATTTTTTGCAAGTTCAGCCTCCGAAGTTTAGTAGGAATTGGCCTGCTAAGGGGTGGACGCATCTTCAGATGATTCACAGTCTAGGGGAAGATCTAGACGTGGTAGGGGTAGAGCTCAGGGCTCTTTCAGACCTAGAACAGGGAGTTCACCTGCACAGTCTTCGGGTGAGGGCAGGGGCCAGTCCTTTCGTAAACAGGCCCAATGACCTACCTTTTCAGCTGCCAGAGCCTTCTTGTCTGGCAGCACCTTTGGGAGGAAGGTTGGCACTCTTCAAAGAAAATTGGAGTTTAATTACCCAGGACAGATGGGTATTGGATATTATACACCAAGGTTACAGGTTTTATTTCCATACCTTGCCTCCTTTCAAAGGCATGCCAGACGTTCCTTCTCAGCAAAGAATAGAGGCTCACAAACAAATTTCTCTGCTGCTGCAAATAGGGGCCATACAGCCGGTCCCTCTGCCAGAAGTAGGCCTAGGATTTTATTCTCGCCTGTTCCTAGTACCAAAGAAGGGGAACACGTGGAGACCAATTTTGGATTTATCTATCCTCAACACTTATCTGGACATTCCCAAGTTCAAAATGTTGATGTTACAACAGCTTTTACCTCTGCTGGGCAAAGATCACTGGATGGTGACTCTGGATCTCAAGGAGGCTTACCTTCATGTTCCTATCAGGCTAAGTTGCAGGAAGTATCTGCTGAGCTGGGACTTCTCATTATCAGTTCTCTGCATTGCCCTTTGGCTTATCTACTGCGCCCTGAGTGTTCACAAAGGTTCTGGCTCCAGTGATAGCTTTCTTCAGGCTAAAAGGAATACAGATCTATCCTTATTTGGACGATTGCCTGATTCTGGCCAAAGGAAGGGACGAGCTTCTTCATCATTTGCAATACGTGATAGCAGTGCTAAGATGCCTGGGGTATTCTGTGAACGAAATAAAGTCCAGTCTAGTACCCTCTCAAGACATGTGCTTTCTGGGTGTGAGACTGAATACAGCATCCCAGATGGCCTTTTGACCCCGGACAAACAAAAGAATCTTTCCCTTTACTTCCATCAATTGTCTCATCAGTCCAGGCTGACTGCAAGGACAGTCCTTCAAGCCTTGGGGTTCATGGCATCTTGTATTCTGGTGCTTCCCAATGCCAAACTGCATATGAGGAAGCTACAATGGTATCTCAAAAATGTATGGACACAGCACTGCCAAGATATGGACACTGTCATTCAGATAATACCTTGCATTCAAAAGGAATTTTTGTGGTGGGCTCAGGAATGTCACCTAAACAAGGGACTCTCTGTGACCCGGCCAGAGGCGAGTCAGATTCTAACGACAGATGCCTCAGACAAAGCTTGAGGAGCTCATCTAAATGGAAAGTGGATACAAGACACGTGGCCTGCCAGACTACAACATCTACATATCAACTTGAAGGAGATGTTAGCAGTCCTATTTGCATTAATAGCTTTCAAGGATTTACTTCTTCCAGGGCAGGTGTTGGTTCTAACAGACAACACAACTGTCATGTGGTACATCAACAAGCAAGGGGGAACACATTCTTATCCTCTATGCAGGCAAGCAATGATTTTGTGGGAGACTGCTCTCAGTTTACAGCTCAATCTTCAGGCAAGGTTTCTGCCGAGCACAGAACTCCTTAGCAGATGTGTTGAGCAGACAATTATGGATCCCCACGAGTGGAAATTGGATCCTCATGTATTTCAGAAATTGACAGTGTTATGGGGAACTCCAGACATAGATCTGTTCGCTTCTCCACTAAACTACCAGCTGCCAAAGTTTTGCACAAAAAGGTTTCATCCCACAGCTTGGAAAGTGGATGCTCTTTCTTTCAATTGGAGCAATCTTCATGTGTATGCCTTTCCACCTCTGCCTCTCCTCCCAAAGGTACTCCTAAAGGTCAGACAGGACAAGCCAAAGATGATTCTAATAGCTCCAGATTGGCCTCGACAGCACTGGTACCCATTACTGAGAAGTCTGGTTCGGGAGCCTCCATGGCCTTTGCCTTCGATTCCACACCTGCTGTCTCAAGAGAACAGTCATTTACTCAATGTCAAACTTCACTCTCTTCACCTAACAGCCTGGCATATTCTGTTTTAAACCCTGGAGGGTCTCAGCTTCCGAGCAAGTTTTGAATGTTATTTTGGAGGCCAGAAGGCCTAGTACAAGGAAAGTATACGCAGATAAATGGAAGAGATTTTTATTTTGGAGTGCAGCAAAGGAATTTGATGTTGCTAAGCCTAATTTAAGTATGGCTCTTCAATATCTTGCTGAGTTACTGGACAAGGGATTGTCCTTCTCTTCTATTAAGATTCATGCTGCAGCAATTTCTGCTCACTATGACTGTGATCCACCATTGTTTTCTCATCCTTTGTTTAAGCAATTCCTTAGAGGGGCAAAGAATATAAGACCCCAGAGAGCTCCTACTCCTGCTTGGGATCTCAATTTTGTGTTGGAGAAACTCACTCTACAACCTTTTGAGCCTGCAGCTACTGCCGAGTTGAAATATTTATCATGGAAGACTGCTTTTTTGTTGGCCATTACCTCTGCGAAGGGTTTCTGAATTACAGGCCCTTATGGCAGTTGAGCCTTTCTTAATTTTCCATAAGGATAGGGTATCTTTACGTACTAATCCTTCCTTTATGCCTAAGGTGGTCTCTAGTGTGGCTTTAAACCAAACTATTCATTTGCCTACTTTTTATGCAAACCCCCAAAATAAAGGGGAAAAGATTTTGCACACCTTGGATATACACAGGCAGTTACGATATTATTTGAGCAGAACTAAAGGGTTCAGGCAGTCTCAGCAGTTGTTTGTTTCTTTTGCTTTGGGTTCTCAGGGCAAGCCTGTGTCAAAACAAACTATTTCTAAGTGGATTGGGTTTTGTATTGCTTTCTGTTATTCCCATCATGGTAAGGAGGTTCCAGCTGGGATTAGGCCTCATTCCACTAGAGCTACTGCCACTTCTACAGCTTTTTAAGGGGTGGCAACTAAAGATATTTTGGAGGCAGCTACTTGGAGTTCAGTGCATACTTTCTCTAAGCATTACCACCTTCCACTTTACTCTAAATCTAGGGCTGGGTTTGCCACTGCTATTTTACAGGGCATTTTGGCAGCTCCTACTACTTTATAGTTTTGCCATCCTCCCTTACCTCTGCTTTGGGATTCTACCCAAGTGTAAGGACTGCAGCAATGTGAGATGAAGAACATAGTACAGTTTTGTACCTACCATAAATGTAGATGTTCGAAGATCCACATTGCTGCAGTCCAATTTACCGTCCCTCCTTCCCCTCTGTTGTTAGAGGCGGTTGTGTGGTTTGGGTTGTAAATATTGTACATATTGTATATATTGTTCATATGATTAGTGCAAGGGTGGTTGGTTGTTTTTTGCTGTCTTTTGGTTTTGACCTTTCTGTTTAGGGTCTTCTGACATCTGGGGCAAGAAAAGACTGAGGATATGACGTCGGTCATGCGCATTTGTACCCTGACGTCCTGATGTCAGTCTTAAGCGCCTTGACCGACGTCAGCCTAATACTTTGATATTCGGGCCGACCGAGGACAGCGGACTACCCAAGTGTAAGGACTGCAGCAATGTGGATCTTCGAACATCTACATTTATGGTAGGTACAAAACTGTACTTTTCTAAGGTATCACTCTCCAGATGGCTAACATCCCTGATTTCCTTTGTGTACACCAAAAGTTGCCTAACAAACCTAAGGCTCATTCGACTAGGGCTTTGGCTACCTCTTTAGCTTTCCAAGACAGGCTGCCTATTGATACCATTTGTGCAGCAGCTACATGGGCTACTCCTCACACTTTCATTTCTCATTATAAGTTGGATCTAGCTTCTAGACATAGAGATAATTTTGGTTCCACTGTTCTCAAGAGTCTGTTCCGATAGGCCACCCGGGACAAGGTGCTAGGGACCCGGTCCCATCCAGCAAGAATGAAGGCAAGATAGACAACTTAACATATAGAAGTTATGTTCTTACCATAACGTTCCATGTTAGTTGTCTTCTTCTCGCCTTCTTTCTTAAGGCCCCACCCTCCTTCCCCCTAGCCTGGACAGACCTAGAGGAGTTTGATTGTGACCTCTCTTTCTTCCACCTCTATTGTATATATGTATATGCTATACTTTGCATATATCCCTTCATCAGGTTTCAGGTCACCTTCTTCCTTTCCTGTTATAGAGGTGGTTCCTTTTTCCAGTAGTTCTGGATTTATTATTGGCTGGGCCTAGCTTACAAACGAGATCTGTGGTAATTCCGCCTAGCATTGTGGGATATAGGGGAGCCTCGAGCCGGTGGAACCAACTCTCGAGCTTTTAGAGTGGCCGAGTCGGAGCCGAGGTCGGCTCCGAACCCATCCAGCAAGAAAGAAGGCGAGAAGAAGACAACTAACATGGAACGTTATGGTAAGAACATAACTTCTATTTTTTATCCGTATTAAATTTATCCAGACCAAAATAATCATTCCCATCTATAATTATCAGTGTAGCTTTTGTCATCTAGGAAAAGAAGATGATACTCCTTTGTGCATCGTCTCGAAAATCTTATAAACATTTGAGGTAATTTAGACCAGGTACGTTCTGAAACAGAGAAGCGGAATATGTTTTAAGCTGGCTAGAGGAGGGAGGCGATGGAAGAAGTTGAGTCGTGGCTGGCAGAGATGGACGACAGAAGGTTGCCCTCCTTGAGAAGGTAGTCGAGTAGTAACCTCTGAGGTGGAAGAAGAGGTAGCAGAATCTGCTGGTCAGGGGGAGATGGTAGTACATTTTAAAGTGGTGGTGGTGCAGTGGGCAGAACTAAGCAGTCCTTGTCAGATGACTCACCGCAGCTAAGTTGTAATTTCTGTAATTCCCTGAGGGGGTGGAACCCATAACCATCCTGTCCTGACAATCAGAATGTTGTAGACAATTAGCCATCTTATTATCCTCTTGTAGCTGTGTTTTAAGTTTAGCTGCATTATGTCTCAAACTACGAACTATAGCATCTTTTTTTAATCTTTAAATTCTATCTGCTGTGCATTAAAGGCTAACCAGCAGCTGGCAGGGACTTTATTTTTTTTCACCAAGTCTTTTTTTTTTGTAAGTTTAACAAAATATTTTTTATCAAAAGTACCTGCAGGTTTTTTTTTTTTTTTAAGTACCCACATTGCTCCCATTGTAAAGAAAACTTACATTGTTAATACAAAAAAATCAAAGATATCCCACTCATATACTGACCCACACTCATACAAAAGCTACACTTACCTGTAAAAACCTGAAAGTCTTCCAAGACTGAAAGCTATAAAGAGACGTACAGTTGTGAACTGATGTTACACAAAATACACTTGCTAGAAAACTGTCAGAGGTCCCAGGAAAGTGGTTTCCTATAGAAGCAACTCCAGACAGTTTGAAAAAAATCTGAGTCTTTCATCTGTTAAGGTTCAGCCATAATAAAACATACTTCAGTCACTGTCAGTCTAAAATATAATTTATTAAAGGAAATAACATGCACGTGTGGAAAACATTACTCAGGAAGACATCTTCCCAAACAAAAGAATTCATAATCTTTTATAGGAAAACTATAACAAAATAATAATCTTTATTAATCATAATGCAGCTAGCATCCAAAAGAAAAATGCTAACTAGTACAGTTCACAATGCAATTTATTCTTCAGACCATTACTAAGTATCTAATAGAAATCAAGTTTAGTAAAAATAGATTTGCAACTTCTTGTCTACATTTCTAGTTTAATATGGAATAAGTTTAGTTTTTTTTCCATGTGATTTAGAAAGAATGCTGTCTCTGGCTCATGAAATGAAACTTAACATTCTGTACTTTTCCATGTTAATGCTTATGCTATTGCATACACATACAGTAACCTTTTAGGACACACGTACACTAACTTTTTAGAACACGCGCAATTTCTTTGTAACCTTTTATAATAAAAATCAGGAGATGCTATTAAAAGTAGTTATTGTGTTCTGTACAGGACCTTTTTGAGGTTTAATTTAGGAAACGCCTTCCTAAGGAGTTAACATCTCTTGGCAAAGTTAGTGTGGAGACGTATCAAAAAGGGCTGTCCCAAACCTGTGCAAAATGGTTTCATTAAATGTTAAGGACATGCATGGCACTTATAATTATACAATGGAACTCTGTGACTATAACTGAAGCTTTACCAGGATTCTGGGGGGTGGTGGTATCAGTTAGGATATTTGAGAGTTATGGGTATGACAGGATAGATGGAGGTTTATTATAGGATACATTTTTAAGCTTTTATTTTTTAACAAAATGGCACTGTGAGTAAAACAGCTGAGCAAATGTTTCAGGCAGACTGTATGGGCTTGAGGATAGTTTTTTTTTTATTTTCCACAATCTGAGGTTGCTACTTTAAAATTTATTCTGGTAGTAGAGGATGGTAGGTGAGGCCAGCCTTCTGCGCTGAGGGTGCATGGCTTTTTGACCCCCCACAAAAAAATTCCATTGTCCACTGTGCTAGATTAACTGATCCTCGTTGGTAAACTATTTACACCCATGTGCAGATCAATGGAATGGTCTTTCAGCAAGTATTGTGACTTGCAAAGTAATATGAGAAGTGATAATTATCCGGGGTGTGGTGGCACAGACATGACATGAAGATGGAGGTCCTGTATTCTTTCCAGAATATGTAGGACAGTGGGAAATCTGTGTGGGGTCCAGTTCGGTTTGTTCTTTTTTAAACAACACTGACATTTGGTAAGAAATACCTGCTTCTATGTCGGTGGGGGAATGTGTCCACATTTCTACATATGGAAGCGGACCAGAGATGGTCTCTTGACAGACAACTCTGACTAATAATAGAGTTTTCCCCCTAGCCTGTAGTTTCATGATTGATTTATTTAAGCCATTCTGCATTATCAGAAGAAGAGTAAGCTTTTATTAGTGTAAGGGTCAGGAAGAGATGTTGTCCAACTAGTTTAGCTTAACCTAGAGATTGTTTCCTTTTGTATGTCCATAAAGGATTAATACAATTTACATTCAGCATGGTATTTTTAAGCATGTCCACAATCTCTCCTAAGAAGTGGAGAAAGAATACATTTATTTAAACTCTTCTGCCACTGTACTAAAAAGGCAGTGGTCTCATACTGACAAGCATCTCTGAAACTCTATAAACATTTACAACCTTCCAGCTCAGTCACTGCCAGAACTGTCTGATATGAAGCTTATTGTTATGTTTAGTGAGCAGAAGAAAATGACTAAGTAAATGGCACAATATTGCAAGATTTGTTAACACACCTGAACCAAAATATTTTTTTTCTTTTTACAGCTTCATTCAAGAAAGGGAAATTTCTTGGTTGAAAAGGCAAAAGAATTTGGCTTGCCACTGTAAGTATAAGTATGCTTATGCTTGACAAGGTTACACTTGAATGTAGACGAGGTGTGAGATGACTTCATAAATAAATTCAGAACCATGTACAGATAGAGTTCATGTTCATACCAGAACATAATTAGTTGTGTGGCTGTGACTTACAGCTGCTGGGTGAGAATCCTCTGACATTTCATTGTTCAGGCTTTCATTATATATTGGAGTGATGAGAGAAAGGAGGCAATTATGTCTTGCTTTAATTTATTGGGTTTGTAAGAATGCATTATCTATTGTCTGTTAAATAACATTTTGACAAATTGTACAACATTTTAACACATTCCTAGCAAAACCATAGTATTCATCTATTGCATGCCTAGAACATGTCAAACAGGGTGATGCATATATACATATGAATATTTCAAGCACGAGCATTAATGCCCTTCTTGCCTATCAATATACCAAAAATAGTTGTTTCCATAATTCATGTCCAGGCTTTTCTTAAAAAAACATTTAAACTAGTGATTGCTTTAATGTAATTTGGTAGTTTGTTCCATTAATCAGCTACTCTGTCAGAGAACCAATTAGTACACTTATCATTCCTGTAGAATTTTTTACATAGGTTGTCTGATAATTCTCTACTACTTTTTGATAAACCCAAACATTCCCAGAAGTGGTTATCTCAAAATGCTCTCTATACCTGAATAAGATCGGGTCTTTGTTAGTTCATCAAAATACTTACTCATCGAATATTTATTCATTGATGGCTAAACAGAGAAATTCATTGCAGCAAAGCACAACATTTTCCCCAGGGTTAAGAACCACTGGGCCATCAGCACAGCATTGCCTTTTGCCCACCATAGTGCGATCTCTAGGGCCATCAGCGCAGCATTGCCTTCTGCCTACCATAGTGCGACCTCTAAGTTGGTATATATAGTTAGGGGGTATGGGGGGGGGTGAAGCCCCTCCCTTGGGTGGGTTTGATTTAGTGCGGTGTGGGTTCTGGAGTCTTAGAGGGTGAGTGGTTCCTAACCCTGGGAAAAATTCCATGCTTCATTGTAATGAATTTAGCTGGGCCTTTGTTGAATATGTATTGGACAAATGCATATTCCAATGAATTAATATAGACCTGTAAAGTCTCCTCTTAAATATCTGAGATCCTGAACAAGTTCAGATATTTTAGTCTTATAATAACTTTTTCACATCCATGGATGCCCTTGGTATATTTTCGCTCTACTCTTTCCAGTTTATTCAAGCTAATTTTCTTATAAGCCTTCCATATTGTTATTCCGTGCTCAAGTTTGGGTCTAATGTTATTAACAAACAATTACTTCATTTCTGATTTCCTAGACTTTTTAAAACTTTTTATACAACCTATAGTTCTATAATTATCATTAACCAATTGGTTGATATGATTAGAAAAACTTATAGCTGGAAATACCCATATACCCAGGTCCTTAAAATAATTTATAGTTTCAGTCGGTGAGTGCTGTATTATTTATCTTTCAATTTATGTCTCCAAAATCTCATATGCTTAGTTTGTGATATATTTATCAGCACGATCTGATCATGTCATTTTCATTCATTCCTCAACAAATGGGTTTGGATCCGATCCTGCCACTTTCTTTAGCTTCTAGGATCTAACTCTCAAGCCCCATCTTACCCATAATGCCCCTAACTTCTGTGTTACCCCAGATCTCATTTGCCTCTCTTAAAGATCAGACAGGACTGTGATTTCTTGAGCTTGTAGTGGGCTTAGTGAGTGTATGAACTTGTATTTCTTTTCCTTAATCTTTTTTCCTTATTGTTTGTAATATCTGTCTTACCTCTTTTCTAAACCTTTCTGTTACCAAGATTTTTTTGGCTATCTTAGCTGCCATTGTTGGTAATCTTTCTCCCTCTGTTACCTCACCTTGAGGTAATCCTTTGTCATGCCATTGTTGGTATTAAAACTTCCCTTTTCTTTCTTTCTCTGTTAATTGCTATTATTTTTGAGGGCTTTGTTTGCAGTTTTGCAGTATGGCTGATAAGCCTACTGGGTTCAAAAAGTGCAATTCCTGTGGGCATAAGCTCCCCCAACTCTGATGCCCACAGGGAGCGTGTTTATTGTCTGGGTCCAGCGTACTTGGACACCTCCTTTCTCCATTTGTGCAGCTTTTAATGCTAGGGCCATTAGCGATAGAAGAAACAAACTTACTCTAAAAGGCCACCTTCTGGCTTCTGCTGCTACTTCATCAGGGGCTCACACCTCCTGTCATAAATCTAAGCATCTCAGTGAGCACCAAAAATGCTTCCCTGCATAGTCTGCTCAGTCAGCATCTTCATCTGAGACTTGTAAGAAGATTGCAAAGTGTTTGCATCTGAAGTCTTCTGCTGTTGCCAAGTCTCCTTGGCTCCATATTCCAAGGAATTCATCAGAACACAGATCCAGGTGAGGGTCCTGTTGGCTCTGTCTCCCATAGGATCCATGAGCCCTTCAACTTTTTTTCTAGTCTGTAGTTACTGCTTCTCCAATCTGACCTGCTGTTTTGAAACCCTCCGATCTGAGATCCCCAAGAGTTGAACAGTCGGATCCAAAGATTCCTCTGTTTTACTCTAGCGACTTCCTTGATCTGATCGACTCCTACCTCTTTGGAGTACAGTGGTTCTCGGAGCTTTCAGAGCCATTTCTTCTCCCTGGGACTTTGGCATTCAACAGCTTGGCTCTGAGTCCTCCCTCGGAGTGGAGAGTCAGAGAGGCCTTGGATCATCCGCTCCAAGAGTCTGTGCTTCAGTTAGATTGTCCTTGGCTTCTTCTGGTCCTTGGCTTCGAGGTGGTAGGGAAGGTTTTCTCTCACCCCAGTGCCATTTCAACTCTTGTGCCTTTGGATCCATTCCCTGTTCCCTTTTTGGATCCTGTGTCTGAGTCTACTCATCCTACACCTAAAGGACAGCCAGTCCAGATGGGCTTCTAAACAGTTCCCGCTTTTTTTGACATTTCTCTGGAGCACCCCACTGAAGAAGTTCCTTGGAAGAGGTCATGCAAGAGAAAGCACTTGGATTCCCCACAGGAATCCCCCACAGAAGACACCAATTTTGATGAAGGGGCAGGATCCCCTAGATCTCCACCTAAGGATGTCTTGTTTGGAGACCTGTTAGAGATCCTTCACCAGAAAGGTGGTTGGTCTTACCAAAATCCTTCACAGGAGGAATCTGTGTTCTTGGAAGCCTTTGGTTATGGACCTTCTATGTCTTGGGTTACCAGACCTGTGGATGAGCTTATAGATCTTGTCTCCCGCAGGGCATGGAAGGAACCGGACTCTGTGGAACTGATCCCCAAATGCCCAGATAAGATTTTGAGTGCCTTCAACAGACAACACTGGACCAAGGGAATCCCTGTAGATGCCATGGTTGTTGCTGCAGCCAATAAAAAAGACTTGGCTAAACAGAGCTCCACTGTCCATTCCTGGAATAGGGAGTCTGGGATGTTGCACAGGTTTGGAAAATGAGTGTATGCTTCAGTGACCCATGCCTTACAGTCGAATTACCTGGCACATTTCACTAGGTTGCAAAGGGACTTAGTTAATGAGCTCTCTAACTCTACCCCTGGTTAAATGTCTGCAGAAGAACAGAAGTCTTTTTCTTCGTGGCTGGCCACCCTGCAATCCATTACTGATGTGTCCATGAGGTTAATATCACACAGCTGAAGGTTTCTCATGGGCAGCTGGTTCAGGCATAGCCATTAGGAGACCAATCTGGATGCAGTTGTACAATTTTGTGGTGCCCTTCACGGCATCATTCATCAGTGCTTCTTTTGATGAATTTTCTTTGATAGGGCCAACAGTTAAAGGGACATTCTCCCACAGTGAGGATAAAAATACATTATATGCCTTGAGAATCTGTTTTTCTACCCCGTAGAGACCCTTTTCTAGGAGCCAATGCATTGGTAAAAAGTTGTGGTTCTGGAAATCTCAAGGACCTTTCCAAGAGTCCCAGAGGCAGAGGAGGGAATAGCTACAATGGAAGATGCTGACCACATGGCAGAGGGCATCAGCAGAATCAAGGGTCTCAAGATTCCTTTTGGACAGATCTTTTCAGTGCTCCTGAAAGGTTGCCCAACTGTCCTTGTCTAGAGGTAGTCTGTGGACTCGTCCTTGCACCTAAAAGCCTGGACACACATGAAAAAAGATTCATGGGTGCTAAGGATCATACCCAGAGGACATTTCATTCCCTTGTTATTAGGTCTCCTAAGACAAAGGAAATGTCTCCCAGATGTTCCACTCAGAGGAAGTTAGCAGCTCTAGAGATTCAAAAGCTGCTGGACAACAGACCAAAGAGGATCTGGAATTTAATAAAGGTTCTTTTTAGTGCCAAAGAAAAGAGGGGACCTGAGACCCACTTTGGATATCTGTTAGCTGAACCACTTTATAAAGAGTTCCAAATTCTGGATGGTCCCGGTTCAGTCCATTCTGCCTCTCTTGCAGAAGGATGACTGAATGCGCTCTATTAGTCTTCAAGATGCATACTATCCCATCAAAATGAACAGGCACTCTCAAAGATACCTAAGCTTTTGTCTGGGAACCAGTCATTATCTGTTCAGAACCCTGCCCTTCGGTTTCAACATAGCCCCCAGAGTGTTCACCAGATGCATGGCAGTGGTCGCAACTCACCTGAGACTGCTCAGATTCAGAGTGTTTTCTTACTTAGACAACTGGCTCCTTACCTCATCCAACCATGCATCTTCTGAAAAAAAAAACACGGATTACTTACACCAGTTGTCCCTCTCTCTGGCAATTATGATCAGTCTGGCCAAGTCACAACTACAACCAGTTCAAGTCTTTGAGTTTATAAGGGCTTGTCCAGATAAAGTCAAGTGTTTAGCTCTTCTGCCTCAAATACAGTTCTTACTTTGAAATCGCATGTCAGACAGGCTCTTTCTCAACCCCTCGCTCCCAGCAAAAATGATACTAAAAGCCCAAGGGTGAATGGCTGCTGCAATAACTTTAATATATGCTGCTCATCTTCTTATGAGAGTACTTTTATGGACTCTTGCAGTGCAGTTGTCTTTTTATTGCTATCTTTTAGGTCACCCGATAAACCTATCCGGTTTGCAGAAAATCCCTACTGTGGTGGACACACACCAAAGAAATTTGTTAGGGGCATACATTTATTCTTCCTCCCCTGAATGCCACTTTGACCACGGACTCCTCCAAGTTGGGGTGGGGGTGCATTATTTGAGATGAACCGTTCAAGGCAAGTTGTCCCCAGAAGAGTCCAATTTGCATATAAATGTCCTGGAGAATGAGAGCGGTGCTTCTTGGATTGTGGGCTGCTCTACTCTCTTCCACTAGGAATTGTTGTTATACAAACAGACAACATGCCAGTAATCTGGTAGATCAACAAATGGGAGGAGGGGGGCAGATCCTATCCCCTGTGCTGAGAAGCAGTGAGGGTTTGGCAGTGGGCGATCTCCTCCATCTGCTTTCCTGTAGCAATGCACATACTGGGGAAATCCATCATTTTAGCAGACAAGCTCAGCAGGGCCATCCTGAAACCTCACAAGTGGTCTCTCAATGTTGTCAACCATGCTGCGATCTATTTACCTTTCCTCTTAGCAACAAATGCAGCAGGTTCTTTGCCCTAATTCCCCCTCAGGGACAGTCACCGAGAGATGCTGTAGTCCATGTTTGGCCCTCAAGTGTCCTTTACGCTTACCCACCCCTGCCTCTTTCTTCAGAAAGTGCTCCAGTTAAAGAGCAAAGTAAGCCTCCTTGCCCCCCCCCCCCACTGGCCTCTTCAAGTTTGGTTTCCCTTTCTATGGTCCCACCTAGTATGTCCTCCTTGGACACTTGATCCCAGTCCAGACCTGACAACACCTATGGAGAATGAGTCATCCAGATATTGCAGGCCTCAATTCCAGTGATGGCTAGACAGTTCCAGCTTTCCTCCTCAGTTTGCAAAATTCTAGTCTTGTCTCATAAACTTTGTACTGGGAAGATATATAAGAGTAAATGAAAAAGGTTTTCCTTTTGGGCTGAACTGAGTGAGTTGGATCCTTTCATTACTCCAGTCCTGGCTATTTTAGATTTCCTCGCCTACATCTTTCATAACAGAGCAAGCTTCTCCACCATTAAAGTTCAGCTAGCAGTCATCTCCAGTTTTCACATTGGAGATAATGCTTCTCCTTTGGCTTCATGTAGGTTATGTAAGGCCTTTCTTAAAGGTACCTTCTTACTGAGATCTCCAATTAGGGATCCTTCTGTACTGTGGGATCTGACTTTGGTGCTTCCACCTTTTGAACCATCAGCTAAAGCAGACCTTAAGTTTCTATTGTGGAAAGTGGGCTTTCTAGTGGCTATAACTTCAGTGAGATGACTATCTGAACACCAAGCTCTCTCTTCGAAACCACCATATTTGATTTTTCACAAACCTAGTTACATTGTGTACTAACTTTTTTACCAAAAGTTGGCTCTGAAACAAATACCCACAGAGTGATCAATTTACCAGTTTTTCTTTCTCATGTTTGACAATAAGAGAAAATATACCCTTCATGTTTTAGATGTACATAGGCAACTTAACTTTTGCCTTCACAGGACTAAGGACTTCAAGAAAACTGATCAATTGTTTGTCTCTTTTTCTAGTACTAAGATGAGAAGACTAGTCTCAAAAACTACTGTATCCAAATGGATAATGGACTGTAGTTCCCATGTTTATTTTTTGAAATATTAACTCTGCCAAGACAACCAAAAGCTACATCAGATACATTTTGATCTAGAGCCTCCATTGATGATATTTGTGCATCTGCCACACGGTCTAATGCTCCTAATTTTATTTCTCATTACAAATTGGATATCATCTCCAGAAACAGAGCACTATTTGGTTCTGCAGTTCTCCGAAACGTCCTTCTATGAGGTTAATGTAGCTGGGGACTTTGTCCCATTCATTGAAGAACGAATGAAAATGACATCATCAGATATAAAATGTATGTACTTACTGTAACTATGAATCTGTGTTGTCCATTTTCATTCTTCCTCAACTTACCTGCCAACTTCCCCCTGTCATGTCTTTAGGAGAGACCTAATGTAATTGTTATTAGGAGCCAAAGTCTCTGATCATTCAGCTATCACTTTTCTGTCATAGCTATGTTGAAATAACTTGTGTTGTTGTATAACAGCAGCAAACTCGAACTGAAGTAACACAGTAATCAGAAGCATTATGGTAAGAGAGGAGGTAACACAGTAGTCAGAAGCATTATGGGTAAGAGATGAGCTCAAGAGTCGGATCCTAGAATGTAAATAAAGTGGCAGAGTCGGATCTGAACCCATTCATTAAGGAAGTATGAAAATGGGCAACACAAATGCATAGTTATGGTGAGTGCATAACTTTGATTTATTTTTCTGTGCCCATATGGGCAGTTTAGTCAAGTTCTTTTGCAGACATGCCCTATCTATAGCACATGTAATCAGTTTACCCAGTTTCATGTCATCTGCATACAGACTATAGAACACCTCAGAACACCTCAGATGAAAAACATACATCTGAAAGATAAAATCTAAACAAGTAAGGGCCTGGGACAGAGTCCTGTGGGACACCTTGACTGTAACCAGTTCCCCCTGTCCAATTGGTATATGATACTTGCCGTGTCCTGTTTGTAAGCCATGCAGCTGTCCATCATATCAAGAGTAAACCAATGCCTAGTTGTTCTAATTTATTGATCAGTATTTTGTGTATGACCCTGTCAAATGCTGAAGTTAAACCTGTATAAATTACATCACAGCACAATTTGTCATTCATAGCTGCTGTTATATTTGTTATGGAACATCATGTTACAGGTGGTAATAGATCTATTTTCAACCTTTGTATGATTTTATATGGTTTCCAGACCAAACCATTCCAATTCTGACATTAATTTTTCCAATAATACCGTCTCTGTTATTTTTCCACAACATGAAAGTACACTTAAGGGTCTGTATGACTCTGGGTTTGTCCTACTCCCCTTTCCCTTAAAGACAGGTTTAATAAGCACGTCTCCAATCTTGAGGAATCTCCCCATATCTGTGTGAGCTAGTAAATAATAGATACAATGGTATCTATCTTTAATTTCTCCATAGCTTTTGGGTTTTTAATACAGTGATGGGAATGGACCCCCCATTCCTAAGTCGAAGTACAATTTAAGTTCATGAAATTAGTGTTGTTTCAATCTTTGATGTCAGCCAAGAGTACTCTTCATAGCACCAGCAATATGCCCAGTAATGACTCCTTCTGCACTTTGTATGGATTTACATGTATTGATAACATATTTACATGTATTTGTAACATATATAAATACGATTGTAGATTATTTTTTATAAGACCGATTGCTCCTTCTACTATTGGGACTGTCTGGGTATCTTTCTTACACATTTCTCTCTCTTCTGCCTGCGATCCTGAGATTTTATTACTTCGTGTCTCTCTCTGTATGCAAGACAGTGTAGTAACTGGGTGTGGCAATTTCAATGATCAATGCTACTTTTGTCTTCTTTTCATGGACCAGTATATCTGGTTTTCTACTATCTTTTGAACTGTTGGTAATGGATGATCCCATGTAATGTAAACTTTATCATTTTATGTGATGGTTTGTGGCTCATGTTTCCAGTGTTTTTCAGCCACTTCAGTGCTATTATGTTTGCACAATCCTCAGTGCATCAGTCTTGTCACATTATTATGCCTTTCATTATACAGTCCTCCAGCCATTAGTATGTCACAACCAGCAATAAAGGTGTGCAACTATTCACAATTTGGTTTTATAAAACCTACATTTGTCTGTTTGTTACTCCCACATGTTCAATGATCTTTGCAAACCAACATGTACGCAGCCCACTATCTTGGGCCGCCAGTATTAACCTTTCATGTCTTGCTTTAATTCGCCTCTCCTTAACCAATCCTCTGTTCATTCCTGATAAACATGAGGTTCTTCCAGAAGCTTTCTGTACTTGCAACTGTATTTATGCATTTTCCACATTTCTTCCCTTCTCATCTGGTCCTTCGCCGTATATTCTTGCTTTTGTTTTTTGGCACATTCAGTTGCCTTATTTTTCTCTACTTTTGGTTTGATTTCCATTCCTGCTTGATGCTGTTATGCTTCTGCTAGATTAAGCAGAGAAGTTATCTTAGTATTCTCCTCATTTTCAAAACTTTCACTATGTTTGGGTCTTGTGAGGTCAGCAGATGTGTGTGGAGTCCCTATGGGTACTATAAGTTCTTGCTGAAGTGTTCTCAGATCATTATTACTAATTCCATCTTCTCCCTGTGCTTGGTTTGGATCCAGTTTTCATAGTTCTTTTTCAATATAATCTCATTTGATTCCAGTATGAGATTATTTGGGTGTTACTAGAACAACTTATCACCCCCTTTGTGGAGCCAAACTGTTTTGTATAAGATTTTGTAAATTTATAATTGTTTGGGTCTTAGAATAAATTTTGCAACCTACACACAGTTTATCAATTTGTATGTCTTTAGTCCTACATGTTATGTATCTTAAAATGGTTTCCTTTTGTGCTCAATTTCTTTTGATACATTTTCTTCAGATTTTCTTGATCTTGTATCACATTATGCTTTGTTTGCCCAACTTGTTTATTTCAGTTTTCTTTTACTTAAATTTTTTTGTCTGTCACCATAATCAGGTATCATGTTCTTACGGAAATGTATCTTCTTGATGTTGTATGCCTAGATACTGATGTTAAACATTTTTTTTAATTTTTTGCACTCAGTTTCTTTTTCAAAACTTTCCACATTCCTTCTGCTGTTTTTCCACTGAACACATCACTCCTATTAGTTTTACATAGTGACTGTTTTGCTTCCATATAATCTGTAATTAACCTTCTGTGCATTGGTTTATATTTCAGTTTGGTAGAATTATCTAGCAACAAATTAAACTTTTAACCCCATGATCACTGCACATCAGGGGTGGTAAAACTTGACATGAAGCAACAGTAATTTCTTTAGGAACACAAACAATGTGTGATGTTTTCTTCCCTGGTAAGTTTTTTACAGTCTGAAGGAATTGTTGTTCCTGAACATGTGCCGTGAATAATTTCCTTACTAATGTTGTTGAATCGCAATAGTATTTCTGTCTGTTTCTGGTTAATTTATGTCCCCAGCTACTATTATTCTTCCCTCCTGTGTTTAATGCTGTAAATGTGCAAATTTCTGTAGGCCATCAGCACTTGATTTTGGTGGGCTGTACACACCAGGAATTGTTATATGTTCCAGGGTTGTCTTATTTTCACAGTATTGGTGTTACCATGGTGCGTGTAATAATTACAGGTCTCATAACTGTCTTTAATCCCTATTATAACACCTCCATCTGATTTTTGTTAGGATGTCTGTTGCAGTAAAAACAGAACAGGTTTCCAGTCGTTCTTTAACCATGTTTCATGAGTGACATTAGTCTTGTAGGAACATAGCAAATTTTCTAAAATAAAAAAACATTATTAATGTTCCTAGCATTAACACCCATCAGTAAATAAAAAAATAAATTTTGCTCATTTAGCCAGGATAGGAAACTGATCCCAATGGGCCATTTTCAGACTCTGCCTGGCAGAATACAATAGAAGATAACAAAGTTGACATTATAATAGTGATACATGTATAGTGATCAATAAGAATTAAATAAGCTGTAAAAGTGTTTTTATACATTATCACATGATTTTTCATCACTTTTTACCAGGCGCCTCATTTATAACTTTTGAAGAAAAAATTGTTAAAATGGGTTTTTCCTGTCTAAAAGTTGTGTGTCAAATTACTTTTGGGGGCTGGGTAAGTATTTAAAGTACAGTTCACTGTGTTTCTTGGCGGAAAAATTGACTTTTGTAATACTTATTTTGCCAACTACTGCTGCTGCCAGGCTTCCTCATGATTCAGGCATCCCTTCAGCTTGGAACAACCTACTGGTTCCACTGTTATTTTGTCTTCTATCCACTAAAAGAAAAAAAAAAGTTTGTCTTCGCCTATTCAGTGGTCTACTAAACTGCTTTAGTCACAGATGGTTGACTCTGCTATAGCCATTTCTTGTTCCTGACAACATTCATCTTTTTCTTTGTCCCTCTGTGGTGTAGTCCCTACCATAGCTTTCAACCTTCCATCTCCAAAATGAGGAAAAAGTACTAATAATAATGTGGTGCAGGTGGGCAAAATGTGGATCACTTACTAACAGCTTAATAACATCTTCAACTAGGAAGTTCATATGTTGGTTAAAATGCGCTTTTTTTACTTATAAAACATTCTAATGAATTAATGTGATTTAGTTCTGTTTCATAACACTAAATTTGTGACAGAGCCTTTCAATGTGGAACTTCAAGGAACATGAACTTTTTAAGACCCCCCCCCCCCCCAAAACAAGGATTGTTTTGCATAATGAAGTACACTTCCAAGGTATGGTCTCTACTGCCACCATAGATAAGGGACATATCCTTTGCTTCTGTTGGAGTGCCCTTGGTGGGCGAGTGAGTACCTCCATCTTGAAAGAAGGTACAGGGTTTAACTCTTGTCTAGCCACCCTGGGATGCTTTTGCCTGTCAAAGGTTGAACTGCTTCTTAAGAAATTCGTGTCACAAAGAAGCAAAATGTTCGATGTTTATCTTTGCCCTTTATTCGTTACTTTGACCTGGAGTGATTTATTGAGCTTAGTTAGGGCTTAGTTCAGGCTCTTGATCCTAGAGAAAGGAATTATTCACTGCCTGATGATGCTCAGGACGTTGAACATGAATGCAGTTGTGAGAGTACAACTTTGGATCTAATTATGTCAGTTTTCATTCTGTCCTCAACTGTTGGGTTCAGATCCAATCCTCGGATCTAACTTGGTCATTACTAAAGCTCGTGTTAACCAAAAAGCTCTTGAGCTTCTCCCTTACTCATAATGCACAAACCCCTAACATACCTCACATCTCGTTTGCTGCTTACAGTGAAAGGACATGGCCATTCATAGCTCTTGAGCTTGTGTTTTGTCAGATATGTACATATAAATCCATCGCTAATGCTGCTCGTACTGTGGGACCACGTGTCTGCTTCAGTGGTCACTGACTGTAGACTGTGTGATCCGTTTTGTACTGTTGTACTAAAACTTCTTATACTCTCGGTTTCGATACATGAGGCTGCTTCTGTTAGTACCCTGGCCCTGCGAGCATGCATACTATCATGATTGTTGCCAGTTTGGTGTATCAAACACTAATTTTCTGCAGGAGAACCATTGTGAAACAAAGGGCTTGCATTAGTCTCAGATTTAGCTTTCAGCGGCGTTTGCGAGCAGTCTCTTCCTACATAGACCTACCTGGTGCACGTGTCGGAACTTCTTAGTTCTGGTGCATTATTTGGGTACATTGAGTTACTGTTATTAAACATCTCTGCATTATTCTGCCTGGACGAAGCATTTTCGCTGTTTAGTTCAGGTGCAAAGTCTAACAAAATTTGGTTACTATCCCTGAATGCCTCTGCATTAAAATCCCGCTCGTTTTCTGTCATTGAATCATTACGAACCCTATTTATTGTTATAACACGCTCATTAATAGAAACTGAAGTCAAATTATGCAATCTGCTGTTACATTCTACTGCATTGTCAGTTATAGAGCTTGTTACATTGCTAAGATCAAAAAAACTTTCAGTGTTATCAATGAAACTTTGTGTTATCAAGGAAACTGAATGAAGCATTACCGTCTGCATCATAGTTTGAGTCTGCATGCAGATCAATGCCAAAGCTGTTAATTTTTTATTAATAAAACAGTGCTTGAGATTAAGATTATGGCAGTATAGTTTTACGTCCAGGATAACATCTGTAGATGTTAAGTTGTCAATCTCACCTTCATTCTTGCTGGATGGGTTCGGAGCCGAGGATCTTGCTAAGCTCGAGAGTCACTTTTACCAGCTCGAGGCAGCCCCATATCCCATGATGCAAGGCGGTAATTACCCAGATCTCGTTTGCCGCTTCGCTAATGAGGTCATCCTTTTTACCAGCTCCTGGTAAGTGATATTTTTCTAGCTTTTTGTCAGGTTTTAAGAGCCTAAAACCCTAATTGTTGGTCCTTTTAGTATCCATTCTTTCCTCAGTGTACTTTCACTTAGCTCCATACCCCTTTTTGTCCTAGTTCTTTAGTTTAGTTTTTCGGGCCTTAGGCCTTTCCCACCCTCACAGTTCCTGTCAGGATTCCCTCAGGTGTGTGTGTGTGTTGTGTCACTCTACTTTATAACTATTTTGTTAGTTATTATTAATATATTTTTAGTTGTTAGTGTCTTGATTGGACTGATTGGTGTGTGTGAGTGTTTAAGCACCTAGATATGTCCAAAGATACTAGGGTCTCAGGTTTCAAGAAGTGTGACTCATGCTGTCAGAAGATGTCTCTGACAGACGGTCACACTTCTTGTATTTATTGCCTGGGACCCCTACACCTGCAGGACTCCTGTGCTATATGTCATTCTTTCAGCCAGAGAGTCCTGCAGGAACGTAGGAATAAGTTGATCCTTAGGGGTCTACTTAAACCAGAGAGCTCCCCGGCTAAAGTCGGCTCCGGGAAGCCCTCTAAGCCACCCAAGACCCAGGCTTCGGTGTCCAAGTCTGTGGTCTTGGTTCCGACTCCGCCGGAGTCGACATCGGCTCCGTCTGGAGCCAATCCTTCCTTGTTGGAAGCTTCTGTGCCGGCGCCTATCGGTGCCGATACCTTGGCTTCGGCACCGGTGTCGGCTCAGTCTGGAGCTGACACCCCAGCGTCGAAGCATGTCTCGGCTCTGGCTGGAGCCGAGATATCTTTGTCTCCTCTCAGAGCCGACAAGTTGGTGGCTCCGTCTGGAGCCGAACGTTCCTCGGCTCCGATGGCTCCGTCCAAAAAGAGGTCTAGATCTCCTTCTTTGGAATCTATTCACTCGGCTCCAGCATCCCCTTTGCTTTCAGAGCAGAGCCATCGGAGCCGATCATCGAGGTCTTCCAGGCTTTCAGACCACGATTTAGAGAGAGTGGTAAGTAGGCTATTAAAGTCACAGGCACTAGCCCAGATGCTCCATAGCCCGTCTCATCAGACGTCAGCTATTATACATCCCCCTGAAATTCCTCCTTCGACTCTCCTACAGAGCTCGGAGCCGGAGATTATTGGTACCATGACTGCTGCTGCGTCGGAGCCGATACCACACCTTTCGGCTCCGTCGTCCTCGACTCCTATCTCCTCCTTGAGACCTTCCTTGGAGGGATCCGGGCGTCGGGCTTCCCTGGTTGGTTCCGAGGGGGCGAGTGGCATCGGACACTTGTCCGACCCCGTTCTCCCTCTCGGAGCTTCGGCCTTGGTGAGCTCAGCCCCGACATCTGCTTCGGAGCCTTCCCTTTCGGTGGTACCAGGGATCCCTGTTTCTTCGGAGCGGGATCTCTCTGCTCTCCCTGGGAGGGGAGCCTTCGAGGTGATGAGGAGTGTGCTAGCCCCAGAGCGTAGCCAGCAGTCGGTTCCTTTAGCTCCTCCCTCTATGGTGCCTGTAGATGCCTCTTCCCGCTCTCTTGCTCCCGGACCCAGAGATCCATCGCCCCAGGTTTCCCCATTGGGAAGGACTTCCTCTTCCGAGGTTTCTTCTGATCCTTCAGGTGAACCCCCTGCGTAAGAGGACCTGCAAGAGGAAGCATTTAGACTCCCCCGAGTCTACAACATCAGATACCGATTTAGATGAGTCGGAGGGGTCCCCAAGATCTCCCTCTGAGGATGTCTCCTTTTCAGACATCCTTGAGCTCCTGAAACAGAGGGGGAACTGGCCCTCCATTAACCCCTCCGAGGATGAATCGGTTTACCTGGAGGCCTTTGGATCTCGACCCTCCACCTCCTGGGTGTCTCCGCCTTTCGACCCTCTTATGGAGGTCATAGCTCGAAAGGCGTGGGCATCTCCCGATTCGGTGGAACCAGTCCCTAGGAGACCTTCAAAATTTATTACGGCCCCCGCAGAAAAGCAGTTTCTTACTAAAGGTGTCCCGGTTGATGCCATGGTGGTGGCGGCCGCCACTAAGAAGGAACTTGCAGATCCTTCTGTACCAGTCCATCCTCCTAACAAAGAATCCAGGACTATGGACAGGTATGGTAAGCGGATGTTTTCCTCGGTGACCTTTGCTATGCGTTCACTGAATTATTTATGTCACTTCACCAGACTTCAAAGGGACATCCTTAAAGAATTAGGTGAAGTAGTACAGGATCCTTCAGCAGCAGGGGCTCAGGAAAAGATTGCTTCTCAGCTGGGAATCCTTAACTCCATAACCAACTCCTCCATGCGGCTCATTTCTTATGCAGCCGATGGGGCGAGAAGAGCTGCAGGAACAGGAGTGGCTCTCAGACGTCACTCCTGGATGCGGCTCTGTAATTTTGCAGACCCCTTTAAGGCGTCCTTCACAAACTCTCCCTTTGATGGGTCAACTTTGTTTGGCCCTCAAGTGAAGGACACGTTGACCAGGTGTGAGCAAGATGACAAGACTCTTCCTGCCGTAGGAGTCCGTTTCTCCACTCCTTCTAGACCTTACCCCAAAGGTCAGAAGGGAGGGAAAATGTGGTTCCGAAAATCATAAGGAGTCACGCCTGACGCACGTGGTCAGTTTACCCCCAGAGGCAGAGGGGGTAATAATAACAGACGCCGCCCTAGGGGCAGAGGGGGTCCGCAGAACCAGGGCTCCAGAGAGCCTCTCTCTGACCAGCCCTTCCAGCATCCCTGAGGTGTTGCCCGACTGCCCACCCTTGGAGGCAGTCTGGGGAAGATTGTCGCTGTACCCAGAAGCCTGGCTTTTCCTCTCTCAAGACAAATGGGTACAGTCGATCATATCCGAGGGTTACAAGATTCCTTTTGAGGAAAGCCCCTTCCCTCAAAAAGGTTCCCTTCCAGACGTACCACCCGGTCTAAGGGAAATTGCAAGATTAGAGGTGTCAAAGCTTCTAATGAAAAGAGCCATCCAGCCAGTACCAAAAGATCATTTAGAGTCCGGAATCTACTCAAGGTTCTTTTTGGTCCCCAAAAAGACGGGAGACTGGAGACCAATATTAGACCTCAGCAGACTAAACAAGTCTGTCAAAAAGACAAGATTTCAGATGGTCACACTTCATTCGATCTTGCCCTTTCTGGGCAAAGACAACTGGATGTGCTCTATAGACCTTCAGGATGCGTACTATCACATAAAAATCCACAGACGCTCCAGAAGTTTTCTCCGCTTTCGGCTGGGGACCAGTCATTTTCAATTCAGAGCCCTGCCCTTTGGTCTCACTACAACCCCCAGAGTGTTCACCAAATGCATGGCAGTGGTCACGGCTCACCTGAGACGTCTAGGATTGCAGGTGTTTCCGTATCTCGACGACTGGCTCCTCTCAGCCACCACCAGACTTCAACTCATCCGAGCCAGAGACTACACCCTACGTCTCTGCAGTCAATTGGGAATTTCGGTAAACTTCGAAAAGTCCTCCTTATCGCCCTGCCAATCTATTACCTTTATAGGCGCAAATCTAGATACTACTCTGATGTCAGCAAACCTAACAAGTCAGAGAATCCTAGATATCCAAAACCACGTTCGAATCATCCTTGCCAGCAAAAAGGTACAAGCCAGGCTGGTTTTGAAAGTGTTGGGCCTCATGGCTGCTGCCATCACACTTCTTCCTCTGGCCCGTTTTTATATGTGTCTTCTACAATGGATGTTGTTCACACAATGGTCCTTCCAGCAGCTTCCCATGCGTCACAAGATCCTAGTGACACAGACCTGCAAGAACCATCTATCCTGGTGGATTTCCTCTCCTCTAGTCCATCAGGGCAGACCATTTGTTCCCCTGGCCCCGGTAGCCACGGTCACTTCGGATGCCTCCCTGATCGGGTGGGGAGGGCATTATCAGGGCAGGATGGTTCATGGCACGTGACAACCGTTCGGATACCACCTGCACATAAATGTCCTAGAGATTATTGCAGTGCTTTTAACGTTGCAAGCCCTCAACGACTTTCTTCCCTTAGGAACTATTGCAGTTCACATGGACAACATGTCCATGGTGTGGTACATCAACAAGCAGGGCGGAACCAAGTCCTATCCCTTGTGTCGAGAGGCTCTCAGACTTTGGCAATGGGCGATCTCCTCTCATCGGTTTCTGGTAGCAACGCATATCCCTGGGAAAACCAACATAATAGTGGACAGATTGAGCAGAGCTATACTCATGCCTCACTAGTGGTCTCTCAAGCAATCCATAGTGGAAGAGATTTTTCAGAAGTGGGGCTGCCCATGCTGCGATCTTTTTGCTACTCCTCTAAACAGCAAATGCCCAGACTTCTTTTCTCTCTTCCCACTTCCGGGCCATCCCCCCAGAGACGCTCTTTCCCAAGATTGGCCCCAGGGACGACTTTATGCTTTTCCCCCCTTTCCATTGATTCCACAGGTACTCCAGAAAGCGTCCGTTTTGAGAGCCAAATTAATTTTCATTGCCCCTTACTGGCCTCGACAAATTTGGTTCCCGTTCCTTCATCGCCATCTCTTGGTGCAGCCTTGGCATCTGGACCCAGTGCCAGATCTTCTGACCCACCAGTCGGGTCAACTGCACTGGTCAGTTCCTTCCCTCAACCTCACAGCTTGGTTGCTCCACTTCCTTCCTTAGCCAGGCTTCCTATGATCTCTAACCCCATTAGAGACATCATAGTAGCTTCTCTTAAGTCCTCTACCAGGCGGATTTACTCTGGTTAGTGGAAACGCTTCTCCCTCTGGGCGAAAGATAAGAACATAGATCCCTTTACTGCCCCGGTTCAGTCAGTCTTGGATTTTCTAGCGGAAATTTTTCACTCAGGTTCTTCCTCTTCCACAGACAAAGTTCAGTTGGCAGCAATCTCCAACTTTGATGTCGGGTTTGCAGACCACAACATTATGTCCCACAAGCTTTGTAAAGCCTTTCTTAAAGAGGTGTTCCTTCTAAAGCCCCCTGTTAGGGATCCTCCACCACAGTGGGACCTAAATTTAGTGCTGGCATCCTTGATACTTCCCCCTTTCGAACCGGCTGCTTCATGTTCATTAAAGTTTCTTTCTTGGAAGACACTCTTTCTTGTCGCCATTACCTCGGCTAGAAGAGTGTCGGAACTTCATGTCCTATCAGTTCGTCCCCCTTATTTGGTCTTCCACAAGGATAGGGTATCCTTGAGAACCAATCCATACTTTTTGCCCAAGGTTGCTTCTAAGACAAATTTAAACCAATCCATTGATCTTCCTGTATTTTTTCCAAATTATTCTAACAGGGCGGAACAAAAATTGAATTACCTTGATGTTCACCGCCAACTTAGATATTACTTGGACAGAACTAAGCAATTTAGGAAATCTGATCAACTCTTCCTTTCTTATGCTGAAAATAAAAAAGGTCTCCCTGTTTCTAAAGTGACCTTATCCAGATGGCTATCTTCCACCATTTCTGACATTTATCAACTTAGGGGCAAACAACTCAGCTCAAAACCTAAAGCACATTCCACAAGAGGCCTAGCCACTTCTACAGCTTTTCAGGCTAGGCTGCCCTTAGATACTATTTGTGCAGCAGCCACTTGGGCCACTCCTCATACCTTTGTTTCTCATTACAAATTGGATTTGGCCTCCAGGGATAGGGCAAGCTTTGGTTCCACTGTTCTCAAGAGTCTGTTCCATTGAGCCACCCAGGATAGAGGTGCTAGGGGCGGTCCCATCCAGCAAGAATGAAGGCGAGATTGACAACTTAACATTTAGAAGTTATGTACCTACCATAACGTTCCATGTTAGTTGTCTTCTCTCGCCTTCTTTCTTGTGTCCCTCCCTCCTGTCCCCCTAGCCTGGACAGACCTTGATCTCCCCTTTTCTCTGGAAGATTCTTCTTCCTTGGACACCAGATAGTTCTTGTCCTTCATTACCTGGTTTCCATTACAGCCTTTTTAGGTTAGTGTTTCTCTTTCCTTAGTGGAAAGTTTTTATAGGCAGTTTTTCCTGTAGATACCAAACGAGATCTGGGTAATTACCGCCTTGCATCATGGGATATGGGGCTGCCTCGACCTGGTAAAAGTGACTCTCGAGCTTAGCAAGTGCCAAGTCGGAGGCGAGGATCGGCTCCGAACCCATCCAGCAAGAAAGAAGGCGAGAGAAGACAACAAACATGGAACGTTATGGTAGGTACATAACTTCTAATTTTGGCTCGCTGGGCAGGGTGAAATTCAGTCCTTTCCTGAGCAACTCTCAAGTAGCTGTGTCAAGGATCTCATTGGAAAGGTTGTACACAGTAAGTTAGTTGGACTCCATGTTGCAAGCGTCCAAGTCAACATCCAGGTTTAGTGTCTCATGGTCCGCGGTTGCCTGTTGGTGGTCGCTCTCTGTCTCTCTCTCTCTCTCTCTCTGTTGTTTCCCCCGGTGCCTCGTGGTCTGCCTGTCCCTCTGTGGGGTCTGATTGTTGGGTCTGGGGGGGTCTGAGTCTGTGCCCCTGGCTAAAAAGCCTGCTGTTGGTTGCGGGGCTCGTTGTTGTCCGCATTGTTATGATTTCGTGGTGGTGAGGGCGGCTGGTTGCTGTTTTGAGGCATCGGGTGCTGCCGCTGTTGCATAGATCGGTCGTTATTGGTGTTGGCTTGGTTTCTGCCTCTATTAACTTCTGGTGTGCTGATCCTGAATTTCACTTCGTAGTCTGTTGGCGTAAGTTATGTTCTTGAGAACCATCGTCAGAAGACTCATCTGTGTTTCGGTTGGGTAACCTGTTTGTGGTTTCTTGGCTCCTAAGGTCCTGGTTACCGTTGCTGGAGTTGATCGAGTATGCTGTTTTATCCTGATATTGCTGCCAGTTCCTGTTGAGCTTTTTCTTTTGGGTAATGAGGGAAACATGCTTGGAGATACTGGTATTAATATACCATTCCAAGCTGAAGAGGTTGAATGAGGATGTTGAGTTACAGTTTCATTGACTCCGATTTGTTCTTTCAGTTCCTCTATTTTTTGTTGTTGTGCATGATAAGCACTTGCATTGCTTGCAGCCCTGCATCATTTTAGATTTTGCAAAGTGTGTTATATGTCTCTCCATCACTATGCAAGCCATTTGGAAATTTAAATACCCTGAGTCTTTTTGGTACTATTTCCAAGCTAATGTATATAGCTAAGTAAAAATTGTCAAATTCAATAGTTTTGTACTTGGTGAGGAGTTTCTCCAGCTGAAAGATTAAGAAACTGCAGTCTGTTATGGTGAGTCTTGTCTCATTTTGTGCGTTGCTGCTAGTTGAGGCTCTGTTTTGTTCGGCTGGTTGGAAATTGGAGAATGAGTCAATAGCTTTTTGACCTAGCAATTGTTGGAGCATTTTTTCTGCGACTAGACCCTTCAGTCCTTGGTTGTCTGGTTTGGTGCTCATTGCCATTTTGTCTTTGCTCGTTGCTGTTGATGTTCAGCTCTTTAAGGATGTTTTCTGCTATCGCAGATGATTGAGATAATGCTTTTGCCAAGCTGGCCATGCTGCATGTGACGCTGTGTATCGATAAGTCAAACAGCTCATGGCTGTGTGTTCCTCCACTGGCGTTGATCTGTTCAGCCATGATCTGATAGTAAAAAGACTATGATTTAGATTAGGAGAATACTTTCTCCAGGTACACTAAAACTAACAAAAAATAAAAGAAACTACTTGGGTGAACTATAAGGAAACATACTGGAGCCAGATAAAGATTTGAGCACTTTCATTAGATTTTTATTGTTACATACTCAAACCTCATCAGAAATCTAATGAGGAACATTTACAGATT